>NC_140943.1:45993170-46340670 GCF_014529385.1 Adiantum capillus-veneris | reverse complement strand
TGTTGCAACCAACACTCATGTTGCTTACAATACTGAAAGATTTTTACTTTGGAGAAATACCAAATGTTTAGCAATATAAATAAAGCTCATGCTGATCTTCAAACGTCGTTTCAATCTTCAAACATACAAGTTATCCCACGATCAGTTATTCCAGATCAGTTCACATGATTTGTAGTTCCCATGGACTCTACCTCAACTCTAAAATCCTCTGCACTTTTGGTCCTCTTCAATCTCTTGATGGCAACCGTTCTACCACACATGTGACCTTCACCAAAGCCACCAAAAACTTCACCAAAACCACCGTTACCCAGCCTTCTTGAGGTGAAGCCAGAAGTGGCAATGTGCATCTCACTAAGTGCGTATTCCTTAAGACTAATGTTGTCCAGATCTTGCTCTTCATTTCTATAGAAAGAAGTACCCTCTTCTTGAGGAGGGGTGAGCCCACTACTATCAAGAAACATTATCCTGTACAATAGAAATCCTTTGCATGTCTTGATCCAGGACAAGGTGAGGAGGAAAAAAAGGGAAATGAAGGAGCAGACAAGACCCACTAGGAGCTTGCGGTATGCCCCAGCTACCTTTGGCTGCGGTCCCTGCAGCTTCACCTTTATGAATAAGTTGTAGCTTGGCTCGCTGCTCCTTGACGTGATGATGATCAATGTCCCACAAAGTGAGATCAGGTGCCAAGTAGCATGACATGGAGTGGTTATGGTACATAATTTTCTTGCAATGGCAATCGTCAGAGCATGCCTCCTTGCAATGAGAAAGGGTGATTGGTTGCAAATCGGGCAAGACGAGCAGCTGGTTGCTGACATGCAGATTCGCTGGTGGAAGCTCAATGAAAGTGAAGGGGTCAATGGTGTGACCTGATGAACATGGTGATTTTTTGAAACCTTGGTATCGACCTCAGCCAAAGGAGACTGACATCATGTAAGACACATAAGCTGATGACAGGTTCGCTACACTAGCATAATCAGACCACCGGCCCATCGTTAATTAATGTTGCGGTAGTATAAGTGGGTGGAAGGTGATCCACAAACCGGCCAACACGACATTCCTTTCAAGACAAGTCTGTGGGCGATTCAACATGAAGCCCAATAATTACTACGCCTACTGGACAGGCCTACAGTCATCTGCTATATAATGGCTTAACGGTCCAACCCTCTCAACCCTCCAAATGATGATACAGGAACCTCCATTGCGGCGGTTGTAGCAAACATGGATTGGCCTTCTGCCAACAGATATGTAGCACGTTTTCAAGTGTGACAAACACATAAAGAGGAGATAATTGAATACCTCAGGGAAATGAATTTTGTGAGAAGACAAGGAGCTGGCCAAATCGTATAATTATGTTTAGAGATGGTGTAAGTGAAGGTCAATTTGATGAATTTTTGCAGATGAGGTTGTTGCTATAAACAAAGCCTTTGTAAAGGCAGGGATCCTGATTATAAGCCGTTGATTACATGGGCCACAGTGATCCAAAAACGGCATCACACGAGGCTATTTCCTACTGATGACATCTACAAGGACAAGAATAATAATACTAGATGGTTATGAAACGCAAATTTAGTGAATTTGGGTTTCAATAAATTGTTGAAACATTTCTCAGCTTGTAGGGGAAGCCACACAATCACTTAACTCGGCTCTATTTCTTTGATTGATGTGTTTCATTGTCGCAATATTCTACAGGTTGTGGAGCACGAGGGCCAGATGTCACACGCTCTTGGTATATACTATCATGCTTGTTTGACATGTACGCAAAGTGTGTTGTATTGATGAAAGCATATAATGTGCTCGACAAGATTCTTGTCTATAATATTGGCATGCAACAACATGCAAAACATTGAAATGGTCCAAAGAAAAGGGATGAGATTGTTAATCAGGGATGTGCATTTGCAATGCTTTGGTCTGCAAGCATCCCAAATGTGATGCACTTTTCAAAGCAGAATCTAAGATATGCTTAACACGGGCACATGTAAGTAGTTTTGAGCTGCTTTTAACAATTGTGGATCAAGGGCTTTTATCCAAATGTGATCAACGTTCCTTTTTTTGTTTTGAAGGCATAGGGAATTTTGCAAGACATTGGCATATGCAAAAAAATATCATGATGAGATTGCTAGTCAAGCTCTATAATTTTCCAAAAGCTCTAAGTGAAAAGCTCCCTTTTTTTAACACCCTCGTATTTTCACATGGCCTCTAATTAGGAAATTTTATGCCATTGTAGTAGTATGATACTCCTATGCCTTTCACTTGCTTCCACCTGCCTTGGATTCTTCATGTTGGATGGATACACTGCATTATTTAGGCGATTTGTTGGCTATAAAAGATATATTATTTGAAAAGGGAATTTTTGAAGTTTGAATGCTCATTACCTTTGACTCAGGGATTTCTTCTAGTAGTAGTATTTTTTGAAAGAATTATCTGGCTTGATGTTCACTATCATAAACCATGCATTGTGGTCATATTCAGACCCTAACTCCTATTTATTGGTCGATATACATTAGGTTGATATTGTTTTTATTGTTATGCTATGGTCGATGTACATTAGGTTAATATTGTTTTTAATGTTATGCTCATTTGAGAAATGGGCAAATTTGTTGAGGTCTTACTCTCTGTGTGAAAAGCGAAAACTATAGGTTGTTCACCAATACGGAGATGAAAACAACTTCCTCCACTTTCACAAAAGCCTATCTCCTTCATTGCAACAACAAAGGTCTTTCTGATAAAAGAAAGCTCTGAATTAAACCTCTCTCAAAAAATGAATTAGGATAACTTATAAATGCATGTGGTGTTGCCTTCTGGAATTTATATAGAGGGGATCAATTAGAGGAATAAAAAAAATTACTTGATTTGATTGGTTGTGATCAACAAAAGATTGATACATTTATGGACCATCGACGAGTGTTCCGAATATGAGTGCATAAAAATATGCTTGACCACTTATACATCCTCTCATTAACAACACCCTTTATGTTTTTGGCTCACCCATGGACATGTAATTTTTGTTTAAAGGACCACTTCAGTCTCCAATGACAAGTACTTGGATGAATATGAGAGTGCGGAGGTAAAGAGAGTTTGTAAGGCATATCTCCAACTCACTTGAGCATATTAGAAGGCCCACAATATCTCAGAAATAATTTAGATGTTGGTCCAATTTGCATACTCACAATATTGCTAGGCAACCCGTAAAAGCATATGCTAGTGCCATGAGTAGTCCCAACTCTCAAAAAGCATCTACTAGTGCCATGAGTGACCACCACTAACTGCTTTAGTGGAGTGTGCAAGAATATATGCTTGATTGTACGCTATGAATATTATGCCCATATCATTGCACAAATGACAATTTGACTATTGTGCAAATGATTTTCTCTCTCGACTGTCGCTTCCACTTTGGCATTTTCTCTCTCTCTATCCCTCACACACCCTCTCTCTCTCTCTCTCTCTCTCTCTCTCTCTCTCTATGTGTGTGTGTGTGTGTGTGTGTGTGTGTGTGTGTGTGTGTGTGTCTGTGTGTGTGTGTGTGTTTTTCTCTCGTTGTTGGTACTCTCACACCCCTATCCTATCTCTATACCACAAGTATATTTTTCTCTCTCCGTCTAATCCTTATTCTCTCTCCTTCTCTCGGTACTTATTTCACCTATCTCAACGCCACCATAGAGAGCGTACATATGAGAGATCTCCATGCTTAATAAACTTGAAAAAGCATCACCTTTAGCCAAAAAACGCGAATTGATTAACTCGCAAATAAAATTAACTAGTTTTTTGAGGGTTGCATTGAGGAATACAACAATTCTTGAAGCATTATGTAGCACCCGTTTCTCAAATTTCAATTGCTCATGTATGAGATATCTTTTGATCACTGCACCAACCTCATTGTGTTCACACTTCCCATGGCCAGAAGCAAAGAAATTGTGCATCATCTTGATACCCGTCATATTCAAGAATCATGCTAAAAAATAGAACGGCCGCCTTGCTTTGAATTGTGAAGTAGCACAATAAGACCACACCCAGTGTTGCTTGACACCATAGCCTAGACTTGTCAGCCACTCATGGTGCAAAAGAAAACAGTGGTGCACAAACAAAGTGTCATGTGCCTTGTTATTAGATATGTAGAAGCGGGTCGTCTTTTGAATGGCCCCAAGCACATCATATAAATATGAAATGTGAACCAAAATTGTGACCTAAGTTGAATATCAATGCATTGAATGAATCTCCTTTTGCACCTTATACAAGTAATTCTCTGCAAAATCCACTACATACACCACCACATCTTCAAGAAAGTTCTCCAAACATTCCTTGAATCGTTGAGCTTGCCATATGTACATGTAGTTGTGTTTGACGGAATTCCCCAATTTGATTTGAATCAAGGAAATGAAACGCATCGAATTGACCTTCCAAACCATGAGGTCTTTTTGGGATTTTGTGTTTCCTTTCTCATCCAATTCCTATGTAAGGACCTCGTCAAAGCGCTTCACTGTCATCATAGAGCTATCATCACTTTGTTTGCTTGGATACAATGAAATACTTTCAATGCCACAATGTTTGCATGTTTTGAAAAGAGATTTTCTATGGTGATAAGCACTATCAATGGGCTTTGAACACAATACAAACTCCCACAGGTCTGATAAGAATGGAAATGTGGCATTGGATGTTGTGCACTATGCTGTTCTGTCATGGAAATTACAAACAAGACATCTACAAAAGCTTGACGTTTCTTCCATGGAAAATCTGATTGAAGGCTTCCTTGAAGTATACAAGATGAACATGGTATTCAGAACAGCAAGTGTTGTGGTCCTTCAACCTGCATATGAAGTATTGATTCAGACTCTCAAAGTAACTGAGGGAGATCTTAATGTTAGGATGAACCTTCTAGAACCGCATGGGGTGGTCTCTTTGTGACACAAAAGACACATTTAGAAACATAGAATCACTCACAAGCACACAAAAGCACTTGAAAGCTTATACAAATACATAGAGTCACTCACAAGCACACAACAACACTTGAAAGCACTTTGAAGCACTTGTAAGCTTTCAAAAGCACATGAAAGCATTCAAAAGCACTTGCAAGCACATGACAACACTCAAAGGAATTTGTTTAGAAGAACTTTGAAGCACATGAAGTCTTTCAGGAGCTCCTTAAAGTACTCTAAAATATTTGGAACCATTTGGAAGCACTTGAAAACACTCAAAAGCATTCAAAAAACCTTAGAAGCACTAAGAATCACTGAATGCATTCAGTAGCACATGGAAGCATTTGGAAGCACAAGACAGCTCTTAAAGGACTTTTGTCAGAAGCACTTTATAAAGCACTCAAAGGTTTTTCATGAGCTCTTCAAATCACCTTCAAGTATTTGGTAGCTTTTGCAAGAACTTGAAAGCACTCATAACCATTTTGAAGACCTCAAAAGCACTTAGGAACAAGCACTCAGAAGTCTTCAAAAGCACTTCCAAGTACTTGAAGCCTATTGAAGCTTTTTAAAGCACTAAGAATCAGTTAGAGTCACTTAGAAGCACACGGAGGTACTTAAAAGTACTTGGAATCAAAATTGAAGCATTTAGGGGCATTTGGGAGCACTTGAAGGATATTAGAGGCTTGTAGGACTTTGAAGCACTTTTCAACAATTGAAACTAAATGAAAGCGCTTAGTGAGCACTTGGATTCACTCATAGGCAATCATGAGGAGTTGAAATTGTTTATCACTCTCGGTCAAGCACTATAAAACACAGTTAAATACTAAAATGGACTACTATACATATGAAAACAACAGATGATAGATACCTCTTTTAGCAAGACTCGTGGAGATTATATGGGGAAGATGATGATGAGTTGGATATGGTGCAGAGAAAGGTGTAGAGAAAGGACAGAATGATCAGAGGGAAATTTGAAATTTGAACCAAAGAGAAATGCGGTGCATTGGGAGGGTGAATTTTTGGGAAAGGGACACATTCCCAAGAGATTTGAAAACAATACTACATGTGGGGCCCCCAAAAAGTGACAACCTATGCACCCAATAAAAATATAAAATTTTTCCCCCAATTTTGGGTTTTAAATTCCTTGTTCATATTTTCAAAATGAAAAGTATTTTCTCTCTCTACCCTTTCTTACAAGGAGAGTTTGAGACCACAAACTTCCCCTAATGTAGCCTCACCGAATGGATAGAAGAGTCAAAAATTAGAGATTTATATTAGAGGTACAACATCAAGATAACTCCCACTCCTCATTTGTCACATGTTCACATTCTTGTTGGGCCTTCACCATAACATTCTGCAGGCATCTTAGATTCACAAAAGAAGGCAATGTGTCAAGCTCTTTTGGATAGTGCACCAGTGGTCTTTTCCTCCTCCTAAAGGCACATTGTGTAGCTTTTCTCTCTTGCTAAGTTTTTTTTATGGCCCATCAGTAGCTACTTGTGACTAGTAGCTTTAATGACCTATTGGCAGCTATTTGCAACTAGTAGCGCTTCATGCAACCAATATCTCTCAAGTCCACCTTGGTGCAAGCATATCATTCTTTCCAACGAGATGGGCCCACAAAAATCTTCCCACATTCTTGAATATGTGCATCAGATCTAGCAAGTGGCTGGTTTTCATTCTCGACTAATAGGACAACTCAAACGATATTAAGAACTTATTCATCCCTGGGGGGGGAAGGAGCTCATCATGCCTCTCCTTCAATTCCAACCACTCCCATGTGGATATCTTTTGATGCTCACATCCAAAAAGTCCCACTCATACATCATGGTTCTTTGGAACATTTGCTCAATGAGCTTCATAAAGCTACGTCCTCATCGCTGGCGAAATCAGTGGAAACACAACCTTGGCCCACACATGACACATGCATTGTGCCACTAATTTTAATTACTACACACAAGCAAACCTAGTATGCGGTGTGAACATTGTTTGCATAGCATTGTTGGCAATATACATAAGCATTCTTTGTAGTCAAGACTCACATTAGAATGACTCTAATGAGAGTGTTTCACCAACATGCATGCGGCTCATTTCCACGTCTTCTATGGTTGTCCAGTATTGTTGTATCTCTTCACGGAGCGAATGAAGATATACATCCATATTCTTTATTTATATTGACTTTTTTGGCACAATTAAGCTTAAACTTTAAATATCTTCTGAGAATCAAGCTAGTAGTCATTGTTTCTCGCCACTTTCTAAGCACTTTCACAATGCGTAGTTTCATACACATGCAACTAAAGCATACGATTGGAACATTCTTAGTTCTCTACAAAGCAGAACCATCAAATTTTCATAAACTAAGGAAGATTACCTCTTGTCAAAGTTAATTGTGCGTAAACAAGTAAAGGAATAATAGCACATGTGAATATATGTGTGTATGTGCATGATTCCCCATCCACAAGAGAATATGACTTGCTTTGTTACCAATGATACATAACCCAAAACCTAGGTGTCCAAAGACTCTCATGAAGGGATCTACAGTGATCTCTCTTCATAGGAGAACAACTAAAGTCTTAGACCTTGGTTGTTCACACTCGGCCGGACAAGGGCCAAGGCTTTGGTGTGTCAGGCTACACACCCTATGGCATCCTAAGCCTCTTGAGATCCCATGTGGACTCCATCCCCCAGATTTTCACGAGCATTGTGAATTAAGCATCGTACCTGCATGTGCCATATGCGCTTTGTGGCCCAAATTATATAGATGATGGAGTCTTCAATCTATTTATCACTTTTGCAAAGAGCAAGTTTATCAAATAAGCATACTAAGCAGGAATGCCCTTCAAATCAAAACACATATCAGAACAAGGCCAAGGGAAATGATAAAGACGCATAAAAAGGCTAAGACAATACTCTACACGCTATTCAATTACTAAAATAAATTTCATCCCAGGTGGAAGTCTCAGTTCACAAAGACACATGGGTGTTTACTTACCGCTTTAATGTGGCAGCGCATTAATGGTCACATGGTGCATGCTTATTGCATCGGTGGAGTATCAAATAAATCCTCAACCTAAACACTACTAATGTTTATTAATGTCCAAACAATTTTTAGTATGCTTTATAAGCAAACCATGATGCATGCAATATGGACCTCACTATCAGTGTTGTAGGCTTCTAGTTGTAATAATTCCAAGCATGTCCAAGATTCCATTGATGTAAAAAAATGATGCCAATGTCCTTGAAGGAGAAGCCTATGTGAAGATTCATGATGGGTCCTTACTGCCAAAGGCACGATACAATTGTTTTTAGCTACATAGCTTTCAGTAGCCATCAAGTTTTTCAAATGGTATCAACATAACAGCATCCTCTAATTGCATAATCAAGTGCTAATGGTGGCTCTTGTGCTTGCAATGATGTTGGTGACTTCTTCGTGCTTCACCTCAATAGCATTGTGGAGAATATGGTTATGTTTCGGTTATGCAAGCTCCATGGAGAAACTGAACATGCAAGTTATGGAGACTCTATTTGCGACAATGTATGACTAGGTGATGTACATCTTAGAGAAGATAGCCCCTTGATGGGCTTCTCCGTGCTTCACCTTAGTAGCATTGTGGAGAATATGGTTATGTTTTGGTTATGGAAGGTCCATGGAGAAACTCAACATGCAAGTTATGGAGACTCTATCTACGACAATGTATGACTAGGTGATGTGCATCTTAGAGAAGATAGCCCCTTGATGTTGATGGCTTCTCCGTGCTTCACCTCAATAGCATTGTGGAGAATATGGTCATGTTTTGGTTATGTAAGCTACATGGAGAAGCTCAGTATATGCAGGTCATGGAGACTCTATCTGCAACGATGTATGACTACATGATGTGCATCTTAGAGAAGATAGCCACTTGATGTAGCTCATATTCATGTCATACCAAAGGCTTGCAAGTGATTGTTGCTCTAATACTAGTGTCACAGTGAGGGTGACAAAGTACAATATAGCACCCGCATGCACACATACACACACACTCCTCGTTTCTAGCAAAAATATATATCTCTCTCTCTCTCTCTCACTCTCTCTCTCTCTCTCTCTCTCTCTCTCTCTCTCTCTCTCTCCAAATTTACTATAATGAAGTTTTTTGTGTGCAATTTTCACCAACTTCTACTTAACCAGCATGTGGGAATGTGATCGTTAAAAAGAGGAAGGAATGTCTAGGAAAGATATATAGTAATCATGAAAGCTATTTATTACAAGACTTATAGTAGTTGTTCTACCGGGAAAGTGAACCCAAGGACTTTGTAGGCTCTATATACATAGGAATCAAGAAAGCTATTTATTACAAGACTTATACTAAGTGTTCTACCGAGAAAGTGAACCCTTGAGAATGGAAGTTGTGAAAAAGGGGGGGTTTTTTTGCATGTTTTGTTTCAATAGCAAAACAAAACATGATGCATAAGAGATGATAGCCTCTCTTATAATCCTCAAAAAAAGGCCATAGATATACATAATCTCTTACTTGATTGATTGTAAGTACAAGATGAACTAGGTGTTTATGTGAGTCCATGGGAGCGAGAGTAAGTAATATCGTGTGCGTGCACGTATATGCTTGACACACCAAACACAATGTAACATGCAAATCTATGCAATCTCAAAGACAACATAACATGCAACTATGTGTAAGTTCAAGACTTTTCTATATAAGGAGTAGCGCGCGCACAGCGTTAAGTACATAAAAGCTAGACTAAGAGGTTCATTATTCTCTTTTTGTACCGTTGAGTGCGGTGCAGGTAGTAGGGAGAAATTTTACACATATCATGTATTTACAACTGCACATTGTTGTACATTATAACCTTGAGGGGCGACTGTGGGAACCACCTCCTTAATAGGGAAGGAGGGTACAGCTAAGAGAATGCAACCCGTGATCCTTGAACCCTCAACCTTGGGGTTACATCACATAGGTCTCACCAAGTGAGCTATGCTTCTTGGGTGAGCTAACACATTCTTAGGATAACTCTCTATTAAAGGCTATTAATGGTTTGGTAGACAAGGTGCACATAGGGATAGACATTCCAAACTCGATATGAGGTAAATATTCTAGCTTTAGTCCACAATTTGATACGAGTAGATTCAACGATGAGCAACATTGTTGTCAAAATGTTTTTCAAGATACTAGCATTATGTAGGGAAACCTTCTCTTGCACAATCTCATCATTGCATCAAGAGTAAAGGAGAGCCACATGTATCCTTCATTGACATGGATTAATACTACAAGCATTTCTAGTGGTGTGGCTAGCCAGCAAGCCAACATTGGTATCATAGCAATGTGAGAGAACATGTTAATCAGTTTGGCCTCATGCAACAAACACAAATTGAGTTAAGCTTGATCAATAGTTTTATTTTCTATCATGAGTGCATCAAGTGATTGTCCCATGTTGCTAAGCCACAAATGTGCTCTTAATTGCAATTTATCGTCGGTAAGATTTTATAATGCTTTGTTACTTCCAAACTGTAATTATTAAAGATTAATTCTAAGTTGAACTTGCTCGCCAAAGCTACCTGCACACAAAAGAAAAAAAAACCATGCGCTTTTGACCCAAGAAGCATAGCTCAGTTGGTGAGACCTTTGTGATGTAACCCTAAGGTTGAGGGTCCGAGGCTCGCGGGTTGAGTTCTCTTGGGTGTATCCTCCTTCCCTATTGGGGAGGTAGTTCCCACGGTCGCACTTGTAAATACATGATATGGAGTATATATACATCCTATGAACTTAGGGCCAAAAGGTGCTATAAGTAGGGGTTTTGTGATGAGTATAGATAGACCCTATGGCCTTGCAAATGATGTAGGTGTTTCATGAGTATATATACATTCTATGACCTTTAAGGCCATAGGCTCATATATACATCCTATGACCTTTAGGGCCAGAGGCTGATATATGTAGGCGGAATCTGTTAGTCCCATTATTGTGAAAACCATCAATATGATGAAAGGCTTAACCAATGAGGAAGAGGAAGATCTAATGAAAGCTAATGAGGACCTGTTGTTCATGTCTTGGTGGATGTGCAATCAATTGAGCAACAATACCCCAAAAAAAAAACCATGGTGGTCTACTGGCAACTACTGCTATCAATGCAACTGACCTAATGGTTGGAGCTTAAAGAAACCTTATAATGAGACATTTTGAACAGCAAATGAACCAAATCAATCGTGTTGAAGATGAGGTCTAGAGAGTTAATACAGGATCCGAAAGATAAAGCACAATCAATCAAGATCTCTGTGGAAATGGAATCAACATTTTAGAAGGGAGTCATCGCAAATGTTTTCACTTAAGAATATATAATATGTAGGGTCTGAATTTCAGCACATCAATTTGAAGAAGGATGTGCCAATGAAGAAGCAACTATATCTGATGTATCCGCATATTGCAAAGCAAATAAAGAGAACTAGATAGATTGTTAAAAGTTAGTTTCATTGTCCCAATTGAAAAATTTGAAATGGGTTTCACCCATTGTGGTGGTCCCAATGAAGAACAAGAAGTGGCAGACCTCAGTGAACTATCAAAACTTGAATGCAGCTAACCCATTCCCATTGCTATTTCCAGGTTCTACTTCATATAATCACAAGAAGATTTAGAAATTTTCTCATGTAGGAAAAGGGAGACTTTTTCAGTGTTTTTGACACAATGCATAACATCATGAGCTTCTACTCGGGAGGCACCGCATAACTAGCTAGGTACGATTGGAGGCATGGGACCACCAGCCCCCCCACCGGGCCAACGGTCCCCTGCCCCAATCATACCTAGCTAGGTATGCCGTGCCTCCCTCACAAAAGCTCATGATGTTGAGTTAAGTCATAATGTGGGAATTATTGTCAAAATCTGTCCAAAACTTATTGTGAATGTAGCCGGAAAAAAAAAAAGTGCTGCTTCTTGGATGGCTATAGTGGCTAAAACCAAATGTGGATAGCTACAAAAGATCAAGTAAAGACAGTATTTATTATAACATGAGTTTTTTGCAAAGCAATATGGTTCAAATTCGGCTGGTTGAGATTGCAGAATGCACCTAGCACATTTCAGAGGGATATTTGAGAAATCTGTGGCTCTTGCATATTTTAGTACAAGTTTAGTGCGTTCAAAGGAAGGTATTTAAACCGCTTGCAACCATGTGTTTGAGAAATACCCTCTGGCCAATAAGAAGTATTAGGCACTCAGATTACCTTTCACAAACAAGAGAAACTCACATGGCTCATTACACATTTGCAAGCTGAAAAATACCCACACAAAAGAATGTAGGCCTATATCTCTCTTCCTCTCCAAGGCATGTATTGGGAATGGCCAAAAGGTTCAAAGAATTTGTCGATTGCAAGCTGAACAACTTCATGTTTGCTATGGCAATGCTTCTTTGCACAATGCTTGAATGTTTGGCACATGTCTCTCCTCTTTTGAAAATCAGCAAAGGTGGAAAATCATGTTATCTTACGTCTTTGAGGGAAGTTCTGCACTTGAAAGAGGTAGTTCCACTCCTAGCTCAGCCAGATACTTTGTCTGAAGGTCAAGAAATGCCTCGTCTTGCCATGACAGCTCTTCTGATAATCGAGCAATGCTCGCTTGCTGCGATCTTGCCTGCATTTTTTTAGACTTACATCAGCTTGTCTACCATCTATACTCCAATGCAAGAAACCAAAAAAACAGACTCAACATCAGACTTCAATGAGACGAAGCTTTTTCATTTGGATTTTACACTACTTTTCTCAAGTTTTTTCCTTTTTCTCTAGCCCCAAACCGGTCCATTGAAGCATAAAGCGGCAAGGTTTTAAGCTGAGACACACTTTTCCTGGACACTGCATAGAATTGAGGCCACGACCCCCCTTCAAATGCTTTAAATGCTCTTCTGTCTTTTAAAATCATCAGCCATTATACTGTTTAAGCTGCCTTAACTCCTAAAGACAATGACCACAACTGAAGCCCGAAAGTAAATATTGGCTGTAGGCATTCTATCAAAGCGTTAAGGCCTTTTTGAGAGCATACAGCTTGTTTGGAAAACCAGCTGCCACCACGCCCACAAATCGGTCATTTGTGCTTTGCAGGTTAGAGCATGAACCTTTTATTTTACTGCATAAGCAAATCAGGATTAACCTCTGAACAGGATGAGCATGAAAGACCCATTGAGCAACAACTTGGCTGGAAGAGCAGAGAACGAGCTGCTGATCGAGAGCTGACCCGAGCCAGTGCTGGAGCTGCCACGTTTTGCTGCACAATTCATGGGCCCGAGATGATGTGGCACTGTATAGCAGTGCTGACATGGCACTAAACAGACGTGATGCTAATGTGGCAGTCTGCTGAGAGATTGGCACCAATTGGAAAGCAGCTGACTTTGGTAGCTTTTGGGGTGCCAGTTTTTGAAAGCCTAGCAGCAAGGGCTTTTTGGGCACTAGGTAAAGCAAGAGGCCAAGGGCCTATACAAGGGAAGCCATTATCACTCATCAGTTGCACAGTGGGCTCTCTCCGGCAGTTGTATACACACAACTCATAGTTAATAAAAAGAAGTGGGCACCTACATTAGGGGCCAGTGCATCTGAGTGGGGAACTCCGCCTCACTGTCTTAAGTGTTCAGCTCTCTCTTTCAATTCCAGTATTTGCTGTTTACAGTCCATTCGTGGTGTTGTCCTTATATTCTACCGCCTTGTCACATGACTTGCTGGTTACACATTGGGCGAACTTGCCAATGACCTTCGATGAAGTCCTTGGCCTTGAACTTCCTCTTGTCAAAACTCTTTATTTTTTAGAATATGCTTAATCATAAACAGGCCTCCAGTGCTTCATAAATCGGGCAGGCCCCTTGAACAAGGGGGCCTGAACAAAGTTCGAGCTTCTAAAGGGTTATCCTGCTCAATGCAGTTATCCCAGGCCTCTTAATGTTACATGACAAGCAAATGGTCCTACTTCTCTTGAAGTTCCCACATTATCTTTCACAAGCAGCCTTTGCCTTGTTGCACAGAGAGACAGCAATGCGACAAGCTACTATTGCATGCAGAGAGAGAGAGAGAGAGAGAGAGAGAGAGAGGAGGTCTTGTAACAAGTCATTACCTTCAACTTCTTATCCTTTCATGTTTATGTGATAAGAATGAAATGTGTTAGTATGGTTACAACCAGACATGGCCAAGCACTTTGGCTATTTAACCCAACAATCTCCCACTTAAAGACACATTGTGTAAACCTTTGATGAGTAGATCACCAAGGTTATCATTTGCGTGAATCTTAACAAAGTCTATGCGCTTGTCCTCAAGTTGTCACGTGCACATCTAACCCTATGTGCATGTGGACAAGCTACTTCATGACAAGGGTTCAATCAGTCTAGCCTAGGAAGTGTTCTAGCACTTTCATGAGTCTGTTGGCAAACCGTGCATGTCCAGACACTTAGAGTAGATGCATATCCTCTGGTTGCACACAGCATGACCATCAGATTTCCATCAGAACCCATCAGGAGCATTTTTACAATGCATAGACCTATTTTCCCTATTTTAGCCAATTTTCACTTATTATTTTTAAGTGACTTTTGTTGGGAACTAGGTAGGGCAATTTTGATAAGCAAGTACGTAAGAAACCTAGCGCTAGCATAATCTGGCAGAAGAGGCAACAAGAACACCTTGTTCAATAGACACCTTAGCAAGACCTTCTTGGCAGCAAGCCTTGCGTTTTTAATCTGAAAAGCCTAGCGTTTTCAGCCATCACCAAGCCCTGGCAATTTTGCATTGCAGATCAGCCTGGCGGCAGCAGGACCAACAGAAGCCTAGCGTTTTTGCATCAAACCCCCATTCAATCCTAGCATTTTTTATTTGCAGATCAGCCTCGGCATTTTGCAAATCTACCACGACAAGACCATCCTTAGCATCAACGTTTTCAGTTTTCAACATCAAGACACCGCAGTAGAAGTCCCGAACCTCGTAGATCTCACCTTCCCGCAGCAAATCCTTGTCCCACGGTCAGATCAACGAGCGTTTGCAGATTCAGCCCGGAAAACGCAGATTTCAGCATCTGCGTTTTCAGCACGTCGTAGTTGCATCGTCGTCATCGCCGTCGTCATTGGCATAGAGTTAGAATTCAGCAGATAGAGATTTGCAGATTTCAGCCATTAGCGTTTTCAGATTCCAACCCGTCTCGTCGTCGTCCTCATCGTTGTCAACATCGTCAACAAGTCCAAGCATTGTAGAGATTTGTGCAATCAATAGTAGACCGCTCTCGCCATAGAGAGTGGGGCCTTCGGAGGAGGGTTTGACAACATTTTGGTGTCATATTCTTCTCTCTCTATCTCTCAGTCTCAGTACCTTCATTCACAGTGTTCACCACTTTGTTTGTGTCCATTGCGCTCTCTCACTAAAGGAACAGAAGGCTCTCCCTACCATAAGTAGAAGGAACCCTTGAGCACAGTTCGGAGCACTCATCTTGAGCAAAGTTCAACATTCACTTTTGTTGCACCTTATATTGGTCAGAGCTTTGGCAGTGTTCTGTATCACTCAAGGAAAGAACCATGGAAATTTTTTTTGCTTGTTGCGGTCGCACGTAACCCAATTCCACTTGGGCGTGTCGATTTCCTAATCGTGTTTTTGAAGAGTGACAGGAAACCCAGGAAAGAAGGGCTTGTCCAACCTCTCCTTGTTTCTCTTTTCACTCATTGAGAGCGGACGTGCACTTAGCGGTCGGCCAATCAACATGAGGTGGGAAAAAGCAACCTTGGTGTGAGCGCAAGGCTGCCAAGGGGGTGCGCCCGCGGGAAAGAGAAGAGCTCGGGTACTTCTCTAACACATATTGCAAGCTAAAGAAGAACCTCAAGAACTCAAGAACCCAAGACCCATAAGAACCCAAGTTCCTCGTGAACTTAAGAACCAAAGATCTCAGTGTATGGTCATCACCCGAAGAGGAATGGATACTTTGCATGAAGGTGATGAGTATGAAGAAGGTGAAGAAGAATTTTCCCCACGAAGAGGTTTTTCTGACCTCTCCCTTCCCCATTTGCGCCAAGGTTTGCACTAACTCCTATGGAGGCTTTGGTCGAGTCGATGATGGACATGATGGTATGACAAGGTAGACAACGAGAAGTGTGGCACGAAGAAAGAATGGCAGCCATAGAGCGTTAGTGCGAGCAAGCACGCTTGACGGCCACAGAAAGAAACGCAGAATTGGATCGCGAGCCCAAAGAAAGACTAGCCGAATTGGCCCGCGAGCGCAAAGAAAGACGGTTAGAGCGTGAAGCGCAGACAGATCAGGCATGCAAGAGTTTGTCCTTCTATTTTCTAATGTGCAGGCGCAGATTGAAGAGAATCAAGAGAAGGAGACTCTCTAAGTCTTTTCTTCTCCAAAGCACGACACACATCATTTGCATGATAATGATGAGCATGATGATTTGCATGATCAAGATGTGATTATTCACGAGCATGATGATTTGCAAGATAATGATGTGATTTTTCACAAGGATGATGGTTTAGTTGATGCTTTTTCTAGCGAAGCTAACCTCGTTGCAGATTCGATCAATCACGAAGAACCGATCTTGGCTCTCGAGTCGAGGTCCCAAGAACCCCCACAAGAAGTATTATATGTTCGAATGATTAGTCAGCACACATTGTTCGAGTGTTTCATTCATGATGCTTTCCTGTATTTTAGTCACTGTCCTTATGTGATCCCTTTTCACAGGCATGACATATTGTACGATGAACACGATTCACTCATGAATGAGCACGAATGTATGCGGATTACTCATGAAAAGATGAAATGTTTGCACCCAAGGAATTCACATTCCATGTCTCTTCCTTGGCATGACACAGTATCAAAAAGAGCACAGGAAAGATTGAGCATCAAGCATGGGCATTTCCATTGTGATTTGCCACAGTTGATTGATTTAGATCAAAAAGTCAAGATTTGACCCCATTGTTTGCATGTGTTTGATGAACGGATTGGCCCTCCGTCTCTTTGTTCGTCTACATTGCATGCACAGTCTTTAAAGAAGACTAGAATTTTTCCAGTCACTTTACATGGAATGGGTATGTTCATGGTTTTGTGTTGGAAGTGGTTTCAGGAATTTTCATCCTCGGAGATTCTTGAAGAAGGTAGACTCATGACTCTAGACGAAGTTGAAGCACTGAAGAAGCCA
The DNA here is from genome assembly GCF_014529385.1 of Adiantum capillus-veneris. Taxonomy (NCBI): domain Eukaryota; kingdom Viridiplantae; phylum Streptophyta; class Polypodiopsida; order Polypodiales; family Pteridaceae; genus Adiantum; species Adiantum capillus-veneris. The sequence continues at coordinate 46,323,631 of NC_140943.1, read as the reverse complement.
CAAATGACTTTGTCGCTTTTGATGCGACCCAAGGAAGCAAGCGTTGCAGACCTTTATGAAGTTCAAGTACGCATGACCCACGCATCAAAGTGGGCCAACGAAGAGTCCTTTTCAAGATTCGAGACGTTGTTGGCAATCTCCCTTTACGCCATACACTTCGGTACCAGTACCTCACTTTGTCACGTGCACATCTAACACTATGTGCATGTGGACAAGCTATTTCATGACAAGGGTTCAGTCAGTCTAGCCTAGGAAGTGTTCTAGCACTTTCGTAAGTCTGTTGGCAGACCGTGCATGTCCAAACACTTAGGGTAGATGCATATCCTTTGGTTGCACACAGCATGATCATCAGATTTCCAACAGAACCCATCAAGAGCATTTTTACAATGCATAGACCTATTTTCCCTATTTTAGCCAATTTTCACTTATTATTTTCAAGTGACTTTTGTTGGGAACTAGGTAGGGCAATTTTGATAAGCAAGTACATAAGAAACCTAGCGCTAGCATAATCTGGTAGAAGAGGCAACAGGAACACCTTATTCAACAGGCACCTTCTCAGCAACAAGCCTGGCGTTTTTAATCAAAAAAGACCAACGTTTTCAGCCATCACCGAGCCCTGGCAATTTTGCATTGCAGATCAGCCCGACGACAGCAGGACCAGCAAAAGCCTAGCATTTTTGCATCAGACCCCCATTCAGCCCTAGCGTTTTTTATTTGCAGATCAACCTCGACATTTTGCAGATCTACCGCAACATGACCATCCTTAGCATCAGCGTTTTCAGTTTTCAGCATCAAGACACCACAGTAGAAATCCCGAACCTCGTAGATCTCACCTTCCCGCAGAAGATCCTCGACGCACAGTCAAATCGGCGAACGTTAGCAAATTCAGCCCGGAAAATGCAAATTTCAGCATCTGCGTTTTCAGCGCGTTGTCGTTGCATCGTCGTCATCGACATAGAGTTAGAATTCAGCAGATAGAAGATTTGTAGATTTCAGCCATTAGCGTTTTCAGATTTCAGCTAGTCTCGTCGTCATCGACATCGTCGGCAAGTCCAAGCATTGTAGAGATTTGTGCAATCAATAGTAGACCGCTCTCGCCATAGAGAGTGGGGCCTTCGAAGGAGGGTTTGACAACATTCTGTTGTCGTATTCTTCTCTCTCTATCTCTCAATCTCAATACCTTCATTCACACTGTTACCACTTTGTTTGTGTCCATTGCACTCTTTCACTAAAGGAACGGAAGGCTCTCCTTCCGTAAGTAAAAGGAACCCTTCAACACATTTCGGAGCACTCATCTTGAGCAAAGTTCAACATTTACTTCCGTTGCACCTTACACAAGCACCTCACAAATAAAGTGATACCTTACATCAATGTGCTTTGTCTTCGCATGAAACACTCGCTCCGTGCTAGGTGGGTAGCACTCTGACTATTGCAATGTAAAACTAGAACCTTTGCAATGATGCCAAATTCTCCCACAAGACAAGTAAGCTATATAGCTTCTTTGTTGGCATTTGACGCCACAATATACTTTATTTCCGTGGTAGGCTAAGATGTATAAACTTGCAAAAAAATTCACCATGAAACTACACCACTAGTGAATGCAAAGACATAACATGTCATAAACCTTTTATTGTCCATCTTTATTGCATAATCTACATCTATGTAGCCAACCACACAATGACACATGCGTCTTTGCTAGCAAGACTCTTTTGTACCATTCAAATATCTCATCACACCCTTCATTGCTTCCCAGGCTCCCAATGCGTCTAGCGAGGCTTCACTATCAATCTGCTCACAACTCCCACTTCAAATGCAATGTGTATACGAGTCCCAATCATGGCCTACATCAAAGAACCAATAGCAGATGCATAAAGACTCTTGGCCATCTCAACCTTTTTATCATTAGATTTGAGAGAATCCTCGTGGCTCAGTTTCACATATGGAAGCAATGGAGTGGATAACACCTTCCCCCCTCGACATTGAAACGCTTCAATACACAACAAATGTGCTCTTTTTAAATTCTCTAACAAGTTACAAGTATAGACTTTCTTCGACTTGTCTCATATAATGCGCATGCCAAGAATGTGGTTTGCTTCACTCAAATCCTTCACATCAAAGTTCTCATACAACTTCGACTTTGATGCATCTATCTCAAGACTATTTTTCCCAAGGATGAGCATATCATCTAAATATTAAATCAAAATCAAAAGACTTCCATCTATAGCTTTCTTTGTTTAGAGACAATGATCAATTTCACTCCGCCTATACCCTTTAGACTTCATGAAAGCATCAAACTTATGATACCAATCCTGTGGTGCTAACACACTAACTTCTCTTTGTCATTCTCAACAAAGTCTTTTGGTTGTTGCATATAACTATCCTCCTGAAGATCACCATGTAAGAATGTTGGTTTAGCATCCATTTGGACTAAATCTATGTTCTCTTTCGCAAACAAAGTAAGTACTATCTGCAAGGTAGTCATCTTGACAACTAGCGTAGAAACCTCGTCAAAGTCTATGCCTTGCTTTTTCTTGAAAACTTTGGGAACCAATCAAGCCTTATACTTTGGATTTCCTATCTAGAAGTTTTCTTCAATCTGTATATACCCATTTACAATGCAAAGCATTCTTTCCTTTTGGTAAAGCTTGTAAGTCCTAACTCTGATTCTCATTCAAAGAATCCATCTCTAATTTCTTAGCACTCTCCCACTTCAGCTTGTCATCCTGTAGCAAAACCTCGTCATAGTAGCAGGGCTCACCATAATCCATCCACATAATATAATCTAAGCTGGGAACAAACCTCTCAAGCGGCCTAGAAACCCTAACTAACCACCTCAATGAAGAATGCTTTGCATAAGGAATAAATTGTCTCGCCAGCATTTCACTACCACTCGATGTATTGTTACTACTCACTACAAATGATCATATGATGGCATACACCGACTTCAAGATTCTTCCAAAATACCACCATCAAGTGTCTTAATAGTGATCCATTGATCAAGTGAACTAGAGTCTTAAGGGCTTCAACCCAAAGACCATCCAGCAACTTACTGGGAGATAATATGCCACCGATTCTCTCTTGAATCGTGCAATTCATTCTCTCAGCAACTCCATTTTTGACGTGTATGAGGAGCAATAAGCTTTCTCCTAATGCCATGTTTCACAAAAACTCTGAAATTCATTAAAGACATACTCTCCATTGTTATCACTCCTTCAACGCTTCACTTCTTGTTTGTTTGGAAAAATGAGATCCATTTGTGACTGATATGAAAGGTATCATAATCTTTACGTTCAATGGATATGCCCAAACCTAGCAAATTGCATCATCTATGAAAGTGATAGAATATGTAGTACAACCTAGTGACTTGGTAGACATAGGTCCATACCCATTTGAGTGCCCTAGATCTAACTTCTCAAGCTTCTTTATCTTTGACGGACAATGCTTGCCATACATTCAATGTTCACAGAGTTCAAAGCCTAAAAAGTTGAAAACATGCAAGTAACTCAACCGCTCAAATGCCACAATCTATGGAGATCCCTAACACTAGTTTTGTAAAAAAATAGTCACTTTTGTGGCTTTAAGAGGCTTTTGTTAAAAAAAAAAATCGATGGCTATTTTGATGTCTAAACAAAAAACCCTCTCAAGGAAATACACCCAACACATAGTATGAGTTGATAAAATGACGTGAAAATAAATCTTTGCACGGCCATCTCTAAGGACTATATCAAATGCGTATAATTTTACTAAATTGACTCAATGTAAACCTTTTCTCTTTAAACAAAATCAAACCTCTTTGAAAAATCCCTCAATATGTATATAATGATTCTATCACACTTCTATGTTGCTTACATAAAGACCAACAACATTTACTACTCGCCGAAGTAGTAAATTACAATTTTACACAAAACGACTCTTTTTTTTTAAAAAAAAAATTCAACTCAATTATGACTCTCAAAGACATCCTAACAAGATGCTCAAGAAGTTTCATGAAGTTTTGATGTCATATGCAAAAGTTATACTTAAAATACTCAAATCTAGACATGAGCCACTTTAGTGGCTCTGTCATAATAATCAATATCTAATTCTCCTAAATGATTTTCTCATGTTAAACTGATCATTTAATATGGGGAAGTGCCAGGGGAGAAAAAGCTAGAATATTGGCTAAGCTAGCAGACCGGCCACAGTAGGGATCCAAAGGGGGGGCCATCTGCAAAAGAGCAATGTGCAACAATGGGCTTAAAAAACCCTAAGGTTCAATCCATTAAGACTTCCAAAATGCCAAGGTTCCAAAATTCAAAGGTTGTGTCCAAAGGTCAAACATTAGGTAAATTGGATGCTTTGTGTGTCCCAAAAGTCTTCATGCATTCCTACATAGGAGGGGGCGAGCCCTAGTTGTAGGAGATGAGAGAGAAACTCACACACACACACATACACAAGCTCCCTTTACACAAAAGGGAATGAGGAACACATGTCAGCTCCCTAGCCCAGATGCCCACAAGGAATACTCAAATCCTATTGGATGACCTTGGAGGTGGACCAATGAGAATTAGGCTAGAGTAAATCTAGTTTAATCAATTTAAAAACACTCAATAAAAGAACCAATAAGAATTAAGCTCTCTAGAAGACTATTGGACAATCTCCCAAGGGGTCCAATGAGCATTCAACAGCCCAATGGCTTGCCTGATTTCTATTGGCAAGGAGGCAAAGGGGTCCAATGAGAGTTTAGTTGCATTTTTTAATTACCTAGAGCTCTCACAAAAGGGGAAAGGGGGACACATGTCAGAAGGCTATCACTTATGCTCCTGAAATCCTATTGGCTAGGCCTGGGGAGGTCCAATAGGGCTGTAGCATGAGCAAATAGCAAGAGGGGTCGACCAAGAGAGAGAGGGGGCTGATTTTCTCAAGGCATTATTGCATTACACACTCACACAATCTCATGTGTGGAGCAAGAAGACTCTCTCTCTTCTCAAGCTTTAATGAAAAGCTTATCACCTACTCCAAGCTTGTGAGAAGGTAGGCCTACACCAACAACTCTTGGCTTTGTGATGCAAATCCAACCAAGAGCCAAGCTTCAATGCATGCTCATCTCCTCTACCATGCTAATTACTAAGCTAAGCTATGCTAATATGAGTGATTATGTGAGGAGATGTACATCTTTCTCGTAAGAATACTCCTTCCTCTCAATCTACTCTCATACCCCGCTAGCTCTCACCATCTTCGAAGGTGTGTGAAGTCTTGGGTCTGAGACCGTGAGGGAATTGATGTTGTGTTTGATAAGTGTTTTGCTTAGTGCATGAAGTTTCCATCTTCATTGCACTAGCTAGTATTGAAGGAAAACAAAGGATTGTATTGTAAAATGTCTCTCTTGATGGGAGAAACCATAATACAAAGCCTTTTGGAGGAGGGACCGGCTCCATGCAAATCCGATCCTCAACTGTTGTCAATGCTTAATTTCTCTCTCTTTTGAAGTATTGTTCATGCTATCTAACTAGGTGTTATACTTTTTGTTGCTCTCTCCAGCCAAGCACTCTTGTTATTCTCATTAGGAATCTATTCTAATGAAATGCTCACTATGTTCATGCTATTTTCCGCTACACACAAGTTACTAGACCATTAGAAGTTACACGCTTCAACCACTTTTGTGGCCCATTACAAGACTAGTGCTCAAGTAAATTGCACTTTTTAGGTCAGAGTGTCCAATGGCAAAGCGATCTCACAAACTGTCTAATGAATCTCTTTTAGTAAGAGCACAAGCAAAAGAAGCTCTTTACATTATGCACATTCCACAATCATGAACAGCCTCAACTTTTATTGCATCCATTCTAGCACCCTTGGACAAAATAATGTGTCGGACAAGAAGTGTTATCTATGGTAGAAAGAACTCACTTTTGCTTCCTTTGATCACCAATCTATGTTCTTGCAACGCTATGAACACTTGAGTCAATGCTCTCAATGCTCTTCTTTGGTTTAAAAGAAAACTATGATATTATCAAAGAATGTATCCATGTATTGTCTATGCTCTTCAAAGATCCCATTCATCATCCTATTGAACACTACAAGAGCATTATGAGGCCAAAAGTTATCACCAAAAACTCGTACAATCCGAAGGATGTCCTTAACACAATCGTGTATACATCTCCAACAACGATTCTGATCTAAGATAGCGACCCTTAAGCAGTAGAGCCCTGTAATTTATCGAATCTATCATCGATCTTGGATAGGTATTGGAAACTCGTTCTTGATGGTAATCTTATTAAGAGCTCGGGTAATCTGTACACATTCTCCATGATCTATATTTCTTCTACACAAGTAGCACTAGGGAACAAAAAGATTAAGAATTAAGTTGCATTTTTACTCAAATCAAAACTTCTAAGAACTCCATGGCTCCCATCAATAGAAGTCTAGAAGACCCTTTGATGAATCTTTTCGAAAAATTATTGCAAAATTTCATCTTCTCAAGAGATTTGACCAATCCCTTTCTAATTGTAGCAAGTCGAGTAGCTCACTAGCTGACTCTTCTTGAATCAACAAATGTATTGTGTCTAATCTCATATCTATACCTTTTAAAAAAGTCTTTGCCAATTTGCAACTTTTCTACTTGCACAAACCAAGAAAATTTTGTTAATCCCTCTCTAAATCAATTTGTAAAAGTTCTTGCAATAGTGCAACACTTCAAAAGATTTTGTCAATCCCTTTTATCACATCTTATAAGACATCAAAAACCATTCGTGCTTTGGCTTTCTTGACTTTTTTGGTCTCTACTTCTTGCCTTCACCCTTCGTCGGAAACTCTACAAACGCTCTCAAAAGCATACACGCCACTATTTTTTTGTTTTTCATTGACCTTGGTTATCAAGTGCAACGAAATTGAATTGGTGAAGATCTAGATTTTACACTTCCACAAATCTTTACTTCTTTCTTTGCGTTACTGATTTCCTTTAGCATGAATGATGGTTCTTTTTATTTCCCCGAAGAGAGAATGAGCGAGGTAGAGATGTAAAGAGGGAGAGAGGGGGAGAGAAGAGGAGAATGACACCCGATGGAATCCTAACCAACCCTCTCAAGGACCCCCCACACCGTTGCCATGATGAGGTATTTGCTCTTGATTGCGTAAATAAAATATAGTGCAATGTGACATGAAACGTTTCTAGGTTTGGTGCATTTCAAGGTTTCAAGGTTTTTTTAAATGTTTCCTTTTGGAGCTCAAAGAAAGCGAAACACAAGTTTCGTTTTACATGTATGTACCTATAATTATACATTGAATATACATACAAATTCACTTGTCAAGACATGTGAAATACCAAAATCTAAATGTGAGACTTGAGAGTCACGAGTGAACAAGGTATCAATTTTTTGAGGTGGCTTTTTTACAAGGCTTAAAAAATCCCCAAACGGGTGGATTGAGGTCAACTGGTCAACGAGGGGCAAAAAAAATTCCACTCGTTTTGCATATTTCACCGAAACGTTTTGCGGACTTTTCGAGGTTTCATGGTTTCGAAACACGTTTTTATGTCACTATGGTACAGTGTACACACATGCAATACCTCAAGTGCAAACTCTATTGACTCGAATGGGGAATATCGCCTCGGTAACTCTTCAAGATGAAACACCTCCGGAGCTGATTTGATACACCTTTGGATCCGTCTCGATTTTGGGTTGTTGATGCCACCAAGGGTAGATTTGGGGTTGATTTGCACTCGCGATGTTACAGGAATCAAGGGTTGAAAGCTGGCTGCAAAAATGTAGATCTGGCACGAAAAAATGCAACAGATTTATTGCGTAAAGCAGGGCTGAAAATGCAGACCTCGATGATGCCGATGATGGACAGCAATGGGAGCAGTCAATAGGCCGAGGAGAGGCTCGATGGGCTGCCGAAGTATCGGACCACAATGGGAACCTTGCAAATGCAGATCCAAGCCGTTCTCTAGGGACGGAAAGGGCTGAAATCTGAAAACCTGAGGCTGATCTGCTGAATACTACAAAAACTGGCTGATCTGGCATTTTTGTAAAAGTTTCTTCTTTAAAAATCAATTTCTCTAAAAAAACCTTCTTTTGTCATGAAATCTCTTTCCTCGTACTATTTCTCTTCTACTTGTGCTCATTCCTAATCATGAAAAAGCATTGCTTCCACAGTCGAATGCTGCAAAACTAGACTGGATTGCTCTGAGAAGAACAACTATTTGATCTTTGATACCACTACAACTGGCGAGGCAATAGAATTATTGTAGCAATCATTGAACTGAACCAAAACAACAAATACATGTACTTAAAAGAGAGAATTCACGAATCACATTGTAGACACGAGACACGAAGTGGCAAGTTTCCACTCCCATAAGAATTGACCCTGAAGTCAAGCACCCACCCCTTTTGATACTTCTTTTTATATTTATAATCATAGATACAATTACCGGGAAGTAATTCTCTACAATCGTGTCTCCACGCATTGATCTGCAAAAGAGAACCCCAAGGCTCATATTGAAAGGTACTAAGGCCCAAAAGCAACTGCTTCAAAAGCTAGCATCCAAAAACTCTCTTGTTGGAAACATGGTGCCCAAAAAAGTTCTTTGCAAGTCAATGCTTGTCCCAAAAAGCAATTGTGCAGTCTGCCACCTCAACACTTGACAACAAAGAACTCTTCCATGCAAGATCACATCAACAAGATGCAAGAGCTTCAACAAGAAATACTTCAAGGAAAGCTTATTAATTTAGAGGATGTGGGCCATCCAACTTTTGGCCGAATTGCCTCCTCGGTATACCAACTTCTGTTCTTCATTGATTACGAGTGGCCAACTGAATTCTATCTCTTGGGACGAGATTGTTTCAATAGTATAAGACTAAGAGGAGTGGTTCAATATAGGGAAGAAGTCAAGCTCCGAAGCTTTGACTGGTTCTTCCAACGACAATAAGAAGCAAAAGGGTAAGAAGAAAAGCAACAACACCAAAGACAAGAGTGATGTCGAGCCAGAAGCCTTGAAGGCGGAACGACAGTGCAACAGTTGCGGTGAGAAGGGACATTATTGGAGGAAGTGTCCATAGCGAGTTGGAGATGCTTTAACTTCTTTGGCGGCAATGACGCAATCACCGGCCTTTGTTTATTTGAAGATTCTCCCCTCAAAGGACTCTCCAGGGATATCAAAGGGTGAGTTGACTCTTGCGGGTTGAGATGATCGTAATTGGAATTTGGATAGTGGTGCTTCACGACACATGACACCATCGAAGGATCTTTTCTCCAACATGCGACGACACTACGATACCATCCTCATTGGCGACAAATCTGAAATTCCTATTCACGAGGGATCTAAGAGGGTATGCATATCTCCAAGGTACTTTATGCTCCGAAGTTGGGATTTCATCTTATGTCTGTGCACGAGATAAGCAAGCTTGGCATGGAGGAGATTTTACAGAGGATGTAGTATCTATTCGGGATTGGCAATCCAACAAAGAGGTCATAGGGGACTCAGTGGAGAACGGACTCTACAGGCTCCATGCTCTTTCTTCAACGACACGGATACCTACAAGTGATCTTTGGCATTATAGATTTGGTAATTTGAACAATGATGCTCTTCGGTTTGCTTTTCATGAGCAGATGCTTACAGGCTTACCACATGTCGAGAGTAAGCATGGGAAATGCATTACTTGTATTCATGCGAAGCAACATCATGAATCTATTCAGAGGCTTACTACACGCCGAGCCATTGCCGTTTTGGAGTTGGTTCACACCGACCATTGTGAACCTATGTGCAGACTCCTTCCCTCGACAAGGCTCTCTATTTCATGTTGTTGGTGGGTGATTTCAATCGCTTTACTTGGGGGTTTCTCTTGTGAAGAAGGAAAGCAATCGAGTGTTGAAGACTATTGATCGGACAAAGGCAGGGAGTTTACCTCCAATGCCTTCATTCATTTTTGTGCAGACAATGGCATCAAGCACGAGCTTGCAAAAACCAGATCACCTTCAGAGAATGGAGTTCTGGAGCGGAAGAATAGGACAATGGTCGAAATGGCATGGACCATGCTTGAGCATCGAGACTTGCCAAAATCTGTATAGGCAGAGACAGTTGCGACGGCAATTCACACCATAAACTGATCTCCAATCTCTTCACTTCCTCGAAAGACCCCGTTCGAAGCCTATTTTGGTAAGAAGACTGACGTCTCTCAATTTTCGGATTTTTGGGAGCAATATGTTCACGTACTGAATGAGCAATGGGAGAAGTTTGCCCCCAAGACTAGGAAAATGATTTTTGTCGGCCACAACTCTCTTTCCAAGGGACATCGACTTTATGATCTAGAAAAGAAGGAAGTTGTACTCAGCCGTGATGTTGCCTTCGATGAGTTTTTCCCTTCAGAGGGCCTTCTGCTCCCAAGTCTTCCACGATGACTCTTGATTTGCCGATACTTAGAGACCCATATTTTGTTTTACCTCTTGATGAACCCTCTTCTCCTACCCCTGTTCTCGAGCTTCGAAGGAGAATGCACCCATTCCAAATGATGCAGATGACAATGGTTCTCATCATAGTGTAGAGTTAGAGTCGGATATACCACTAGTTGCTCCCTAAGGGGAGCAAGACAGACAAGTTGTCGAGGTGACAATTGGAGACTTTGCAAGATTTAGCAACTTCAAATTTTCCATCCAATTGAGGTGAAGCCGGTACTACACGACGATCTCACTTCAATTTGTTGAGGTGGATGGGACTTTATTACAGATAAACTATGCTTTGATGTCAACAGTGATCAAGGACAGAGATCCTTTGACAATTGAGGAGGCGTTTTCACAACCGAAGTGGAAGTTGGCAATGCAGAAAGAACTTGATTCCATCAAGAAGAACAACACTAGGGAGTTGGTTTCGTAGCTTGCCAATCAAAAAGTGATTGGTGTCAAATGGGCTACATGACCAAGTACAAATCTGATGGTTCTTTGGACAAGCACAAGGCAAGACTAGTTGCCAAAGGTTTCTCCCAAAAACCTAGTGTGGACAATATCGAACCTTTGCACCGATTGCAAGGATGGCGACCATTCGGATAGTTCTTGCCCTTGTTGACTTTTTCGGGTGGTCGTTTTTTCAGATGGATGTTGTTTCGGCATTTCCAATGGTGATTTAGAGGACGAGGTGTATGTGGAACAACCTCCGAATTCGAGGATCCAAACTTCGCAAATATGGTTTCTAGGTTGCTAAAGACTCTCTATGGCTTGAAGCAAGCCCCTCAAGCGTGGTACCAGAAGATAGACTCTTTCTTCCTACGACACTCCTTTCGATGATCTTCTCGACACCCAGATTTATATATTTATAGTGAGGGAGGATTAGTGACACTTGTTATCTTCTATGTGGATGATCTTGTGATTACAAGTAGCCATGTTGAGCATAGCCACAGTACTATGGAGACCTTGAACAAGTTTGAGATGATAGATCTCGGCTTGCTTCACTACTTTCTTGGATTGGAGATATGCCAGACAGAGGGGGACATCTTTCTCTCCCAAGAGCACTATATCCAAGAATTGTTGGAAGCATTTGGTATAACTGAGTGCAATGTAAGGTGCAACACAAGTAAATGTTGAACTTTGCTCAAGATGAGTGCTCCGAACTATGCTCAAGGTTCCTTTTACTTAGCGAAGGGAGAGCCTTTCGTTCTTTAATAAAAGAGTGCAAGTGATCACAAACAAAGTGGATGAACACTGTGAATGAAGGTACTAAGACTGAGAGATAGAGAGAGAAGAATACGACACCAGAATGTTGTCAAACCCTCCTCCGAAGGCCCCACTCTCTATGGCGAGAGCAGTCTACTTATGATTGCACAAATCTCTACAATGCTTGGACTTGCCGACGATGTCTACGACGATGAGGACGACGATAGAGACGGGCTGAAATCTGAAAACGCTAAGGGCTGAAATCTGCAAATCTTGTATCTACTGAATTCTGACTATGTCGGTGACGACGGCAATGACGACGATGCAACGACGACGCGGTGACAATGCAGATGCTGAAATCTGCGTTTTTAGGCTGAATCTGCAAACTCCACAAGATCTAACCGTGCGGCAAGGATTTGCTGTCTACTGTGGGAAATCTGCTAATGCTAGGGCTGATCTGTTGTTTACTGTCGCCGAGAATCTGCAAGTCCAAAAACGTTGGCTGATCTGATGCAAAAACGCTAGGTTCTGTTGTCTCTTGCAAAAACGCTAGGCCTCTGTGGGGGGTCTTGCTGAGAAGTTGCCTGTTGAGCAAGGTGCTCCTGTTGCCTCTTTTGCCAAAAAGTGCTAGCGCTAGGTTTCCATTTATACAAACTTAGCAAAATTGACCTACCTACTTTTCAACAAAAGTCACTTAAAAATAATAAGTGAAAAATGTTAAAAATAGGGAAAATAGGTTTATTGCACTGGAAAATTCCCCTGATGGATTCTGATGGGAATGTTGATGATCATGTTGTGTGCAACCGGAGGATATGCATCTAATCTAAGTGTCTGGATATGCACGATCTGCGAACAAACTCACAAAAGTGCCAAATCACTTCCTATTCTAGACTGACTTGACTGAACTGAACCTTGGTCATGATGTAGCTTGTCCACGAACACATAGGGTTGGATGTGTCACGTGACATGCAAACCTATCTCAACCCCTATGAATCCCAATCAAAAGTTCTCACAGTTTGATTCCCCAAATGTAGTAGATGCTATAAAGTATCGAAAACTGGTCGTTTCTGCAACATTCGATTTGATGTCAATTTTCCGGTGGGACTTCTCAGTTCTTTCATGCAAAACTCCGCCAAGTCACATTTAGAGCAAGCTCTTCGTACTCTACCGTATTTAGAGGCGACCAAGTCATTAGGCATTCACTATGCGACTGGAGGTACAGACTCCCAAATCATCCTACGAGGATGGAGTGATTCCGATTTGGGTGGAGATATGATGGACGACATGTCGACTATAGGATACACCTTTTCTTTTGACTCACGAGCAATTTCATGGATCAACAAGAAACAGCTAATAGTTGCCTTATCTTCCATAGAGGCAAAGTTCCGAGTTGTTTGCAATGCTACATGTGACTCAGTGTGGATTCGGAGGCTACTTTTGGAGGTGGGATTTCCCCAACAGACAACCATCATGTACTCTGACAACCAAAGTTTTATAGCCATTGCGAGGAACCCGATGTTCCATGCCCAAACCAAGCATATAGAGATAGAGTACCAATTTGTTCGTGAGAAGACCAAGGATATAGAGTACATCCCGACTTCGAAACCCTGTTGATATCTTCATCAAACCTCTTCCATAGGCGACATTATCCTCTCGTCCCAACTCCCTTCGACTTGTTCCCCATCGAGGATCTGAGAGCGAGTGTTAGAGTTCATATTCTTGTCCAATGGTAGCTCCAATATCTCCCAGGAGCAGATTAGGGAGTGAGTTGTTTTGTGGTTGTGCCCGACCATATCTGAGGTAGACGTAACGGTTCTCCGCGATGCACTCCACGGTGTTGCACGCCCTAGGCTGGCATGAGACAAGACCCTCGTTCCTAGATTTTCTTGAGTTCAGAGTCTAGAGTGCTCTACAGTTCTACTACTAAATATGTGTGTAATCACTTTTAGTGAGTTTACATACTTATTAGCATTTATTAGCCATTTATCAAGATCGTGGGGTTTTACAATAGGTAAGGCAATTCTAGGAATTGCCTATATATGCAACCCCTCTCCTTGTACTTTTGGCATGTGTTGTGATCATTGCAAAGCTTTAACTTTTGGACACACTCTCTCTAGCGTTTTTCTCTTGCTAGCGTATTGTGTATGCGGCTCTCTCTCTCTCTCTCTCTCTCTCTCTCTCTCTCTCTCTCTCTCTCTCTCTCTGTGTGTGTGTGTGTGTGTGTGTGTGTGTGTGTGTGTGTGTGTGTGTGGCCTGAGGCGAGAACGAGCAGCTGGGAGGGCGAAGGGCGAGCTGGCCTGAGGACGAGGGCGAGGGCGAGCAGCCTAAGGCGAGCAGCCTAAGGCGAGCAGCTGGATGAGGGCGAGCAACTGGACCAAGGCGAGCATTATGTGGCGAGCAGGCTGACGAGGACGAGCAGGCATGAGGGGAGGAGACTGAGGCGAAGGACCCTCTCGTGCTGCCAACTTGCTGGACGAAGGACGAGGGACGAGCTCTCTCTCTCTCTGCTGGACGAGGAACGAGGGCGAGCTACTCATCGAAGGCGGGGCGAGCTGCTGGACCTGGTCGAGGGCGAGCAGGTGGACCTGGTCGAGCTGTTAGTCCTGTGTCAAGAGGGCGAGCAACTTGCCAAGGGCGAGGACGAGGGTCCTAACCTCTGAAGGACGAGGGCGAGAGCTAGCTGCCTACCAAGGGAGAGGGCTAGAAGAGCCAAGGACGACCAGACGAGACCAGTGCCAGGGCGAGGACGAGAGCAGTCAAGTCAGCCAGGACGAGGGCGAGGACTTGGTGACGAGGGCAAGGCCAACCAAGGCGGAGGCCAGACCTCAACTGGTGAGGGCCTTGACTCAGTGCTCGCTTTGTTCTTCTCTCTCGGGTGGACCAACCAGTCGAGGATGGTGATGCAAGTGGCTTCACCACGCCACAAAAAATGAAAGCGACTTTCAAGCGGAGGAACAGAGATAGCATACTCTCGCCAAGCTCATTGTGGGCAGGGAAAACCATCAGAATCCAAGATGATTTAATGATGGAGAGGATTCAAGTGATGATTAAATCTGAGCTCAGCTTTATGGGAGATGACATCAGGAAAGAGATGTACGCAAACGCAGAGAGTTATAAGAATTCTATGTATGCAGATATGAGGAAAGAATTCAATAAAGCGATGCTTAGTAAGCATGATGAGATGTATCTATCTGTGAAAGGGGAGATGCAGGCTCTAATGCGGGCAGAAGTGAATGTAATGGAATGTATTATGCAGAAAAATTTGGATGAGGCAATTGCAAGCTTTGAATCTTGGAAAACCAATGTGGAAAAGTGCATGAAGGAAAAAGATACAATGATTGAAGAGCTTAAAGGGGAACTTGCAGCGTGCAAAATTATGCCCAAAACGGAAGGGGAAATCAGCCCTCGATGTTCAAGGAGCTCGAAGATATTAAGGAGCAGGTGAAAACTCTGCGCGAAGGGGAAGAACTAAACTCGAAAGAGACTTCCTCATGGGCGGAGCGCCTTTCTAAAACACAAGATAAAGTTGACGAAGCAGAAAAATGGATTGAAGGTGCAAAGAAAGGAAAGGCCCGGATGCCAGAAGCCGCACAGACTTCTACCATCATCAATATGACCATTGAGGAGGAACAAAAGAGGAGGACTAGAGCCCTCCATGTGCGTATTACTGGTATCAAAGACACCGAAAATGTAGAAGACGAAGTGAAGGAACTCTTGCAGCGCATGGGCATCCCGGAACCTATGCACACAAAGCTTGGAGAGTAGGAAAGAAGGGAGTGGATGAGAAGGGAAACGTCAAAGAGAAAGCACTTATTTTGCGTTTCCGGACTTTGGAAACAAGGAAGGAATTTCTAAAGAAGAGACCAACACTCAAGAAAACTGGAATATTTATGGGGGATGACCTTACTTTAGCACAAATAGCACATATGCAAGAGTTGATGCCAGAGATCAAGGCAGCAAGGGAGACGGGAAAAATTGCCTTTTACAGAGGAGGGAAAGTAGTGGTTTTGGAAAAACGCACAGCATGACGGTGCGAGACGTATGGGACCACACCTCGGATGGCAGCATGGAATTGTAATGGATCATATAGGCTGGATGTGGGTGCCTTTGAAGATAGCTTCAGAAATAGAGACATTGTCTTTTACTCGGAGACACATCAAAAATCTGGACAGTTGATGCCAAGTGTGACTGGCTATTTATGGGAGACAGCTTGTCGGCCAGACACTAGATCCCAGCATGGAAGTCGAGGTTCAGGAGGGGTAGCAGTCTTATTCAAGGAAGAGTTGCAGCCGCTATTACAGATTGTCCGGAGAGATGACCAAGCGAGATACATGTGGGTGAGACTGAGAGCTGAGACAGGCAGATTCTTATACATTGCTATATGTTACTTTCCCCCTAGCACATCAGTCTATACCTCTCCTAGAGGGCAATCCCCTTTCTCTATACTTGATGCTGACATATGGGAGTTCTCTAGAGATGGAGATATCATTCTCTTGGGAGACTTTAATGCCAAGACGTCCAACTCCCAAACGCTATTTTATGATACCTCGGAGGAGATGCTTAGAGAGATGGATATATCGGAGATCGGACTTGACAGACACTCACAGGATAAAGAGCACACAGAGTATGGGAGATATCTCATGGAGATGACAACTACGCATGGTCTGGCCATACTTAATGGTCTAGAGATTTTTCCTTCGTCTGGGGGATTCACATGCTTTCCACACAGACATGGGGCCAGTACAGTGGACTATGTCATGACTTCACCGAGCTTCATCTCTCATATTCAAGATCTCAATGTGGGCCCTAGGCTTGTTGGAGTAGCAATGGACCATGCTCTCCTGAATTTTTCAGTCTCTTTCCAGTATAGTGTCTCTCAGACACCACGGAGGATTGCACACACACGGTATACTTTTACACCAGAGACGGATTCAATCTATGTGGAAGAGATTTACAGACAGATGGGGGCAACCGAGCCTGTATATACAGTGGAGGAGATCACCACTTTATTGACGGAGATCTTGCATGGAGCAACAACAGAGGCATACCCACACACTCAACCAGATCACAGAAGACGTTCTGGGAACATGCCTCAGAATAGTTGGTATGATGAGGAGTGCAGAGAGATGAGAGTTCAGATTCAGAGCAAGCTTATACTTGGAGTCATTACATATAGACAGTCTCGGATTGCCCTTCGGCGTTTAGTGCGACGGAAGAAGCGGGTCTTTTTAGCCCAGATGGAACGTGATTTGTATCAGCTCTTTTTGACCCGAGATTCAGGTGAGGCCTGGCGTCTCTTCCATGAGCACTCACCTCCTCCAATGATTACCTCTCCCGAGATTTGGGGTCAATATGCAGCATCATTATATACAGTACCTGGGCAACCACCATTACCAGACCCTCTAGAGCCATGTCCAACCACTAGTACCTTCTTTACCACTGAGATGGTGAAGAACGCCATTGACAGGATGAGGACTAGGAGAGCATATGATCATGATGGTTTGGTGGCAGAGCACTTGATACATGCTAGAGATTTACTGTCAGAGGTTCTTGCGCGGTTGTTTAACCGTGTCATGTGTGAGGGACTACCCAAGTCCTGGAGATTATCTACTATTGTACCTCTTCTCAAGGCAAGGGACCCCACGGTACCAGGGAACTACCGTACTATTATGATAGGGCACACATTGGCACGGTTGTATGCATCCATTCTTGAACAGCAACTGAGTAAATGGGCAGAAAATGAGGGCATACGAGCAACAGGACAGGCTGGATTCAGGAGGGGTTTCTCCACTTTGGAACATATTCTTACACTCAGAGCCATTATTGAGGAGGGTCGGGCACATGGGGGACGGATGTATTGTTGCTTTGTGGACTTCCGCAAGGCATTTGACACAGTGCCGAGGGCCAGATTGATGCACAGGCTACTGAAGTTGGGAGTACCCACAGAGATCATATGGGGGATCATGGCTTTATACGGCTCAGTGACTGGCCAGGTACGCACTCCTGAGGGGATTTCTGACATTGTTCATTCCAATATTGGAGTGAAACAGGGGTGTCCTTTGTCCCCTACACTTTTTGGTATGTATGTAGATGAGGTCTCTGACTACATTGACAGAGAGGGTGACAGAGGCACTCAGCTGGCAGGGACATGGATCCCTTTATTATTATATGCTGATGATATTGTGTTAATGTCAGAGTCGCCAGAGGGCATGTAAAGACATTTGGATGCATTGCACAACTTTGCAGAGGATAGTGGACTGTCTGTGAACCTTGGTAAAACCAAGGTTATGGTGTTTAACACCACACCGCAATGGGTCAAGAGATCAGCACCTACACTCGTATATGGCCAGGACACTGTGGAGTACACAGATGAATATACATATCTGGGGGTGGTATTCACGGGACCGAGGTTTACCCTGAGGAGAGCAGCAGGGACTAGACTATCCAGAGCCTATGCGGCATTAGGAGGGCTAGAGAGGATGTGTTCGCAGGTTCAGTTTCAAGAACCACGAACAAAGCTATGGCTCTTTGATACTTTGGTTGCTTCAGCTATGCTTTATGGGGTCCAAGTTTGGGGACCATCTGTGAATCATGACAATTGGAGAAACATGGAGAGACCCTTGGTATTTTTGATATCCCGGATGATTAGAGCCAAGGCCTCGGTACCACATGCGATTATTCGAGCGGAGGTAGCCGCCCCTCCTATAGAGATTGAGACTCTTACCAAATCACTGTCCTTTATGCACAGTCTATGGGACACATAGAGGCAGATATACTAGTCTTGCTCTTGAGTCCTCTAGACAGTTAGCAATGCAGGGAGATGCATCATGTTGGTATGCACAGATGACCTCGTGGTTTCAGAGGCATGGTCTCAGCATGGATAGATTGCCTCTCTTTCAGTATTCCCTGGATGCACCCTCCCTGCCAGTCACACGAACGGAGATCACTAGACTCATTCGTCAGGATCTTATACAGTTGGACACCAGGAGGACATGGGTAGAGCCGATACATGAGTTGAGCACGAAGATGACTTTCTACAAAGAGCACCTTCTCCAACTTTCAGGGGATGGGTTTGTGACTCGTCCGAACTACATGGACACTCATTTATCTCATGGTCTACGATGTGCTATTGGGCAGATTCGCACATCCTCACACCAGCTGGAGATTGAGACGGGTAGATTCAGAGGGATACCACCAGAGGCTAGGATATGTCAACTATGCGGTAGAGAGCCAGAGACAAAGCTACACTACATATGCCACTACACTGTGTATTATGAGATACGAGGGCGCTTCCATTGCTTATTCAGGGAGGGTTTTGGACCCCTAGATAGAGTCATGAGGTATCAGGACCAGAGATGCCTTGGTTTATATCTACTTGAGATACACCGACATAGAGACAGTCTGTTGGGGAGACATGGAGTACGACAGTCGCAGAGACAGATCACAGATTTCTTTGGATCGAGGGAGCCAAGAGACCAACCACCAGCACAGGGTTGTACCCGCATTCATACCAAAGGCACCCTCATTGACAAGGCGATTGAGCTTGGGAGATCGAGACGACCACGACCGAGACACAGGAGCACACTACATTGACGGAGACTCCAGCAGAGGATCGGAGGCATTCTAGCACGACACCCAGATTGTCATTGAGGGCCTATTCTACATTTTCACATCTCACATTTCACACTTCATTTCAGTTTTCATTTTTACTTTCAGTACTTTTTGTACTTGTACTTCATACATTGTATTAGATTCACCACTTTGTATCTGATGGTCTCATAGGTCATTTTGGCCTTTTGGAGACGTTAATATATCATTTCATTTCATTTCTCTCTCTCTCTCTCTCTCTCTCTCTCTCTCTCTCTCTCTCTCTCTCTCTCTCTCTCTCTCTCTCTCTCTCTCTCTCTCTCTCTCTCTCTCTCTCTCTCTCTCTCTCTCTCTCTCTCTCTCTCTCTCTCTCTCTCGGTAATATCCCATATGAAGCACCTCTTATCAATAGACTATTAATTCAAAAATAAGTGGCATTAGCACGAAATATAAGTCGTGGGGTTTCCCAACCATGTGCTTGACCCAAACTTTTTGAGCTATATAGGTGACCATAGGGTTCACCTCTTGAGGCATAAGTACCTACAGTGTGATACCCAACATAAGCAACGCATGACGTGGCGTTTTTAGGGCGGCTTCACAAATATTCGAACATCCTTGACGGACAAAAAAAGCAAGCAATAAGAGCTCGCCACACTCGAATGACCGTCCGGAGCTGCTTCACACTCAAAGATCAAGGGCACATGCTGGCGCAAACGTGGCAATCTAGTCACGGACATGCAAGCTTTTTGGATAAGCGACCTCTCCCCCTCGCCCAAGGAATGGGCACCTCCATAAAACAAGGGACCATTAATCACTTCAAAAGTAAAGTCCACCATTGCAACTTGAACTCACACCACGTCCGATACAATTCAACGAGCTAACCAACCCAGCCAATCACCTTCAACATTTTCAAAATGAAAAGTAAAACATATGTCCATGTGTTTGTGAATTCAGCTTTGCCCAGCTACAAAAGGGGCTCACTTTATGAGCGCCCATGTAGGGCCTATATGAGAAACGGGCGGCGCCCGTTTGTGAAGCTGCCCTTAGCTTCTAGCATTTTCTACTCCATCAACATCATTGGCATTTTCTTGACCTAGTTGCAAATTTCAACCATCAGCCCCAAGCATCACTAGCAACAACATCCATCAGCAAATCTCAACCTTCATCGCCACAAAAAAGGTGCAAATCTCAGCCTCTTCACTATCCTCGACATCCATCATAGCAGATCATAGTCTCATCAATTTGCAAATCCAGCATCAATTTCACTAGCGTTTTGCATTTTCAGCTCAGATCCAGGCATCAGTAGCAAGATCCCATCAACATCTCAACATATAGGACCATTAGACCAGCTTTTGTTCAATCTAAAGCAAATACCTCTGTAGCGATAGAGAGGGGGGTTCCTTGGAGAGGGGTTTGGGACCCCATCCTCCCCCCCCCCCCCCTCTCTCTCTCTCTCTCTCTCTCTCTCTCTCTCTCACAATGTGTCTTTTCTCTCTAGCCTATTGCACAACTTTCTCATAAGGTAAAAGGAACCTTGAGTACACACTGAGCACTCGTCCTGAGTTATCACCATAAATCACTTTTGTTGCACATTACACACAAAGACATGGATGTACTAGAGGTTTGGGTGGAAATCGAGATTGCTATAAAGCACAAATGAGGATACGATATATATGTGGGTGATTCGCCTCACTCAAAGGTGATCCACATTGCTCTACAACGTTAAAATTCTCTTCTTCTTTTCTTCTTCTATGTTACTTTTCCCCTAAGGGATCCAGATTCCACATACCACGACCCGGTATGGATAGCCACGCTAATGACGGAGAAGATGGGGGACATTATAGAGAGGAGAAGATAGACAAGACTAGGACAAAAGAGGGTCTAAAGACAGTCACTACTTAACATACTATGGTTCGTAGAGGAGAGGGTTATTCTTATGCCCGCGCACACAACCGCTAATATAAATAATATCTTTGACTATGCTCGTTAAGCCAATAATAAGATCTTGATTTCGGCCACCCTTTGTGAATACTACTTGGGCAACAATGGGTTGTGGTGTTTTGGGGGTTGTGTGTGTTGGGGGGGGGGGGAGGGACGGTATAGGGTCTACTTACTTCTACCGTACATCTACTCCACTCCTTCACCATCCCCTCTTGTCCCATTCGTGCACAAACCATACATCCCTTCACCATCCCCTCTTGTCCCATTGGTAGTCTCAGACTAGTCAAACCCTCACCACAATCCCAGCACACCGTTATCAATTTTGCACATGACCTTAGAAGGGTTTCGCACGAAGGCAAAGGCAAAGTTCCGCTGATGTCAACCACCTTGTTTACATGTGAGTTGCAAAAGCTGTCGCAGCTGCGGTTTGATCGGTCGCCTCCACACAACGAAGCCTTTGAGAGCTAACTCGGCCATTTTGGCAGAGTTGGCTCCATTTATGCTTCGTTCTACACATCACGACAAGATACGCTTCCGTTGTAGCACTCTTTGCAGGCACTGGCAAAATTGGATGACGCCACCTTTAACGAGGATTTGCCTTCGTGCGAACAGCCCTAAAGTCCATATACAACTACCATATCACTAAGGGTTTGCTCCACATGGATCCTTTGGCACCCCTATTTAGCATTGAATACAACGCTGACCTTAATACTACATTTGACTGATATTGAGAGCTTTCCACACACCACCTACACTCCTAAGAGCATCATTATTGGAACTATGCCTTAGAATAGGTAGTCATCTCCGAGAGCAGATCTCCTAGCCAGGCCAGACGTGAGATGTGCACTTACTAGCAATAAGAGATGCACCTTAGAGGAGGCACAACAATTGGACCTCTTTCATATGCTTATAAAAGAGGACCCGGCACCATGGCACACATGCAGACCCCAGAGGGATTATAGAAGATACCAAATTAGACCTCTATACCACAGCCCACAAACCCTCAACAAACAACCACCAAATTCTTCATTTAGGGCATGGTATGAAGAGTCATATCGAGCCTATAGCATAGGAGAGCCTCTAATTGCTCACATTGCTCACATCTTCAAGAGGGCCTTGGCTGATGGTCTTCTAGAGACTTTGAATATGCATAGTATAGTGCCAAAACCCTGTTACCCTTATTGCTCGCATCAACAGGGCCTTGGCCAAGGGTCTTCGTAAGACTTGGACTATGCATACTGCTTGCTAATAATGGTCCTTGAAGCATTTTAATCGACTGAGAAATTATTCTACATGAATAGGGGAGCATCTTACAAAAGTGGTTTAAGATGTCAGTTCAGGCTAACTCATTTGTAATTGTTTGCCCACCCATACGAGTCACAAAGCATGTTGCATGTTAAAAAGACATAACAAATGACCGTGCATAGCATATAATGTGAAGCTACAATGCATACAGTAAAATTGCTTTGTCTTCCACAAAAGGTTTTTTTCTTTCCGACTTACTTCTAGCTGCAACCATTCAAAAATTTGCTTGCACTTTGTATCACGATCATCAAACATGTTCCCCTTCTCCTCAATCAAGCTCAGCTTCTCCTTTGTTTCATGCAAGGCCTCCAATAATGCTCCACATTTCGATGTGAGCAGTCCACATGTGGAGCAATTCTGGGCACATTGTATTCCATCCATTTGTCTCTCTACACAGCAGCTAGTATAGGAAAGGGTAGTCTGATTTGCGTTGCATTCCAGCCCTCTTTTCGAATCATTAGGTTGCAAAACAATGTTTCCTTCGGACAAATTCCTAGTGGAAAAAAAGCCAGGCCCATCTTCAATGTTTTTGCAATAAGAATCTTCCAATACTTGAGCACAATTTGCAGAAGATGGCTCTGCGAATTATCATGTGACAGTCAAGTAATCAACATTTATCAGAGACAATGAATCAACTTAATATCACCTTAAAGATTGCAGCTGAGATGCATACTAAAGTGAATTGTTAGGATGAACCAAGCTTCTCTTCTTGAGCATTGTTATTATGTCAGGCCCATGAGAACATTTGTTGTCTAGGAGCAAGAATGAAATCTCTATTTTGAGTTATTGACATAACCTCCAAAAATTCTGTTTTACACTTCTAAGATGCAGATCTTGATAAAGAATGTACTACATATCATTCTGATCCTCTTGTTGTTCAAGAACTACCTGAAATCTCACTCTGCCTTCTTTGATATCCATTGTTAAGCACTTGTAATGCTTGTTGCTCTTTGCTTCCTTGTTCGTAACTGTGTTCTGCAGCTATGGCAACATCATCATTTTGCAAGTGTTTACCGCTGCAAAGTGCATCTGACTGTAATCTCAAAAGTGTGTTCTCAACTTGTACATGCTGACTCCCTTCATCATGTGGTACATGCTGGTAGATGAGCTCTGGGCTGCAATGTCCATATTCATCTGCAGTGGTTGCCTGGTTGAATCCAAAAGGAGATGCTCGTTCCAAAAGAGACGTAATGGCAGCAGAACCTGTACTGCCTTGCAAGAAAGGAACCCTCTCCGGCAGAGGGGAAGGAGCTTCAGTGCTGGACGCTTCTGAGATTGTTACTGGGTTCCTTGAATATAACCGATACCCTATTTCAAAATTTGTAGGATCAATGGAAGCTTCTATGGTTGATGTCTGATCAGAAAGTTGCTCTGCGCACTTAACACTCAATGACGAAGCGACAAGCTCTGCAAACGGGACTTCTGGGGATGGAGGCGTTGTGAGATGCGCAAGCTCTGGGGGAGGTGTAAAGGGAGCTGTAGAAAGAGGTGTGGTAGGCTCTGTGGTAAGCGTAGAGTGCAGGGGAGGAGTCACTAGCACGGGATCCAGACCCCTGAAGGAGGAATAGCCCCTGGGTGTGGCATCGCTGCAAAGATCGTCAACACATTTTAAGGGAAACAAGGTGAGTAAAGCAGCCGGAGATGGAAGGTTCTCTATGTACGACAAAGAAGCAGGAGACGGAGGAGGGGCATGCACGAGTGGTGATATCGAGGACGAAGAAGGCATCGGTTCAGAGATCTGGATGTTTCCATTGCTGCTAGGGTTTGCTGATGAAGGAGCATGGAGCAGACGTGGGTGGCGCCTGTCACGCTTGCGGGAGGGAGAGGCAAAGCAGTGAAGTTTTCCCCAGCAAGCACGCCATCCTTTGTGGGGCTTATGGACTGCTTCTGCGAGCTGAATTCCATGTTGATCTGAAGGCCTCATGGTGACAAAAGTGCATATGGGCTATGAAGTTTGCGCTGGGCGATGGCTTGAGAAGGAGGATAATGCAGCCTGCAGGTAGATGTCTGCATCAAGACAGCTTTCCTCTTTCAAGATCGCCCTTTTCTTTTCAGAGCCCGAGATGTCACATCAGTTGTGGAACTTGGGCGGGAGAGCCAGGAGTTTAAAAATTCCTCAAAGAAGCATTTGAATTTGGCCTTTGCAGAGTTCAGAGTCCAGACTACCCCACTGCCCGAGGAAGTGAGATCGATCATCGGACTTTCAAACTAGTCTTGTTCTCACGAACGTTTTGTTTACCAATAATGGATTGTATTGTGACAAGTGATAAAAACATGAGGCATGCCCTCATAAGCTTAAAGAGGTTTAGGATAAAACGGTGTAAGGACGAGAGAGAGAGAGAGAGAGAAAGAGAGCAGAACGAGCTGGAAGAGGCGGACATGCCTTTTTTCTCTCTCCCTCATGATGATGTATCGGATGCTTTGTCTCACCCTCATCTGCAAGGGAGGCCCCCAAATGGAGGGTCAAATTTTGCTTTGGGGCTCATTAGAGGGTATCTAGTCAAATGCCCTCTCAAAAGCAAAAGAAAAGGCAGTAAAACTGAATGAAAGAGAGACAGTATCTCAAAGTAAGAGAGAGAGTTAAGGCCGAATCTTTTTCCATGCCAGTGCAAGGGCAGGCAATCCGCGCAGAAGCGCGCAGACGAGGTGGTTTTTCGGAGAGGTCTCTACTTATGCATCTCATTTGCCATTGCTAGCACCCTCGTGTTTGATGCAACCCTGTTAGATTGTCTCACAAAGCTTTCAAGCCGTTCAAGAGGGCGACGTGTTGTTTGCCTCTCGATTGATGGGGCAACGTTGCATTGCCCTAGGTACTCTTCCTTCATATCCTCAAACTGGAATTGAGCCTCCCAACATTGATACGCCTCGTCTCCTTTGAAAATTGAACACCGATTGGATATCATGTGCTCCGCTTTCTCCACTAGTGACGGCTCTTTGATGAGGCGGCTTACTCTGCTACGATCCAAGGGCTCCAACGTGGAAATATCTGGGGATGAAGAGGACGACGATGTAAAGGAGGACTTGTTGTTCTTCTCTATATGGGCCGCCATAGCCAGGCTACAAGAATCTCTGGAAGCAACGAACAAAGTAGTATTGCACGTAACTTGAGAAATAGGAAGCGTGGGAGAGAGCTCCATGGCCATTTCTTGATTTGGAAAGATAAGAAGCAATCTCTCTCTGTTGGGAGAAGAGGGAGACCGGTTGCTTAAAACCATTCAACCTTGCTCACAGACATCATTATCAACCTGTCCACCTCTTTTTCTTAATTTCCAAGCACACACACACGCCTAAACTATCACACACACACACACACACACAGAACATAGAATTGACATAGACAAGATTGTAAGAGTGCGTTAGAGATAGAGACTTGATTAGAGAGTACACAGCAAATTAAGCATAGCATAAGAGTGTAGAGAAGAGAATCTGCAAGAGAAAGGCTTAAATCTAGCCCCAAACTCCACCACCACACCTATTCTTGTGGAGTTTGGTATTTAATATATTATTTGTGAGTTTAAGGTGTCAAAAATTGAGACCCCTCTTTTACAACCACTTCACTTTTGTAAATGAGTGAAGCTCATTAGTTCTTGTATGACATATAAGGGGAAGTTCCCACTACAATTATTTACAGAGATATAGTGGCTTATTGAAATGAAAATCTAAAATACTATGCGAGTATAAAACGGCCAAGGTTATTGTCTACGCCTCTTCGTCAACTCCCCGCATTCCACTCTACAAAATCATCATCATCAACTCAATTAGAAAAATAAATAGACAGCACATAATTAACCATTACGCCAGCTATCTCAATTGTAGCTAACCACTACAACAGGAGGGTGCTTAGTTTCGTAACATCCCTCCCACCAGGAATAGCAATTGTCCTCAATTGCTCAATAGAGAGGTAATGTCATAAAATATAATATCTAACTTTACCAAATGATTTTCTCATATTAAACTGATCATTTGATATGGGAAGATAAAAGGGGAACAAGAGTTATGATATAGATATGTGCTTCTAGATCTATCTCAACAGGGGACCAAAAGGAGAAATGGTTGCATCTCAATAGGGGTCCAAAAGGAAACGGTCTACCAAAAGAACAATGTGCAATAAGTTCTTCTAGATTTACCTCAGCAAGGGACCAAGAGGAGAGATGGTTACATCTCAATAGGGGTCCAAAAGGAGGTAGTCTATCAAAGAGCAACGTGTATCTAATGGAGCTTAAAAGACCTTAGGGTTAGCTTCATTAAAGACCTCCGAAAGTTAGTGTTAAAAAGTCCTTTGACCTTAGGCAAGCTAAGGCTAACTTTAAGGTGGAAATCCTACCCAAGCATGAGATGCTAGTATGCTTAAAGTGGTTGTGGGAACTTTGTCCAAAGCTTGAGGTGATTTTTATGCTTAAATGACTAAAGTTCTTGAAGTGTTCAATTCAAACATAAACTATCAAGAGGCATAAAACGTTTCCATGCTTGATTGATTAAGTGCTTGAAGTATTCAATTCAAACCAAATGACTTAAGAAGCATAAAATACACATGTTCAAATGATCCTCCTCGTGTGGCCCTCACGATGTGCTTGAATCTTATTGGATAGGTTTTAAAGGGGTGAGAAGTTAGATGCATAAAAATAATAATTACGTTCTTTCACTCAAAGAGGAAAAGAGAACACATATCCAAATGAAATTATTAAATAATACGAGAGAGAGAGAGAGAGAGAGAAGGGAGGTATACTCTCCCACACACACACACATTCTCTCATTGTGTGGCGTGCAAAGTGCAAGAGCTCCATCTCCTTCTCCAAGCTTGTTGAGAAGTGAAGAGCCTAACACAAAACTATTGACTATGGAATGCAAATCCAACCAAGAGCCATGCTTCAATGCTTAAGCTTGTCATCTTCTTCATCTTCATTACTACGCTATTATGCTATGCTAAGCAAAAGGACTAATGATAAGTGAGGAACTATTTCTTTCTCCTATGGATGATTCTTCTTCCTCTTCCTTACCCTCATTCCCCGCTAGCTCTCTCCACCTTCGAAGGTGTCTGAGGCCTTGGGACTGAGGCTGGGGATAGTTAATGCTTTTTGCAAAGTTTATGTTATGCTCGTGAATCTTAGCGATTTAATATTTATGTAATTACGATAAATTTTGTGTGATCACAAGGTCTTATTGACACATTTACATGATTACACTAAACATGATCACACCTGGAAACCCACTAAAATCTCGACGGGCTTTCCAGTATTCCCGCCGGGCCCGCCGGGCTTTTCCATTTTTCCTACGGGCCCGCCGAGAATACTGAAAAACCCGACGAGCTCGCAAAATTATATATATGTGGGCCCAATCAGGCCCGCTAGGTGTTATTTCTTTGTTTCATCTTCAGAGAGAGAGAGAGAGAGAGAGAGAGCTCGTCAATCGCCTTTGCAGGGCAGGTACGTCGAGGGGAGAGAGGGAGAGAGGGGGTCATGTGGGAGCGAAGTACCTGACCACATGATCCGGGTATGTGTTGTGTGTGTGTGTATGCGTTGTGTGGTAGCGTGCCTTTTATCGTATTGTGCGGCAGTCATTAGGTACCTTACCACACAATGGGAGTGTGTGTGTAAGCTGTTCTACGGAACAATGCTTACCACGGGGGCATCACCTCGATGACGGGGGGAAGATGGTGTCCTTGTGGTAAGTATTGGCTTACTGTTTGGGTACTACATCGGTAACGCGGTGAATCTAGTATCCTTATGGTAAGTCAACTTCCCTTCTCCTTTCCCAAAAAACATATGGGCATCGGTCGGTAACACGGCCATATGATGTTCGTATGCAAGCCATTATTTCTTCTTAGATTCAGGCGGCACGGTCAGTAATGTGGCTAATAGAGTGTCGTTTGTTAGAAGCATCTGTTTTTGCATAAATGTGGCATTTCAGGTCGTTAACCCGGCCGTATGAACATCATATAATTTGTATGTGCATGTGCGGTTAATTTTTTAAGTATTAAGTATATGAAATACTTGGTCGGTAACGCAGCCGTGAAGAGTATTGTTAGGAAATAAGACGTAGCTAAATAGATAATTGAGTAGATTATTTAATGGAGAGAGACAGATTTACATACACGAGATTATAGAGTAGAGAGAGAGAGAGAGAGAGAGAGAGAGTACACACGATATACGTGGTTCACCCAATGTGGGCTACGTCCACGAAAAAGCAGCCACTCGATGGATTTAGTACTTCAAAACAAGAAGTAGTTTACAAAGGGATTATACCCTTAATGGAGCTCCCGCCTTGCTTTACTCTCACCACCTCACACTCACCTTGTTGCATCGACTTCACACTATTGGCCTCCTTTTATAGGCCAAAAGGGCTGCCCTCTCTTATGAGAGGCAGCCATGAGTAGCCGCCCTTGTGTGAATAAGTCCAAATCAGACCCTCGAATCCGCCCATGCCCTTGTGTAGACAAATCCACTTTTGAATTTGGCCACCGGCCACCGAATTCAGCCACCGGCCCCACCAACCATTGACTTCCGACCACCGGCCATTGACTATCGGCCACCGGCCAACCATAGGTCATTTTCCGACCACTTTCCGACCGTCGTCCGGCCATAATATTCCGACGAAGGAAAAAAAAGTGGCCCCTGATTCTTGGCCGTGAAAATTTTGGTTTCCGATGAGTGATTTTCCTTCACGCACGATGGCTTCTCCTCATAATGGGGACCTTACAAATGTGAGCTTTTACCACAGAAAATTACAAGGGTAAATCAGGCTCCATACTTAACAATCTCCCACTTGGAGACTGATCTCCAAACCAAACCTGTGACTGCTTTCCATTCTGGCTTCTTATCCTTGAATGCCGATTGAAGATGAGCAAAAGCTCAACTTCTCCTTGTTGATCACCTTTGTAAACATGTCTGCAGGATTTTCACTTGTATGCACCTTTCCTAGCTTTAGTTGTCCCTCTTCCAAAAGAGTGTGTATGAAGTGATATCTCACCTCAATGTGCTTTGTCCTTGAATGAAAGGCTGAGTTCTTCGCAAGATGGATAGCGCTTTGGCTATCACTGTACAAGACACAATTGTCTTGTTTGAATCCAAGCTCTTCTAAGAATCTGTGAAGCCACAAAATTTCTTTGCTTGCCTCCGGCATTGCTACATACTCTGCTTCCGTGGCAGAAAGTGAAACCACTTTCTGTAGCTTTGAAGCCCAGCTTACTGTTGTACCTCCAACCGTGAACACATAGCCGGTAGTGCTCCTTCGAGTATCTTTGTCACCTGCCATATCTGCATCGGCATACCCTTCTAGAAAAATATCAGTTCCTCCAAAATACAAAGCATTTGTTGTTGTCCCTTTTAGATACCTAAGTATCCACTCCACAGCTTGCCAATGCTCTTTACCTGGGTTGTCCATGAACCTACTCACAACTCCCACCGCATGTGCAATGTTTGGCCTTGTCCAGACCATAGCATACATTAGAGAACCTACTGTTGCAGCATATGGAACTTTAGACATATAGGCTATCTCCTCTTGTGTCTTTGGACATATATCCTTTGTTAGTTTAAAATGACCAGCCAAAGGTGTAGAAACTGGTTTTGCATTTTGCATTGCAAACCTTTCTAGTACATTCTTGATGTAATCTTCTTGAGATAGCTTCATTGTCTTCTTCTTCCTGTCCCTTAATATTTTCATACCAAGTATCCTCTTTGCAGCACCTAAATCTTTCATTGAAAAAGATTTAGACAGCTCCTCTTTTAGGTCTTTGATGTCCTGCATGTTAGTACTTGCATTCAACATGTCATCAACATACAACATTAGGATGATGAATTTCCCATCTCCCAAATTCTTCGTGTAGACGCAGTGATCCGAGTTGCATCTTGTGAATTCGTGATCCAACATCCATCGATCAAACTTCAAGTACCATTGTCTTAATGCTTGCTTTAAAACATACAAGATCTTCTTTAATCTGCAAACCATTTTCTCCTTACCTTTTACTTCATACCCCTTTGGTTGAAGCATGTAGATTTCCTCCTCTAAGTCACCGTGAGGGAATGCCGTATTTACATCCATTTGCTCGAGATTTAGATCATGAGCATCCACAAGGCTTAAGACAAGCCTAATTGAGTTCATTTTTACAACAGGAGAAAATCTTTCATTGAAGTCGATACCTTTCTTTTGAGAAAACCCTTTTACCACAAGCCTAGACTTGTACCTTTTCTTCCCACCTTCTTCTTCCTTCAGCTTGTACACCCATTTGTTTTGAAGTGCCCGTTTACCTTTAGGCAACTCAACCAACTCCCATGTTTGGTTGCGATGTAGTGAGTCCATCTCCACTTGCATACTCTTCGTCCATTCTTCTTTGGATTCATGTTGCATAGCTTCTTCGTATGATTCTGGCTCTCCAGAATCTGAGATCAAGAGATGGTTGAAGGAAGGAACAAACCTTTCTGGAGGTCTACTTGCTCTTGTAGATCTTCGGGGAATAGGTTGAGGCTCCTCATAAGGTTGATGTTGTTGCACATTGTCACCGTTTGCAGTCCTTGAGTCTTCACCGTCCTCAAGCTCCATGTACTCATCACCTGTTTCTTTTGTTTATTTTCTTTCCAAGTAATCCTTGTACATAGTTTGTTCGTTAAAAATTACATCCCTACTCCTTAAGATTTTACCATCTTCAGGATTCCATAGGCGATACCCAAAGTCACCTCTCCATAGCCAATGAAGAAACACTTTTTGGACTTTGCATCTAGCTTTGATCTTAGGCTTCTATCTATGTGCATGAAAGCCTCACACCCAAACACTTTGAGAAATGCATAATTCACCGGTTTACATGTCCATGCCTCTTCTGGAACTCCCCATCCAATGTCGTTGAGGGTGACCGATTGATTAAGTACACAGACGTACTTACAGC
Source organism: Adiantum capillus-veneris (assembly GCF_014529385.1). NCBI lineage: Eukaryota > Viridiplantae > Streptophyta > Polypodiopsida > Polypodiales > Pteridaceae > Adiantum > Adiantum capillus-veneris. The sequence continues at coordinate 46,292,304 of NC_140943.1, read as the reverse complement.
TTCCACCCAAAGCTCAAGCGGTAAGCCTGCATGTAGCCACATGCTTCGTGCTCGCTCCATGATTATCATGTTCATCCTTTCCGAAATCCCATTTTGTTGAGGTGTCCTTTGCCTCCGAATGCCATTGCTAGCACAAAAGCTTTCAAAAGCTTGGCTACAATATTCGCCTCCATTGTCGGATATGAGGCATTTAACCTTGGTACCTGTTTCATTCTCCACAAAGGCTTTCCACCTTTGAAATATGGAAAATACATCGGATTTATTCTTCATGACATAAACCCATGTTTTTCTAGTCGCATCGTCTATAAATGTTACATAGTACAATGAGCCACCAAGTGATGGTGTACTTGCAGGACCCCAAACATCATAATGAACCAACTCAACTTTTTTATTTTTTCTTTCATTTCCTGATTTTTGAAATTTTACCCTCTTTTGTTTACCATAAACACAATCTTCACAGAACTCTAAGTCCACTTCTTTCAAACCTGGTAGAAGCTTCTTTGTTTGAAGGATTTGCATTCCTTTGGCACTCATATGCCCAAGCCGGTAGTGCCACACCGTGCTGTCAACTTCTGTAGTTGCTGCACAAGCTGAAGGTTGCGTGCTAACAGTACACAACTAAAGTGTACTGACTTTTTCTCCTTTGGAAACCACCAAAGATCCCTTTGAAATCTTCCACCATTTGTTTCCGAATGCAATGTTGTGACCTTCATCGTCCAATTGTCCTGTAGAGATCAAATTTTTGCGAAGAGAAGGAACATGCCTAACATCTTTAAGCTTCCATTCATTTCCGTTAGCAGTTTTGACAGAAACTGTACCTTTGCCGACAATCTCACAAGCTTCATCATCTCTCAAGTATACATACCCAAAATTACCTTTGGTGTAGTCTTGGAAATGTTGCTTGTGTGGTGTCGCATGAAATGAAGCCCCGGAATCTACTATCCAGGAATTAGACACATTGTCTAATGAGAGAATTAGAGCATCTTGCTCTACTTTACCTGCCACATTGGCCTCCGATGTTGGCTTGTTGTCTTGAGACTCTGTCTCCTTCTTCTTCTTGGACCAGAAATCCTTCTTGACGTGGCCCTTCTTGCCGCAGTTCCAACATTCAAGAACTGACTTTGTGCGTGACTTGCTCCGCCTTGAGCGATCACGACCCTTTTGGTTTTTGAACCTCTCCTTAGGCCTTCCTCTTATTTCCACTGACAGTGCAGCACTTGATGATTCTCCTGTGCTTCTCCTTCGTATTTCCTTGCTTAGGAGAACACCCACAATATCATCAAACTTAAGAGTATTTGTGCCAAAAATAGAATTACTTACAGCCATTACAAGGCTGTCCCAACTATCTGGTAGAGATGATAGTATAAGGAGAGCTCGCGAGCACTTCGTCATCGAAATTGATTTTCACCGATCGAAGTTGACTTATATTTGTGTTAAAGTCATTTAGGTGTTCTGCAACTGAACCATTCTCTACCATCTTTAGATTGAACAAGCGCTTCATAAGAAATACCTTATTGGATGGCAATGGTTTGTCATCAAGTGACTTCATCATGTCCTCCGTGGTCTTCATCTCCGAAACATTGAAGGCCACCGTTGACACCAAGCTTGACCGGATTGTTCCCAATGCCTTTCGATCAAGGACAATCCATGCTTCATCTGCTATTGTTGCGGGCTTCTTCGCAAGACCGCCTAGTGGCAAATAGAGGTCCTTCTGGTAGAGATAGTCTTCAATCTGCATCTTCCAATGTTGGTAGTTTTTGCCGTTGAACTTCTCAATCTTGAGCTTCCCTTCCTCCGCCATAACTCCCACTCAATTCAAGGAATCCTTTCCTTGAGATAACTTAGCTACGAGCAAACCTTGCTCTGATACCAATTGTTAGGAAATAAAACGTAGCTAAATAGATAATTGAGTAGATTACTTAACAGAGAGAGACAGATTTACATACACGAGATTATAGAGTAGAGAGAGAGAGAGAGTACACACGATATACGTGGTTCACCCAATGTGGGCTACGTCCACAGGAAAGCAGCCACTCAATGGCTTTAGTACTTCAAAACAAGAAGTAGTTTACAAAGGGATTATGCCCTTAATGGAGCTCCCGCCTTGCTTCACTCTCACCACCTCACACTCACCTTGTTGCATCAACTTCACACTATAAAATTTGTGTAGAAATGGTCTCCTTTTATAGGACAAAAGGGTTGCCCTCTCTTATGAGAGGCAGCCATGTGTAGCCGCGCTTGTGTGAATAAGTCCAAATCGGATCCTCCAATCCGCCCTTGTGTAGACAAATCCGCTTTTGAATTCGGCCACCAGCCCCACCGGCCATTGACTTCCGACCACCGGCCACCGGCCATTGACTATCGGCCACCGGCCAACCGGCCAATCGATAGGTCATTTTTCGACCACTTTCCGGCCGCCGTCCGACCATAATATTCCGACGAAGGAAAAAAAAAAAGTGGCCCCTGATTCTTGGCCGTGAAAATTTTGGTTTCCGGTGAGCGATTTTCCTTCACGCACAATGGATTCTCCTCATAATGGGGACCTTACAATTGTGCGCTTTTACCACAAAAAATTACAAGGGTAAATCAGGCTCCATACTTAACAAGTATTTTATACACAAATGTTTAAATTGTATGAGTTTGTTGTTTTTTAACTGTCCATATGAAATTATATACCAGCTAATCATATTCAAAAGAATGCTTTATTTATCAATCATCGCTATTTTAAATGCTCCATTTATATAAATTATATGCAAAAAACTATTTGCACATAATTTGCATGTTAAATATTCTTTTTTATCTTTTTAAAGGACCTCAAGCATCATCGCTATTTTTAATGCTTTATTTACATAAATTCTCTGTAAAAAAGAATTTGCACACAATTTGCATGTTAAATATTCTTTGTATCTTTTTAAAGAGCATCAATTATCATCGCTATTTTGAATGCTACATTTACATAAATTCTATGTAAAAAAGTGTGTGAACACAATTTGCATGTTAAATATTTATTTCTATCTTTTTAAAGAGCAAGACATTCTTTGCAATTTTCTAGTCCGATTGTATACTTCCAATGTTTTAAATGTTTTTGAAGTTTTTAAGTCGGTGTGTGCTTTATTTGAACTAGTATGTGCGCACGGAGAAAAATATAAGTTAAAATTTCAACATATGTTGAAATGTGTCAGACTGTTATTATGTATTATTTGATCTGAATTAAGTTCTTATAAACCACTTGTTTGATCTGCATTTTACACATGTAAGAGATTGCAATTTTAAGTGAAGATTGTTTTCAAATTTTTATCAATATTTCCTTGCACATTTTTTAAAGTCTACAAGTCGTGGTTAAGGGTCTGCCTGAAATAGTGTGAGAGTGTTAGTGTCATTTGCAACCATGAATTTATATTTGATATGCTGTTTTTTATTGTCCAGTGCAAATATGATGCCAGATCAAAAGAAAAATAGTATGCGTGCCATTCGTAAAGAATGTATTTTGGCAATCTCATCATGTATAGATGGTTGCATATAGCAGATTAGTGAAAGCAATGTCTTTATCAAAGACCTCACTAGCGCTATATGGGAGAACACAGAGCATAGGTTGCGAGGTGAATGCCCATACAAGTTGTTGATTCTAGCAAGGATTTGAGAATTTGACCCCCACCACAAGATTAGGACAATGTTGGGCAATATGAAAGTATGTTGCAGAGAATTAAAGGAAGATATTCCACCTGCTTTGCGACATGTCAAAATTAGAGCTCTGGGATAAATTGTGGGAAGAATAGAAGGTAAAGATGAATCATGTGAAAGCGTAGGACCAAGCAGCCTTACCCAAGAGATTGAAGGTGACCTAAGATGTGCAAGCAGCTTTGGGAGGTCGATCCGATGCCAACGGCACTAGGCACAATCATGCGCACGGCTTTGAATACCAAGTGCGCTCATCTTGTCGGCATCCCTCACTAAGCCTTGGGAGAAGGTATGAGGGTTGGAGCAGGGTCCTTTGGTGTGTGCACATTGTACACCGTCAAAGGCATCTCTTTTTTCCAGACCACATTACATATGTGGGAAAATGTTACAAGGGAGGGAGTGAGGCAAAATTTGACAGCTTTCAGACAGAGCAAGGAATGCAAATGATTCACCTCTCTATTGTAAGGTGCATTGGCTTTACTATCGAAGCTCCTTGGATCACAATATTCCCATACTACAATGGGGGTACCGTGGGTGACATGATGTGTCACTTACCATTCGCTCAGACGACACATGCACAAGCTACAACATGGCTAGAGGTCATTGCCTTCAACAAATCTTCATGTACAAGAGATAGATATGGCATGGATCAAAGCAGTGATCGAGTAGATGCCAGCCATTTGTAACGCCTTAATCGATGGCATTGCGGCCGCCCACTCGATCAAGATAGTGTACAGTGACTTGTACTCTTTCAACATAATGTTGGACTTTACTCGCGCCAATAAACCCCACGTCGGCATCATTGATTGAGGGATGATTCTTAGAACGACAGCTAAGCGTGTAACAATTAATTATCTACATCCAAGCGCACAGTCAGACTCTACAATTTTGGAGGCACAGAGAGCAAGGGATGTCGAGATGGATAAGCGATCGTGGATTGCTCTTGAATCATACGATCCACGGTGCACAGATACATACACAAAAGCAAGCGACATTTATGCATTGGGCTATCTATTCGACATGCTAGCAGATGTTTGGAGTGCAGTCATGAAAGTTTATTTTCCAGAAGAAGTTTTTTACCACCCGGACTAAGATGTTATAAAGGCTATTCGAATTAAAGTAGATTGTTGGATGAAGTTAAAAGAGCGGGAACAAAGAACAAATGCTTCTGACGTGTTGATATTTTTCAAAGAACAATTAAAGACAGACCCTAACCTTGTCCAACGTCCCCTTGTTGAACTTGCACCATCATTTTATCCGATCTAAATATTTTTATGATATACATGTTTTGTCCAGGGTATTCTATTTTTTATTGAAGTGTATTATATGGTTTGAAGTGGTTTAGCTAATTGAGTCAATTATCTTTAGTCATTTCAAATTTGACGTGTTGAGTGTTGGTATTTCAAATTTGCCTTGTGGTTCAATTAGTCGTATTAGTTGTGATTTGATTTAGTGGATTTTGATGTCTAATGTATTGGACGAGAAGTTTCTATCTTGTGCATCTGTGAGACTGTTCAATCGTGAGAATATGTATTTGCCAATGATATTGAATATTTGTCTATGTGTGATTGCAACTCCAAGAGAAAATGGCCCATGAAGAACAAGATATTGGCACATCATCGGTGCCCGATGATCAACAAGCGGCTGTTAATGCATTTCAGCGCATGAAGTATGTCGGCATAACAAGCGACGCGCACTGCTTGACGACTCTCAAAATGGGCAAGTCCAAACCATATGAAATGGAAAGAGATCAATCTTGGGCCAAACTCACCGATTTTCTTCCAAGCAACCTTCCAATGACTGATGTCTACCATGACCAAAGCAACCAGTAAAGAATATTGCTTTGACGAGTGCAATTTGTGCTTCTTCTAGAGACTTCACTCAAAATTTTTGATGTAATGATTTTTGACGCATTTGACTAAGTCCACCTTCATTGTGATGCTTAAAAAGAACACTGCCTATAATTTCCTCTCCCTGCGTAGGTTGTTCTCCAAGGTTAGTTACCATCACTACAGGATCTGCAGAGTTAATATCTGGCTCTGAGAACTCTTGACTCGAAGCCTCAGAGCTATATATATGTTGTCTCTTGCCACCCTTTTTGGCGAGCTCTTCTCTCAAACGCTTTGCAACTGCAGGTGCCTGAGGATGTTCATATTCTTACAGCTCTTTTTAACGCTACCTAGAAAATGATCCTTAAGACGTGGTGCACTGCCTGATTTTGTTGTGTGACAAAATTTACTTTGCTACTCCATATATCAGCTGCATATGTTGTGAGCATAATCCCACTCTTTGCCATGAGCTTTTTTATTCTTTGGCTTCTTCATACCACTTGTGCCCACATTTTGCTCCATTGCTTTTTAATTAAAATTGAAGACAAAAGAAACAAATGTTCAATTTTTGAAACATTTTTCTTATTTTCAATATATATTAAAATTTAAAAACCATTCAATATAAAATTGACCATGATGCACAATATGAGATTTTCAATGCTCGCTAGTCAATACACATATCGATCACCTATATTGCGAGCAAACATACACATTGCAATACAGTCTATGCATGGCATAATAACTACAACAATGCTATGAATCTCTCAATGCAATTATTGTTATAATGATTATATATGTCCACTTTGACTTGCAAACAATAAGACACATCTAATTTCAATTGCTACCAAAAACAAATGAAAGCAATAAAATATATGATTGGTCATTTCATGCACTAATAATCTATCATAATACATAATGCACTCTTTGTATAAACCAATGCATAAACTAACGCAAATAAATCTTCAATAAAATCACTCGATTGAGCACTACTTGTACCCACTGAAGAATTGTAGCCCCCCCATGCAACCAATTCAATATATAAAAGCTATTTTAACCCAATTAAGGATTATAGCTCTTATATTGTGGAGTGACAAGTGTAAATCAACTCAAATCTATGATGGTGAAAAATGCAAGACTTCAAGGATCTTTATATGCCCCGTACACTAGTACAAGACATCCGACCCTTGACTATCGACTCGTCATTTACATATGATCATCTTCTAAAACCAATTACACCCCTCATTTGGACCAATGGCTTCTTCGCAATGAGCATGACTCTCCAAGTTTTCGGTTGTTTTGGTTTTGTACCTTTATGTCGGTAAACGAATTGAAAATTTTTAGAAGTGGTTACCGAATTAAGAATCACGTTCAGCCCAAAAAAAGGAGCCGTGACTCTGTAACCTTAGGTCAATTCACAAGGAGATGACTATACCCGGCACTCGGCTACACTCCCCAAAGATTTTCCTAGCTAAAGGACCGCGGTAAGCACACTATCTACTGTATATAATTACTCCCATCGGGCTTTTGCAAATACTCGACAGGCCCGTCGGGAAAATGAAAAAGCCCAACGGGCCCCGCAGGGAAAAATAAAAACCCTGGAGGGCTAACCGGCTCTATGGGTTTTTGCAGGTCATATTCAAAGTCACGTTAACAATTAACGTGATCACGTGATTTTCTTGTGTAAATACTAGAGTTAATGACGTAATCACACGATCATGATGAAATCCCTGCTCGTGATGCATGAAGCTTTCCATCTTCATAGCACCACCAAAGTCACAAGGAACACAAAGATTGTATTATACCAAGTCTCTCTTGATGGGAGAATCTATAATACACACGCCTTTTGGAGGGGGAACCGGGTCCAAGTAAATCCCGTCCTCAATTATTGTCATATTCTCTAACGCTCTCTTTCTTGCAAAAGTATTGTTCATGCCAAGTTAACTAAGTACTATGTTCATGCTGCTACCATCAATTAAGTTCACCCTCTATGTTCTCATAGCGATCTCACAAAAATGTTCACTTTAATTCTCTTAATTCCTCTGTTCTCAAAGTCCATAGGCCATTTCCATTACATTGGTATCAGAGCATTTGGTTTCTCTTTTCTTGCTTAAGAAGAGAGGTCCTTATGTAGCCTATTAATGGTCGATTTTGTTAATTATATTAGGGTAAATGGGACTGGGATCTACTATTGGTTTTGTTGAGTCCACTATGTGGGATACGATGCACACCTCGGGAGCTTTGGTTTTAATAATGGGGTCTTTTTAGACTTGCCTATGGCTTTACCATTATTGATCCATAAGAAGTCCAAAAGGAGCTATCCCTCGGAAATTTTTCTATGTTAGACCCGTCCCACTACTCTCCATAATTAACCAATTCGAGCTATGAGTGTAGATACTCAAGTGCTTATTTTTAAAGGCTAAGAGGAGTGGCAACTAAGGTTTTGACTTGCCAAAGAATACACTAAGTAAATACATAAGTTTAATTAGCATGGCTGACAATAACCAAGAGAGTAGAATGAACATATATGCCTTTGATTTTGCACATGAAGGTGCTAATGATGATGCCCCCATGTTTATCAATTATCTTGTTACTAGGTTGCATAAAGCTATGGGCAACCCTACTTTGCAAGCCGAAGTTAACAACTTCGTGCTTATAGGATTTCCCTTCCTCTCCAAGAGGAGAGAGAGAGAGCTTAGGAGGTCTCTTTATGAGACTCCCGAAATAAGACTCTCTCCCATAAGAGAGGAGGAATCCAAAGAACGAAAAAGAAGTGAATCCCTAAGTTCCTCTAAAAATGTGGCTCCATGAAGACAGTGGTCTAGACTATCGCCAACTCCTCCCAAGAGGAACGATCAACCCATAGTCCTTTTCCTTGTCACTCCAAAAGGGAAGAGAGGAAACAAAGGAAGAAAAAGGCAAGAAAGAGGTCACCCTCTTCTCCTCCTTCTTCACATTCCTCCTCTTCCAACGAAAGCAATAGTTATTCTCTTAGAGAATACAAGAGGAGAGGACATCGCAAAACTTACCATGCATGGTGAAGGTCCCAAAAGCGTAAGAAATTCAAAGAGGGAGGAAAGAGTATCTATTTTCTCACCTTTGGTGCCACCGACAAAGTATTGGTCTTCACCAACAATTTGATGTGGCCTTTGGAGACGAGGGCTTCACAGAGTCCTCCAAGCTACGCCATGTAACTATGCACTTTTAGAAATCTGCTCGTAATGGTGGGCTAGCCTTCATGGCAACGGCAAAGCCCCAAAGACATGGAAAACTCTACAAGTTTCCATAATGAAGCAATTCCTTGCAAGCGATGCCAAGGACAAAGTGCTCACCGAATGGCAAAGCTTGAAGCTGTCTTTTAACAAGTCTATCCACAAATATATGGACATGTTTTGGGATTTACATCTCAAAGCTACAGTCTTTCAAAGGATAGACTTTGCCGAACAAAAGCAACAATTTTGTGCGGTATTACGTGAAGAAATGGCCGAGTATGTCAACTCACAACGGCCTAGCACTATCACCAAAGTCATCCACCAAACTATGGTTGCTTCAAGGATCGATTTCCAACAAGGGGTGAGAAGAAATCTCAAGCACATGGAAAACAAGGATCAAAATGAAGCTAAAGGAAAGAGTAATGCTCAAAACTCTTCCCAAGGCAACACCAACACCAACAACAACAAGGCCAAGAAGAAAGGAGCTTACAAAGGTAAAAATAAACTCTCTCCCAAAGAATTAGAGGCCTTCCATAAAGACCATAAATGCCTTAAGTGTGGGAAGTTTGGACATGGTTATCGTTCTTGCCCCAAAAGAAATGTACTCAATGACACTCCTAGAGCTTCCATGGTTGAAGCTCCAAAAGAGGGTACTCATTGCAAAGGCTCGTACCTCTCCTATGCTTGGGGAAAAGTAAGGGAGCATGATGCCCTTATTCTCTTTGACTCTGGCTCTACTCATGTTAGCAGCAAGCTAACACAGACACCATTTTTCAGGGTTCTCCTTGTAAAACAATTATTATTTTGATAAATTGAGAATATTGTACTCCTATTTTCTTGGTAAACTTTGTAATTAATGAGCCGGGGCTACAAGCTTCCAGATTGTATCAGCCAATCAATTCCCAGCTTTGATGGAACTCCAGATTATTACTTTTTACCACTCAAAAACCTTGGCTAAGGTATAAAAGCCAATTTTTGTAAGTTTTTTATAAGTTTTTGGATAAGAAATACACAGCGTGAGCGAAACGACGCTCCCTTCTCTCCTTCTCGCGCTTCCTACTCCCTCTCTGGTTATCACATTGTGAATGCGTTTGTTGCATTGCAACCGCATGTAAGAGCTCTACGCATTGATGTAAGCCATTCACAATATTTCGTAGCTTTTGGCGGCGCCGACCCGCGGCTTAATTTCATCATAACAAGGAATTTACACTTTTAAAACAAAAAACTAAGCATAGGCGGGGTATTGGGGCATCATTGCTAAGCATTTAGATGCATTCTGGATCGAAAACGACTAGGTCAAAAATCCATTGCTGTTAATAATTGCGATTTTGGAACTTGACCGAAAGTTGGGTTTGAGGCCATAGGCATGTGTGCTTAGGTCTTATAAACTTTTCGTAGAAGTTTCGTTCCGTTTGGATGTCATTTGATGCTGTAACGGATGTGATTTGCTTGCCGATGATGAGCGATTGGCTTTTGGTGATTTCAATCACTTAAGTGTAGCTTGAGTTAGATGCGAGTTGTTTGACAAATTAATCGTGGTTCTCGCTAATACTACAATAAGATAGGATGGTGAGATTACACATGCGTCCCACATTTGGCGCCGCTGCCGGGGATCGTAAACTAAGAAAAAACACGAGCGTCTTGTGTAATTCTCCTTTAACTTTCTCTAGGTTTGCCTAGAGTTCAAAACTCTCTTTTAGAAACCGCATAGCTTAAGATTGTCGTCTTTTGCTGTGTAGAGGTAGCTTAGAAGTAATCGTACTTGCTGAGTATCTTTAGGACTGTAGGATTGTAGATTTAGATTAGGATTTGGAGAATGATTGGTAGATAAGACAAGTCTTAAGATCAAGACTCTGAAAAACATAAAAAACACAAGAAAATGAGTGTTTGTGGACACTTTCCACAGCCCCATTGCATGAGAAACTAGGAGTAGGGTAAGTAGGATCCGAGGTGGATTTCAGAACGTTGCTCTCTCTGAAAGAATCAAGCGTGAGTTATTATGTAAAGTTGCAGAATTTCAGGTCTACGGCTAGAAATAGCTTGAAAAGACTCGAATTTCATGTCTACGGCTAGAAATAGATTGAAAAGACTCGAATTCACTCAATCCGACTGGAGAGTAAGCCTAAGAGTTGTTTGAACCAACGGGTAAGCTCAAAAAGACACTTCGAGGTAAAAATTTCAAGAAGTTGACCAAAACTCAAATTATTTACTTTTTCTTGACATTTTAGGCCAAATCAAGTTTTGACTTGATTTATAGGCTTAAAAAACATCATAAAAAGACGGTCTTTGAGAAAATTGCAAAACAGTGCTTATTTTAAACCTCAAGTTAATAATCGCGATTATTAACTTTTTGCTCTAAATTGGCCAAGATTCATACCATTGACTCATTGCACGTGTACAAACAACTTTTGTAAAGGCCCAAGAGATCTGGATCACTAAACTGGCAAAAAACTGGGTAAAAACTAAAGTTTGTATTGACTTTTTGAATCTTGAGTGTGAATTGAGGAAAAATTTATCCAAACTTGTTGAAAATTGATTCATATGCTTATACTGATGTGATAAACATGTGTATATGCTCAGTTGACCAAAAACTTTCAAAATTCTGTCAAAAGTAAATAATCGCGATTATTTGCATCGCCCTGTTTTTGAAAAAATTTGACCAAGTTGGCATACCACTAGCTTTACCAGGTTGTAATAAGCCCACAAACCATATTTGGTAAGATTTGAATCACTGGAGTGAGAATTGCGACTAAAATTGCAAAGTTAGTCTGCGGATAGATAATTGATGACCATTTGACCAAAAATTGTCCAAACTTGATGAAAGTTGGTTGTTGACCTTAACATAAGGTGCTTAATAGATCTGTGTCAATGTTGGGTCAAAAATTTGTCAGGAGTAAATAATCGCGATTATTTATATCTGCTTCAAAACTTGGTGAATTTGCAAACTTGAGTATACCACAAGGCCAAGCTCATCAAGTAGACCCCACAAGTCAATTTTGGTGAAATTTGGACCATAAAAGTGAGACTTAAGCCAGATTCTTGAAATCAGAGTCTGCGGACACAGAACGGTGGGTAAACTTGATCAAATTTTGTCTAAACTTGTTGAAACTTGTCCAAGGGCTTTAACAAGTTGTATACTTGCCAAACCAATCCAAAAAGTGCCAGAACCTAGCAAAAGTAAATAATCACGATTATTTACTTCTGTTATCGAGAGATTTCAATTTTATTTTTTTTGGGCTTATACAGTGTTAGACCAGCATAATATAAGGCCATAGGGCAATTTCGGGTTCAATCGGATCAAAATTGGTACAGATACACTCAGTTTACAGGTTACCTATTAGACCTTTAATTTTGCTAAGCTGAATCTGAAAGTCAAAAATTTGACTTCCATAGCACGATTTGAAGTGAGATACAGAGACCAATCACGAGAGTTCTCAAGATCTCTACTGTCCTTATAGAAAAATAGCTAATTTGATTAATTTTGTACAGGAATCAGGTTGCAGACGAGGAATCAGTGGCTTGATAGAAAGTTGCAATTGAATCGAGTGGAAATTGATGACAAGTCAATCCAAGGTAAGTACTCTATCCAGGGCTTCATTAGTCTATATGAACCTTAGATCCGGTTGTGTAATAGGAAATCAAGGCTTATTCGGAGAAAGACCAGTAGAGTATCCACTAAAGAAAGCGTAAATCAAGGCAACTCCTTGCACACAATTCCTGAAGAAGTTTCAGACACTTTTCCAGATTCAACATCCGAAATGTCTTCTTACTCGACTCACTCGGAAACCGGAACGACGATGTGCTATAAGCATATACTCTCTTTTTACAAGACTAACCATCACGGAGCCCAAGTTTACTTGGATCCTAACGAAGAGTATGCTATTCGCATTGATGACCATGGTATTGAGTTTCAAGAAGAGGTTAGGCAAACAAACAAGGAAAAATGTACATGGATCGAAACGGAACTCAATACGTACAAGTCAAAAATCCTGATGTGGTAGACAAATGGGGATTAGAAGTAAACACTATAATCCCAGATATGTCAGCAAAAGAAGGACCACCAACTTTGGAATTTGAGGGATACGATCAAGTAGACTTGAAGCCTTTGAAGCGGCTTAGTACAGATAATCCTAGGATCGGAGTCTATTGTTGGGAAGATAGAAACATAAAAGATCTTTTGTGGACTTCTCATGCTAGGCCAGGATAATTAACGGCCATGAAGATCATCTATATCTTCAAGATCAAAGATAAGGGCTCTGCAGATCTACCAACTTACTTGTTTAGGGATTATTATAACAACAATTTTGTTATAAAGACTCCTGAAGAGGTAGAACAAACCAAATACTAGGGGTATTCCATACAGGATTGGATATTGGGTCAAGGACCGGAAACCACTCCAAGAGACGAACATCGTGAGAGATCATCGGAGAGTAATGTGAAGAAACCAGAAACCACCTCATCACGTAGAAAACCGGGTGACACTAAGGCCAATCCAGGGCTACATAAGTCACTATTTCCGATAGACTGGTTTGGAGGACTCGGAACAGGACCAACTCCCAGAAGACCTGGAGTTGAACCAAACAGACGTGTCACACCAGCTGATTTTCAAAAATGGGTCAAAAAATACAGTGGATCAGGGGATCCATATAACCGCTTAGCAAGCTTTAAGCAAGTACTAAGAGCAGAGCGTATATTCGATTTCCATACTCAATTCGAGGGGTTTGGAATGACATTAGAAGGAAAAGCTTTGACATGGTTCCAAAACATTCCACCAAGGTCAATCATGGACTTGAATACATTAGCTCAAGGATTTGTAGTTGCTTGTTCTAAAACGGGGATTAAACATAATACAGTAGCTTAAATCTACAGCTTTAAACAGAAACATGGTGAGTCTGTTAGGGATTGTGCAACTCGAATGAAACAATACATTGCCAGATGCCCAGAGATGGAGAAGAACGACTTGTATCATTGTTTCTGGAGGGACTGCTAGACAAACAACTTCATGCTATACTCTATAGTAAAAAGCATACAACCCTAGAGGCGTATGTGTCTGATGCTATTGACCTAGGAGACAATTGTGAGATCTTCAATGAAGAGGATGTCCCTAAGGATAACCAAAGCGAGAAGAAAACATCCACAAAACCAGCGCAAGTGGGAACGGCTGTTGCAGCATCACTCTCAGCCATAGAGGATATGCTAAAAAGGATGAATGACATGATGAACAATATGCAAAAAGCACCTATGAGAGGACCAGGACGGGGGATACCCCCACAGGACAACCAATTAAGCCACAAAGATGGTGTGCAATCGAGGGTAAATGGACCAACCATGAGACCCACGAGTGCTACTTCAGACCAAATTATGATGGGAATGTTGAGTATGTGTCCATGAGGCCCCAGGGAGAACCCATGTACAGATATCAGCCTAATATGGCTCAAGCTCAAAGACCACCAATGGGTATGGAAAGACCTCAACCTGTGTTAGGACAACAATCTCCTTATCCAGGACATAATGTGGTGCCTGTAAAGTACATGCACTCAGAAGGAGTCATAGATGAACAAGCATTAGTGCTTGTTACACCCTATGCAGAGCCTAGTCCATCTATAGTAATGGTAGAGGGAGATTGGTATAGTCCACACCCACCACCAATGGAGAAAACCATGACTTATGCTCCACCAGAGCTCGCACCAATGTATATGTAGCTAATCAAGGTGTCAAACCTCCCATGGGAAGACCCACGATGAAGCCCAAAATAGGAAACTGTCATAACTGTGGTGTTGATGACCATTGGAAGAACGAATGTCCAGAGCTTGACAAAAACCACAAAAACCTCAAACCAATTGAAGCCGATTGCATACAATGTTGCAAAAAGGGAGGACACTTTGCGGAAGATTGTCCTAAGAATCCTTTGAACAAGGGAAGAACGAAGTCCAAGTGATGCCTAGTAGCTCATCAGAGAGTGAACCGATTGTCTCAATCAAGGTAATCACTAGAGCCCAGGCAAAGAAAAAGAAACAGAATTCCTCTGATGATTCGGAGAACACGGAAGTTTCTTCTCAAAGAATCAAAAGGAGCAGAAGCAAAAGATATGAGATGAGAAAACAAAAACAACGGATTGAAAACAAAGAGAAAGCAAAAATGCTAGCCCAGGACAAGTTGAAAGAAACTGACAGTGAATTCAAGTAACAACCGTGAAATCTGGAGGATCCATTCTGGTTGATAAAATCTTTTAGCCTATCAATGCTGCCTTGGAAGCTTACCAAGCAGAACTCGAGGCAGATCAAAACATGGAAAAAAAATGAAAAAACTATCCATCTCCAGACATGGAAGCAACTAAGCTGGAAGCTTATCAAAACTTGGTAAGAATCACGCAAGAAATGATGGATAAACAAAAACCCAAGCTTGAAAATATTAAAAAATCAGAAGAGCTTGCGGTAGAAGAAACGAAAGCAAAATCCAATGTGGTGGCAGAACCCCACCTTGAAACTAATGAACCAGAGCTCATAGTGCCAGACAACGAAGATGCCTTAGACGAAATTCCATTCGTAGAGGAAGACTGGCCAGGACACTTATGGAAAAAGATAAGAGAGATCAATGATGGGAGCCTAACTTTAAAGTCAGCTCCTATAGAGGAAGTCTGGTTGGATAACCTACCATTTGATATGAACATGGATTTACAATCCTTGTACGGGGATTGTGGATCGAAGGCTTCAGGAATATCTAAACCTATGACATTAAAAACATTACCTTCTTACTTGGGAGATAACGAAGATGAATCTATCATTTGCAAGACCACTCAAGTAAAAAGAGCCAAACAGACCCTAGAAGTAGACAACATTCTCTCGATCATGTCTACACCTCTCCAATGCACTCTTACTTTGGGAGAACTGTTGAAACTCAGGCCATACTTATGGAACGATTTATAGAAAACCCTAGAGAAGGTGGGATAACGAGGTTAATCTCTAAGAATCTGGGAAACTTGAAAAATGAAACGGAAAACAAAGAGATTCGATCAGTTCCTATGAACAAGGTCGGAGAATATTATGAAGGGGAAGAAGGAAACACCACCCTCCTAGTGAAATATAATGACATTGAAACCTTGGCAATATTGGATAGTGGAGTTGGCATAGCCATAGCCACTAAAATAGTATGGGAATCTTGGGGACAACCAGCCATTAGATAAACGCGAATGAAATTGCAGTTGGCTGACGGACACATTGAGAGACCACCACGGCTACTAGAAAAAGTGATAGTCAACTCCTATGGAATTGAATATCAACACACTTTTGCCACAGTAGACTTTGGGAAAAGCTCAACGATGAAATCATATTGGAAAGACCTTTCATGCAGGTATAGCTTATCCAAGATTGGGGAAACGACTATCTGTACTTGAAGCAGGTGGGATCTATAACAAGAGTCAATCTAAAAGATCACACCTATAGAGATGTCTTGAAAACACCCATCCAAGAATTTGATTCAGTCTCTTCGGCTGAAACTAAACTCCCATCATGGCTAAACAAAGACACTCCTATTTGGATGTGCGGAGCTTCAGAAAATGGAAGCTTAAGACGAGAGGAATGTATCCTAGAAAGGGAATGTACAGACAAAGCCTACGTACCTGAACCCTTTCCAGAACATTTGTTTGAACCATTCGAGCGGACTAAAATTTTAGCGACCATGGATGTATATGTGAAAACGTCTATGCCTACTCAATTTTGCAATGAGGATGGCTATGACATAATTCCCATCCAAATGATGTCAGTCCTTAACATTGAAAACAAAGATGAGGAAACAAAGGACTTGATGAAAGCTCAACAAGTCTTTTTTGACCTCTATTACGACGCAACTGATGAGTTAGATGAACACTCATCTACCTCAGAAGATTCGGGACTAGAAAAAGAGCATACAAGGGCTCTGATCCTCTTAAAGGGAGGGGAGGAGAAGTTTTTTGACTTTCCAAACTAGAAATCAAGAAGACAAAAATGGTAAGAAGAAAGAGAGATACTAAAGTCGTAAAAGCATGACCTATGCCATCAGTCTCCAGTAAAACACAATTCTTGATGCAGATAGATGCTAATGATTGTGTCAAGGACAAAATAATTGGCAGATATCCTTCAAAAAAAACTAAAAAATGTCTCAGACATTGAGAAAATCAAGGAAGGGTACTCACGAAGAACATCATGATAAAAAACCACTCATGACCAGAGTTGAGCGGAAAAAGAAATATCAAGAGTTGAAAAAAGCTCTAAAGGAGATATACACCACTGAAATGGAAACCACAGAAGAGGATGGTAAGGATGTAATGCATGTTCCATCCCATTACAAAAAGTATACTCTCCAAGATCGGGAAATCATAATCGAACAACCTGTTAGGGAATTACAGAAACAAGGTGAGTCTTACGAAGGACCTGAAAACACTAAAAGGGTAGACTTGGCTGAACCAGGAGAGGAACCTAGACCGGCTTACATTGCAAATGAATTAACAGAAGAATAAGAAAAGCTTTTGCTAAGCTTGTTAAAGGAATATCTTCGCTTGGTCTTACAAGGATCTCAAGGGTGTTGATCCATAAATTTGTCTAACATACTATACCCATGAGAGATGATGCGAAACCAAGTAGACAGAGACCATACACTTATAACGAAACATTTGCCAAAAAGATCAAAGAAGAGATTGAAAAAATGAAGGAAGCCAAATTCATTTACAAAATTGAACACACTGATTGGGTGTCTCCAATTGTGATAGTACCTAAGAAGAATGGGAAATTACGTGTGTGTGTTAATCTCAAAAAAGTGAACACAGCTACCATTAGAGACAACTTTCCTCTTCCGATAACTGAGCATGTTTTAGAACCAGTGACGGGAAAAGAAGCTTACAGCTTCTTAGATGGCTTTTCGGGATACAATCAACTTTTATGCTGATCGACCCAAAAGATCAGCATAAAACTGTTTTTGCAACAAAATGGGGTATATTTGCCTATCGGGTTATGCCGTTTGGGTGAACTAATGCTCCAACCACATTTCAGAGATTGATGAGCCATGCTTTCAAAGAGTATCTTCGGAAATTCTTGGAAGTATACATGGATGATCTATGCGTACATTCGTCAATCTGGGCTGATCATTTTGAACACCTCAAAAAGGTATTTGAGAAATATAGAGTTTACAGGATTTTCTTAAACCCTGAAAAGTGCACATTCATGGGAAGACAAGGAAAAATTCTTGGACTACCGATTCCCATCAACACTTTGGAACTAGATGATCGACAATGGGAATTATCTAAAGACGCAGTTTCAACAGATGACGACTAATTAGATGGAATGGATCTGCACATTAAAGTACAACTCAACAATCATAGCACCAATGCTTTGGTAGACACACGAGCTAGAGTGAATGCAGTCAGTTATTCGACATACAGGAAGGCAACAAGTCAAGCATTGACCGCAGGAATAACGAAAATCAAAGGATGCAATAAGAATCCAACTCCAACATTGGGAGTAGTCAACTTGAACGTGATAGTACATGGATGTTCATGTCCGCATCAGTTTGTATGCTTGCCAGATGAACACATGAATGAGACGATGATTCTTGGCATTCCTTGGATGCGTACATACAAAGCAGTACCAGATTGGGATACGAATCAGCTAAAGCTATCACTTAAAGGAGGGAAACTCATTGTTTCTATTGCACCGAGCAAGGAGGAATGGAAAAGATGCAATCAGAAGACCATTCCATGAAGCAAATCTTCTCCATCTCCTTGACGTTTAAAACACTTCACCTTTTTGTTACCATTAGAGTTTGGAGCAGGATGTTGGTTGAAGAATTTTGGTTGCCTCGTTGCTGCGTATTATTGTTGTTGTTGCTTTGAGGTTGAGCAGTTGTAGGAGAATTGTCAAATCTACACCTCTTGAAAAAGGTACAGCTTTGATGTTTGTTTCTATCAAAGTTAGGAGAGAAAGGAGGTCTCTTGTTATGGTTAGTGTTAGCAGTTTGATCAGTGTGAGAGGGTTTTCCACCTTTCTTCTTCTCTGCATTGAGAGCCAAATTAATAGCTTTTGACAAAGAATCTGGTTTGAACATATCTACCTCAGCACCAATTTGTAGTGACAAGCTTGATATGTATTTACGCTTCAATTTCCTACAACTCATGTTCAATAGCTTGCAATTGAATTAAACAATTACAAAAACAATTAGCGTAACCCTTTACATCTTCATTTCGACCATGTCAAATTAAATCCCATTGACGTCGTGCTTTAACTTTGTACTGTGTGGGCAAGAATTGAGGTAATAACACTTTTTTAAAAGCATGCCAGGTGCGTGGTCTTTTCCCGTGCTGTTTGGTGGCCTTCCACCACAGTTTAGCGCTGCTAGTGAGATGATTTGATGCACATTTTACCGTTTCACGTTCGGGAAGTCTTCATCATGAAAATAATCATCGAGCTGACTAACCCATGCTAGAATTGTGTTAGCATCTTTAGTGCCATCAAAATCCTAGAAGTGAAGGCTTTTCTGCAAATTTTGTTTTGCTTGGGTGCCGGTGCAAATTCTGTGCGTGCAGAATGCAATAATCTATCTTCAAGCTCTTGGCTTTGCATGCATTCATACGCGAGGGATTGTTGCAGATTGGCAAGTTGTTCAGCAATTGTGGGTGCTTGTGGAAGATGTGCCATGATTTTTTTAATAAATAAATAATCGTGCTTAAAAGGGCTATATGGTGATAGTTACAAATGCAATATACGGAATAAGTAAAAGAGAGTAATCTAAATAACAAAAACGAAATGTATTTAGTTGAAAGATCGCATTGGCGTCAAGTCTAGAATGGCGATGCGCTAGGAAATTATCGAAAAAGTGAGCTGTCAAACGGTTCGTCTGCACAAGTTGGTCGAGTTTTGAGGCGTCCAATCTCCCATATTTCCAAAATAATGTCAATACAATCAAAAATTTAAGTCACTATTCACTGTCAAAGTGAATTGGCAGAAGCGGTGGTAATTGCAACCGACGGAGCGTGAGCAAGCTTTAAGGTGGTGTAGCAATCGATGAAAATGTTGCCGATGACGGGCGCAATAATCTTCAAATAAGCTTTCCTTTGAAAGGGCGGTTGAATGATCAAGGCTAAACCGGCCAACCAAGGAGATTTTAAAGGATTAAAGGAATGAATTGTGGCTTAAATAAGAGGCTCAAGGTTCAGAGAGCGGCCGATCATTCGAAGGCTAAGTGAAGCCGCATCTCTTCAAATGGAAGGTGTCAACCATAGCGTATGAGATTGTCTCCTCTTACAACAGATAACAGAGGGTTGTGGTGTGACTTCACCCTTAATCAAAGGGTTAAAAATAACATCTAGTGGGCGGCCAACTAAGTAGCAAAGTAAAGCCTTTCCCTTTTTCTTTTTTAAAGTGTGTGAACACCTTGACATGGGAAGTCGACAATGAGCAAGAATTGGCCGATAGCGCGCGAGCAGGGAGAAATAGACAAGGTGCCGTGCAAATGGGGTTTCAACTCACGTGGAAGACAAGTCTTTTGACCAACGGTCCTAGGTGACCCTCTTGACGGAACTTTCGAGTAGTTTCATGCAGGTTGTTGCCATGGCTTGGAAGTGTGTAGGCGGCCCTTCCCACTATAGGTGTGAGCCGGAAATCGCAGGTTTTGATAAGCCCTTGACACTCTTTTTGCTTAGTATCTGATGTCGGCTTGATGGTTTCTTCCGCCTTTCCTTTTCTACCTTCACGCCTTCCAATGCTGAATCTCTTGTCTCGACTCCCTCTCAAACTGCTTCTAAGCCTTCTCAACGTCAAGCCCAAATCACCGTCTGGATTCAAACTCCTCTGCAATCTTCGACTCTTGCTCTCTCTCGCCTTCACAATCCACAAAAAAAAAAGAAAAAGGCATCAACTTGGAACTTGAGACTTGACATATCGTATCTTGACCGTCATGAAGCCGAAGCTGAAAACCGATTGCCGATTTGCCGGCAATTAAGGACCAAGCAGAATTTGTTTTGTAAATTCAACTGATTAAGCTTTGAATTTCCACAAATCCTTGAATTGTTGTATTGCAAAGTCGATGAATTGCAATTTGGAGTTTGTCGATTCGAGGAATTTCCTTCTTGAAATTGATATCTGATGCCGATTAAATCAAACCTGTTTGCTCTGATACCACTGTTGGGAGAAGAGGGGAGACCGGTTGCTTAAAACCATGCAGCCTTGCTCACAGACATCACCATCAACCTATCCACCTCTTTTTCCACACACACACACACACACACACACACACACACACACACACACACACACACACACGAACGAGAGTACACAACAAATTAAGCATAGCTTAGAGTGTAGAGAAGAGAATCTACAAGAGAAAGGCCTTAATCTAGCCCCAAACTCCACGTCCCCTATTCTTGTGGAGTTTGGTATTTAATATATTGTTTGCGAGTTTAAGGTGCCAAAAATTGAGGCCCCTCTTTTACAACCACTTCACTTTTGTAAATGAGTGAAGCTCATTAGTTCTTGCATGACCCATAAGGGGAAGCTCCCACTACAATTGTTTACAGAGCCATAGTGGCTTATTAAAATGAAAATCTAAAATACTGTGCGAGTATAAAATGGCTAAGAGTTATTGCCTGCGCCTCTTCGTCAACTCCCCGCATTTCACTCTACAAAATCATCATCATCAACTCACTTAGAAAAATAAATAGACAACACATAATTAACCATTATGCCAGCTATCCCATTGCAGCTAACCACTACAACAGGAGGCTGCCTAGTCTTGTATCTCTCTCTCTCTCTCTCTCTCTCTCTCTCTCTCTCTCTCTCTCACACACACACACACACACACACACACACACAATGGAGATAAAAATTGAGTGATTGGGATGAAGATAAAATTGAGTGATTGGGCTAAAGAGAATGGCAAGTGGGTTTTTGTCGACGCTACGTGTTCTCATGGAGGAAAGTTGGTTGAAAGGCAAGCGATTGTATTGCTGCTTTGTGGACTTTAAGAAAGCCTTTGATATGATTCCACATAACAATTTGTGAAAAAGCATGAAAGAACTCCAAGTGCCAAGTGAGTTTATGACTGTGGTTTCTCAAATCTACGAGAAGGTGATGTGTCAATTGCGCATGGAAAGAGGAATTTTAGAAATTTTTGCAAGTATTATTGGGGTTAAACAAGGATGCCTATTGTCACCAACTCTCTTTGGTCTATGCATCGATCGATTGGAACAAATGGTACTTGAATTTATGTAAGAAGAAGGCATTGAAGAGGTTACAATTTGCAATGTGATAATCATATATTAACTCTCTTTGGTCTATGCATCGATAGATTGGAACAAATGGTACTTGACTTTATATAAGAAGAAGACATTGAAGAGGTTACTATTTGCAATGTGGTAGTCATGATTTTGTTTGTATGTGGATGATGTAGTGTTTTCAACACACGCTTTAGAGGATGCACAAAAGCTTATGGTTGTCCTTGATAATTTTTGCTTGCATAGAGGGCTAATTGTGAATGAATCCAAAACAAAGGTTATGCTTGTGAAAACCAACCATAGGGAGAAGCCATGCATTGTGTACAACAATGAGACACTCGAAGTTGTTGAGAGCCTTAAGTACCTTGGCTTTGAGGTTGGGGCCAATCATGTGGCATGAGTGTGCTATGCACTGTTTGGAAGCCGAAAAAAGAGCGTATTATGCATTTGAGAACATGTTTAATGTGGGAAACATCAAGTGTTGGGTTCTCAAGAAGTATCTTTTTGACACATTGGTGACACCGGTTCTTCTTTATGGAGTTGAAATGTCAGGCAGGAGCATCTGAAAGTCTACTTAGAAAGAGTTTGAGAATGTCCAAAAGTGTTTTTGTACAAACTTTCTCAAAGTTAAGACACAAACACCACATATGCTCCTACTTCTTGAGTTGGGATCTCTTTCAATCAAGGTTATGTGCATGGAAAGAGTTGTGGAGTACATGATAAAGATGCATCAAAACGCCTCACATCCACTTCTTACAATTGCATGGAAAGCAAGCAAAAAAGTTCAAAAGACACATAAAGCAAGATCTTGAGCATGGGACAAGTCTACATAAAGAAGTGGTTTGGGAACGAGATACATTATATTTGCTACATGATGCCTCGATAGACTCCCAAGTGACTGAAGCTTTTCCACAATGCCAATGTATTACGGCTTGGGAGGAATCTGGTGGGTCACGCTTCATACATTAGACCACCCATATTGCCCACAGATACAACACCATGTTCTTTGTTGAAAGAGGAAATCATATTCACTCTTACATGCTTGAGCCTATCCCCTTGTCAGCGATACACACTATCAAAGCCATTAAGCTTAGCTCCCACTCCCTTCGATGCGAGAGAGGGCGTTGGGGCCATGAAGAAGAGTCAAATCAATTGTGCACATTATGCTCATTGCAAGTTCGAGAGTCTGACTACCACACACTACTAGAGTGCTGAACTTTTGGTCACATCCGAACTTGCTTCCCTCACATTCTTACCCCTGACTTAGACCTACACTTTCCTCTCCCAGCCACAGTGCGTGTTCTCCATTGTAACTCTTATCACCAAGATGTTGGAGCATTGAGAATCACTCATTAGCCACATACATACTACATCACAGTAACTTTGGTCCCATAGGTCATATTGACCTCCGAGGACGATGATAAACTCTCTCTCTCTCTCTCTCTCTCTCTCCACTAGCCGCTCATCTTTGTTCTATTAGTATCCCCAGGGCAAGTGGCAGCTCTATGGGGGGGCATTAGGCTCAAGTATGCCCTAGCCACGCTCTAGTCAAAGGTTATATTGTCTCCATTGTCCACCAAGTCATCATCTCACCTTGCTTCTTGTCCTGCTCTGGCGCTCAATTCACATTTGAACATCACGCTTCTCCCTGGCTTAGGCTCCTCGTCCTTGATCTGGCCTTGGTGAAGGGAGAGCTGCCTAAGGTTTGGGATTTCAGTGCCCTCAATAATCGAATCCACAACATAGGTTTTTTTTGTTAAGTCCAAAATGCCAAACAATACTCCAAAGACTCCTGCGAGAACCTGGCCAAGTTTTGATGTCGTGCTTGCCGCTCCTAGCAACCTCGACTGTATTGCCCAGCTCCAATCGGCCCTCAATCGTGTCATGGAAGAAAATCGTGACCTCAAACCCTGCCTTAGCAAGTTAAAGGCACGGTTTGACCCCGTGGTCGGCCTCGCCACCAACAAGGTACAAGAAGTTGAAGCCAAAGTCACTTAGGTTCACTCGGCAGCTATTGCCAAAGTGCAAACTTGTGTGACAAATTAGCTTTGCTAACAAAGATTGCAAGATGAGAATGCTCTCAAGGTCCACATTGGTGGGCTTTCCTCACCATGGTGTACGACCAAAGACACTCTCGAGGAAGCAATTATCAAGCTCAAAGACATTCTTCAGCTAGTCAATATCAAGCCAGGATCCATCTCTTGGATCAACGACACACATCGACATGTGACATCCCATCATTGTCTTCTCGCTTTCAAGGATAAAGAGGAGTGTATGAAGTTGTTGCAACAATCCTACCTTCTCAAGGGAACAAATGTATGGATCACCGAGGAGGCTAACCACAAATCGACTCAAGCTTTAAAACAACGAGCTTAAGAAAAAGTACAATGCCCGTAAGCAAGGTAAACAGGCAATCTATCAAGGTGGTAAAGCCATCATTAAGGAGTTTTGCACTCCTAAAGGGACTCTCCCCTCACCTCACCACTCTTAGGATTTGTTTTACTTTCTTTTCCCATCTTAACGGACCCTCAGTCCTTAATTGAAATGTATCTAATGCTCTCCCTTAGAGGAACCCGTTGTAATGTTTTGTCTTTGGTCGCATGGGTCATATATGACCTTTGCGGACGATAATTCATCTCTCTCTCTCTCTCTCTCTCTCTCTCTCTCTCTGCTTCTCTCTCTCTCTCTCTTTCTCTCTCTCTCTCTCTCTCTCTCTCTCTCTCTCTCTCTCTCTCTCTCTCTCTCTCTCTCTCCCCCCCCCCTCTTCTTTGTATTTGCATGTCCTTTGCATGAAGGTGCAGAATCTATCTTTGTCGGAGGTGATGATGGCGATAGGAAGAAGAGGGGTGGGAGCATGTGTTCATTGCCCCAGATGCGAAAACATAGTCTCTCTCTCTCTCTCTCTCTCTCTCTCTCTCTCTCTCTCTCTCTATACAAGTAGATAACCTCTCCATCGTGTGATGTTGCTCTAGGTGATGGCGATAGGAGGATGTTTTTGCAATTTGACGGGGGTAGTAGTATGTGAAACTTTTCCATAGTCCTTAGAGTCGGCCCCTTGAGTATGCTAACAAACAAAATGAATGGCTTGCGAGCTGCTGATACACTTGTTGCCTTATTTACTTTTGTACATATGGGACCTTGAGGTACCCCGGCAATAGGTGGAGGTTGCCGAGGCTATTACTGTAGCGATTCCACCAACACTTATCCAAAAACAATTAGCCATGCAAGCTAAGCTGACACTTTTATTTGGGTTCAGTGGAAGAATCTTGTACAAGTTTGAGATGATTCAATGGCTCTTGGGCATGCAAATTCTTGGACATGGAGGAGCAATTGAAAGTACCTTCTACCTAGCTAAAGGTTTTTGTACAATTAGATTCAAAAAGGCCTCCGATGTGGAAAAGATCCTTGACAAAGGGCCCCTTGTATTTAATAGGACTATGGTCTGTGTGGTGCCTTGGGAGCCAGTGTTCGACTCAGTTGAATTTCTACAAGGGTTTCACCCGATCTGGGTTGAGTTGGGACTGCTTAGCTGGTTGTGGGAAAATCTGAGGATGGTTGCCAGTCAATTGGCACCCCCTTATTTATACCTAGCAAGACACGGTTTGACAGGACCTCAAACACCCAGGGGATTCACTTATACTTAGGGGGGGATGTCACTGGCATGCAACCATATGGGAAAAACCCCTATCTACTACGGATCCCATAGCACTATATAGCGCTACCTCACATTTAAAAATCACACTTGTATGCTCTATTATGTGTATAGCCTAATCGCTTTAAGTTTCAAATTTCTCATATTGTGTTGTGTGGCTGCTTCTTCTACGTGTCATCATCTGCAAGCGTCGAGAGGTAGGCCTAAGGTACCTCCTTTTTCTATTCACCCTATTCATTTTGGCTGGTGCAACAATGGGGTGATGTGACTTGGCACAACTGCAATCCACTTGCCCCCCACACAACCACACAACGTAGAGAGAGAGAGAGAGAGAGAGACTATAAGAGGTACTTCACATTAGCAACGCTCTGCAGTGCGACACTCAAAAGTGAAAATCCACGGCATCGCTACTATGAGCGTTGCTATGGGCGACGCCTATAGCGACGCCGACATGGGTAAAAAATTAACCGAGAGTGCCAGAAACTAAGATCTTAGATCTAAGTTTTCGGCACTCAAGCGAAAGAGGTAACCCACGCTCTCCCTCTCTCTCTCTCTCTGTATGCTCCTTCCCTCTCCTCTCTCTCATGTTCCCTTTCCCTCTTTCTCTCTCTCTCTCTCTCTCTCTCTCTCCCTCTCTCTCTCTCTCTCACATACACACACACACACATTGTGTTTGAGAGAGAGAGAGAGAGAGAGAGAGAGAGAGAGAGAGAGAGAGAGAGAGAGAGAGAGCACATGCACAAACAAAGATACATACACACACACATGCATAAACAAAGAATGCATACACACACATTGAGAGAGGAAGAGAGAGAGAGAGAGAGAGAGAGAGAGAGAGAGAGAGAGATAAAGTAAAGAGAGAGATATAAAACAAAGAGAGAGAGAGAGAGAGAGAGAGAGAGAGAGAGAGAGGAGAAAACAAAGAGAAAGAGAGAGAGAGGGGGAGAAGACGAAAGAGAGAGGTAAGGGGAGAAAACAAAGAGAGAGAGAGAGAGAGAGAGAGAGAGAGAGAGAGAGAGAGAGAGAGGAGAAAACAAAGAGAAAGAGAGAGAGGGGGGGAGAAGACGAAAGAGAGAGGTAAGGGGAGAAAACAAAGAGAGAGAGAGATTAGGTTAAGATTTAAATTAGATTTAAGATTATGTTAGATTACATTTAGATTTATGTTTATGTTGAGTTTAAGATCAGATTAGATTTAGATTTACGTTAGAGTAAGATTAGGTTGATTTAAAATCAGGGCAAGATTTGAGATTAGCTAGCTATGTTAGATTTAAGCTAGATTACATTTAGGTTTAGGATTTAAGATTGGATTAGATTTGGGTTTATGTTGAGTTTAAGATTATATTAGATTTAGATTTAAGATTAACTAGATTAAATTTAGATTTAAGTTAGATTACATTTAGGTTTAGGTTAGATTTAAGATTAGATTAGATTTAAGTTAGATTTTCGTGCATGTTAATGAAGGCGCCCTTTGCCCAAAGAGCAAACACTAGTTACACAATAATATGTATATTCCCATCAAAATCTGACACCTATTAACTCATACACTAACCATATTCAATTAGCCGCGAATCACCCCATGTTCAACTAGGTTACATTTAAGATTAGATTTTGGATTTAGTTTCTATATTAAAGTCTACCTTCGAGATTATGGTAAAAAAATTAGAGTTAGGCGAACCGTGATCCCTCTCTTCCTCTCTACGGATACGACCTTAAGTTGGAAAGCTTTCAACGGCATGATACTTAGATTGGAGACCAACATATAATGTGCTAAGTAATCCCTTGAACAAAGATCTATTGTGAAGAGATGTTAAGATGCTGTGAATTGCTACAGCTAGAGAAGAGGCAAAGGGTTTTTGTCCACTACATGCACTATCATGTAAATGTGGGTGTGTAGATTTCTCGTACCGATAAATATAGGCATTAACCAATAAAGAAGAAATTATAACCCGATGGTTTTGATCTCCGTGCACCTCTAGACCGAGGTGTGCGGGCATTAGACATGACTAGAGAGTGTGAGGTAGTTTACAGTGTGAACACACAGAGAGAGAGAGAGAGAGAGAGAGAGAGAGAGAGAGAGAGAGAGAGAGAGAGAGAGAGAGAGAGAGAGAGAGAGAGAGATAAAAGACGGAGGATGCCAATAGAATATTAAATTTATGTCCATGTTATAAGGTTTTTACCTTCATTATGAGTAGTGACGAGGATGTGGGGCCATCCAACCGAAACACCTATCTCTCAACAAGGATCTTATGTCCTTGTAGTCAATGCAGGCATGCTGTGCGACGAACAAGACGCTTTTCTTTGTAGCACGTTCGCAAATTTGGCGAGTTTGATCCATCTATTATAGATTGAGTTGTTGCCAATTATAGCTTATCGGACTCTGACGCAGGCCAATAGGCAGCAATCTTGCAACCCAATAGACGTGTTCGTAGACGCTTTAGTCAAGCAACATATGTGAGGCCACA
Source organism: Adiantum capillus-veneris (assembly GCF_014529385.1). Taxonomy (NCBI): domain Eukaryota; kingdom Viridiplantae; phylum Streptophyta; class Polypodiopsida; order Polypodiales; family Pteridaceae; genus Adiantum; species Adiantum capillus-veneris. Next base: position 46,264,237 of record NC_140943.1, on the reverse strand, counting down.
AGATGTAGCCTTTGACAGCTCGGAGGATGATCATGCAGAGCACATTTCCAACAAGGCAATGTTTGAGCCTGAGATTGATGAAATGATCGAGATGATCATGGATTCAGAAAGGCTTATCTATGATGATATGAAAAGTGAAGCCGATACGCCATTGTACAATGGAGCACGTGTGTCTAGATTGAAGGCGCTCCTGGTTCTTCTCAACATGCAAGCAAAGTTTGGATGGAGTGACACTAGCGTCACAGCGCTTTTCAGATGATCTATTACAATGTGTTTACTTTAATAAAAAACTCTTGATGTATAATGATATGATAGATTACTTACACAAGTGTACCGCATTTTTTCACTGTGTAGATTGCTCAAAGAGCACATACTGCTAGTTGATAATGTGATGCTAGATTCCAGAGAGGAAGCAAGAAAGATCTTGCAAAACTTGGGGATGGATTACAATTCGATTCACGCTTGTACTAACGTCTGCATTATTTTCAGAGGGGAATACATGGACATGGAGAAGTGTCCGAAATGTGATTCCGAGAGATATTGAGTAGATCTCCACAGAACAAAAATTCCACAAAAGGTTTTGCAACATTTTCCTCTGCTTCCTCGGGTCAAGCATTTCTTCGAATGTAAGTCCATGGCCGCCCTAGTATCATGGCATGAGGAGAATAAATCTTCGAATGGTGTGCTACGGATTCCTGCAGATTGCGCAGCCTGGAAACATATAGACGAAACATAGCCAGATTTTGCTAGGGAAGCTCAAAATTTGCACCTAGGCCTGGCTATGGATGGCGTAAATCCACTTGGTCAGAGATCAACATCTTACAGTGTATGGCCCGTTGTCATCGTCAACTACAACATTCCCCCGTGGTTGACTACCAGGAAGGGGTACCTGTGGCTAAGCTTGATTGTGCCGGGGTGGTATAAAGTGAAGAACATGATTGTGTATCTTCATCCACTATTGAATAGCTACAACAATAGTGGATTGGCATAGAAGTGGTGGATATGAGCCAACACACAGGTCGATGGATTGCTTTGATCAGAGGCATTCTAATGTGGACCATGCATGACTATCCCGGATTAATAGAATGCTCAGGTGATTTACACTCAAACTCAAACACTGTAAATCTTGGTTTTTCTCAAGCTTATCTATTGTTATGTGTATACATGCAGGGCTTCAAACAAGCGGATACAGAGCATGTGTCACATGTGGACCTAGACTGAATGCACGTCGGACGCCCTCATTGAGGAAGAAAATCCACGAAGGTCATCAAGCGTATCTTCCAGAGAATCATGTGTTACGCGGTGGCTTTTTGGGAAGAGAGCCATCGAGGATGTCTGCACAAGCATGGTTAGAGTAGAAGGAGATGCGTGATGACGGTTTGCCCCCACGATGACTCTCTCTATGGTACGAGTTACCATATTGGCCCCGACTCATGATCAATCACTTGCTCGATCCAATGCACATATTCAAGAATGTGGGTAATCTATTATGGGACCATCTGACCGGCAAGAAAGATACTTTGGGAGTCAGGGTTGACCTTAGAAATGTGGATCGTATCGAGCAATATTGGCCGCAGACAGCATCCGATGGATCGATAAAACTCCCTAAAGCGTCATGAATTTTGACAGGAGCCCAAGAACGCAAAGTAAAAGAGACCATTTGATCTGTGCGGACCCCCACTGGCGTAATGCACTCGCTTCAAACGTGTTTCACTAAAGAAGGAAAGCTTACCGGTTTGAAGTCACACGATTGGTATAAAATGTATCATGTATGTTTGAAGTGGAATATATCATAGTGGAAATTGTGTAACAGATTCGTGTGTGGACTTTAATATCATTGCTAGACATGTATTTCAGGTTATTTTACCGATGTCCATTGAAGGATGTTTGTCTCTTGACGTTCGTAACACAATCTAAAAACTTGCGAAGTTGGTGCAATGGATCTCACAAAGGGAGATCAATGTAGACTCCATACCATTCGCCAAACTAAACGCTGTGGAGGTTGTGTACATGTTTGAGAAACACTTTCCTACTACCATAAAGAGCGACAAAGGGCACGGATCGAGTGGAGATGGGGAAGACTACCACCGATGCATTATCCGGCGGGTCTAGAGATCCTACCAACATTCATGAGCTTAAGATGGTTGCACAACCAATTGAAAAGCACACAACAGTGCGGTGAAGAAGTGACCGAGGAGGAGTGGGAGTACTCTCGGGGTTGTGTGACCAAGGTAAGTTTGCAATGTATGACTAGTGACTTTCTAGATGTTTGAACGGCCACTCATAATCTTTGTTGGTTGTAGTATAAGTCATACACAGCAGCATGGTGTAAAGGTCACCATTTTAGGGTGGAACAGGTCGACAAAAAGCGTTTTACTCAAGATTGTGGAATCATGGAAAAATTTGAATAGTCTAGTCAACAACTGTCCTTTGATGCAGATCCTGTGGTGGTGGAACTTACTTACTTCGGCACATTTCAAGAGATTTTGAGGATCGATTATAAAGGATTTTTTGTCGACTTGTTCGATGTGCAATGGTTCAAGATAAACATGGAGGGTCGCAACACTACTGTGCACAAAAGGAGAGTCTGGTTTCCTTGAGGTGGATTCAACTAATAAAATGGACCGACCTAAGAGACACTTTTGTACTACCCGAGCATTGTGAACAAGTAAGCATGTAAATAGTTAACATCCAATTTTAGAAGTTATGTGCTTGGAAGCTCTCATGTAAGTTATGTGGCTCTTGCAAGTGATATTTCATCCTACAAATTCTGCATCAAATTGGTGGTATGTCATAGAGGTAGCCCCTCATAGTGCATGGATATATGAGGGCTACCATGTGCCAATCACAACGGCATCAATGGAGGAGATTGGAGAAGATGCTCAGTCAGAAGCCGTTGAGGTGGTGCCATGCGAGCATCAAGCTGCTACTCTCTATGGGGTGCATGCAGAGGATCTACAAAATGAAATGGAGGACATCTGCCTAAACGGAGAGCTCTATATAGATATAGGAAGTTATGATGAGCTATGCGAGGATGAGAGAGAGACCTCTCAAAGCCATAAACATTGTATTTGAACAATTTTGCTCCGTTTTATAATATATATTGTATTCATGTGGCTATAGTTGAGAAGTTTAAATTGTGTTTAATCATCATTGCGTCCACTCCAGGTACGTATGCTCCAGGTATGTTCTCACAAGCAGGGACACTCCTCGGTGTGTCGTGAAAGTCTAATATGCCGACGAGCACTGTGCTCCGAGTGCGATGGAGACCGAGGCTGCAATCGCGAAGGAGGTGATTCATCTCTGCTTGTAGATGTTGCTCGCCCCTCCACTAGATCTAGTTCGTCGGGTGAAAGAGACGCTAAGAAGCAGTAGTAGTGCTTCTTAGCATCTCTTTCATCTGATCAACTAGATCTAGTGGAGGGACGAGCATCATCTATGAGCAAAGACGGATCACCTCCTTCGCGATTGCAACTTCAGTCTCCATCACACTCGGAGCGTAGTGCTTTTACAAGATACGTAAAATGCACACGAGAGACAAATTCACAAGAACTTCACATGAAAAACTTTCTACACAGGAATCCCTCTCTCTCTCTCTCTCTCTCTCTCTCTCTACTTGTCCATGTTTTCTTCTCCATTCAATATTAAAACTAAATGTTCGTGTGTTTAATGTAGGTATGGATGATGATGAGTTTTTTTCTTCTTTGTCACCCTAACAAAGGCAGTGGTATGAGGATCGTCATTGCTCTGGAGCATCATCACGTCGTTTTACTCCTTCAACGTCTCCCTCTGTTTCGGAGCATTCAACATGCTCCAAAGCTTCGATGTTGACAAGACGATCTTCACACTAGTTTAGGCACCGATGCTCTAGTGGTGGCAGTGGTTGTTGTTGTGGGGATACCGCTGCTGATGCCTCGACATCGCCTCGTGTTCAATGAAGCTCTTTACCTTCCCCTTCTTTGCTCGCCCCACACCAGCCATGACATCGCCATCTACGCCAGGTTTTGCCCGGCTATTAGTTGTTCCTGGCTACACACCACTACCTATTCCTCCGGGAATCACCCCAGTCGACACTCCTCGCTTCGGGGCCTAGACTCCAGTGGAGACACTTGACGTTCGTACCCCCGTCGACAAGCCGCTAGAGACCACTGCCGGGACACCCAGGTTGAGCTTGCCGTACTTCGTCGACTTCATTGGTGGCATCATCTTGGATGATGAAGGCAAGAAGGTTATCTCGCGCATGCGCGGTCTTTGCTCTCAAGTGTTTAGACACTACATACTAAACACCTGGAGTGAAGTACTAAGTGAATTAAAAGACAGAGTTATCAGCATGCTGCATGACGAGTTTCCCATGTCAACACGGGATGAGCGGTTCAATGAAGACCTGATGAAGCTTCGCATGCGCGAATACTGCAAGCACAAGCGTTCTGAAGTGCAAAAAGCAATAAAGCATGGGTGGAACATACCAGATTGGCTGGCCAAAGAAGATCGGAAGAATGTGAAGCAAGCAGCGCGCGAGAATCCTGACGAGTGGAAGCAACAAAAGGAGGCAGCCAAAGCGCGAGTAGCGGCAGGGAGCTTGCACCACTTGCGGAGTGGCGGGTGGGCATCGTTTGAGGCCGATTTTGTAAGTGTTTTTGCATTGTTCTTTAGTTTTGGTAGTTACATCTATTTGTACTTTTAAATTCTTAATGGATTCTTTGTATGTTTTGAATAGTGGTCGATGAAAAAACGTGACCCACACTGTACGAGCACGAGTACGCAGGCAAAAAGGGCTTAAACGCCTTGATGGACATTCTGAGTTCTCGTAGCGGCATTGTTAGTATTAGGGTTTACTCTTTTCTATTTGTTGTATTGTTTTGTAAATTATATGTTTATACTTACAGAAAGCTGTCTTATTGTTTTTTTCTACAGAATCCGACAGATACGCCGTTTGGACGCGATGAGACGTCTGATTAAACAACGTCAGTCTAACCGTAGCTAGACATCATTAGTTTTGTTTTGTCATAGCATGTATAATGAGATGACGTGTATACGTCTTTTTGTAACTATTACATTTGCAAAGCTTAACAATCAAATGATTTTGCCTATGATGTATACAATTGTCATTGATTTACTTTTGTCAGTTTTGTATCTTTATTCTACAAACAATACTATGGATGATGGAGTTAATGGTTATATTGTCTTGTGGTGGGTGACTACTTTGGGTCTATAGCTTGCACTTTCTTTCAAAGATGAATATGGGCTTATCTTGGATTCATTTAGGTTTACTCTATCATTGAAACATTCAATATGGTTGATGGGTGGCAGCACATTGAATGCCTGCCACCCAAAAAAATTTACTCTCCGACGTTACTATAAACGTCGCTATATAAGGTTTTGCAACGTTGCTATGAGCATCACTATAGGTAGTCTGTAACCATTGCTATATAGCGACACATATAGTGATGGTTATAACGACATTCCCGTAACGATGTTGTTAGCGACGTCGAGGAGTATAAAAACCCAATGTATTTCCGTCGTTAAAAACGCCACAAGTGCACACAACCTCTTGGAAAAAGAGAGAGAGAGAGAGAGAGAGAGAGAGAGAGAGAGAGAGAGAGAGAGAGAGAGGATTGCGCGAGCCTCCTATGACACTCTTCTGAAAAGACAAGAATGGCCCATTATAATTTCTCTCTCTCTCTCTCTCTCTCTCTCTCTCTCTCTCTCACACACACACACACACACACACACACACACACACACACACACACAAACCAATTGTATTACCTGTAGAGGTGTTGAAGTTGGCCGAAGCTAAGATTTGGCTTCTTCAAACCTGCCTCTGGTTGAGTCTTGAGGGTATGAAGCTAGAGCTTTGAGAATGAAAGATGATCTGAAGCCAACAAGTAGTTGGGTGCTATTGTAATGGTTTAATTGAAAGAAGCTAAAGGGGGTTCGTTAACAGCATGGAATGTAAAGATTTAGGTGTCTAGAGCATGGGTGCAGGATTTTGTGCAACTAGAGTAGTCGGTTGTGCTAAGAGAAACTTTGGGATGGCTGATCATGTTGAAGATGATGAAACAGGAAACAGAAGGAAGACAGCAACTCAGAGTAGGAAGAAGATGGAGAAGGAGAAGACACAGAACTTGTGTACGAGATCTCTGTAGTCTCTCTCTGTATTAGAATAATAGTATATACAAACTCAGAGCTACAAAGCTTATATGAAACCCTAAGAGATAAGGTGTCCTTTCACACCGGATGTCCAGGGGGAAAAACCCAGTGGGCGAAAAGTGCCCCTGGTGAAGCGCGTATACACACTAACACTACTACATGTCTACAAATCCCCCCTGTAGTGATAGTGTGAATCCGTACAAGGTAGCAGATCATCATGTGTATGAGAGTAAGCCCAAAGCTTTTCGGAAAGCTTCAAACTTTTCTCGTGATAACGCCTTCGTAAATAGATCTGCAATGTTATCCTATGTAGGACAGTAAGTTAGTGTGATCTCCCCTGCATGTAGCCTTTCCCTGACATAGTGGTAGTGAACCTCTATGTGCTTTGTTCTTGCATGAAATACTGGATTCCTTGCAACTGCCATAGCACTCTGATTGTCAGTGAAAATGGAAGTGGGTGCCTGTTGACACTCACAAAGATCTGCCAATAAACTGCGTATCCATACATAGTCAACTGTTGCCGTGAAAGCTGCCCTGTACTCAGCTTCACAAGTTGATGTAGCCACTGTGGGTTGCTTCTTGCTTAGCCAAGATATACATGCATTTCCCAAGAAAAAACAATTGCCACTTGTGGAATGTCGTGTGGCGAAATCACCAGCCCAATCTGAATCACTGTAACCAAGAAGCTGCATAGAACTGTGCTTTCCATACATATCCCCCCTTGGAAAGAACATGGCAAGATTAGGGGTACCTGAAAGGTAACGAAGTATGCGCTTCACCGCCTGCCAATGATGCATACCTGGGTTGTGCATAAATCTGCTTGCTTGTTAAACCCCAAATTGAATGTCTGGACAAGTGTTGCCTGCCAAATATATCAAGCAACCAACGGCTGCTGCATAAGTATGTACATCAAAAGGTTCTCCAGCATCGTGCATGCTCAACTTTGATCCAGTTTCTACAGGTGTAGAGATTGGTTTACAATTTTGCATACCAAACTTGTCCAAAATTTTATGCAAATATTTTGCCTGCAACATGTATATGCCATCCTCTGATTGCACAAACTGAATACCCAAGTAATAATGTAGCAAACCAAGATCAGACATCTCAAAGGTTTTTCTCAAAGCATCTTTAAACGCTTCAATTTCATTTGCATTATTGCCTGTAAGAAGCATATCATCCACATAAAGTGTTAGCATAATGAGAACTCCATCTCTCTTTTTGACATACAAAGTACTTTCTGTTGGACTATTCTAAAATCCCTGGCCAATCAAATAAGTATGTATCTTCTCATACCATGCTCTTGGAGCCCGTTTGAGACCATACAAAGCTTTACGCAATCTACATACCTTTTGCTCTTGACCTTTTACAATAAAACCACTTGGTTGACTTACATAAACTTCTTCCTGCAAATCACCATTCAAAAAAACAGTTTTGATATCCAACTGATGCACTTTCCAACCATGATGAGCAGCAATTGCAACTAGTGATCTAACTGTGGACGCACGAGAAGTAGGAGCAAAGGTTTCATCATAATCTATGCCTTTTTGTTGCACATAGCCTTTTGCCACAAGCCTTGCTTTGTACCTGTCAACAGTACCATCTTGTTTCCTTTTTACCTTAAAAACCCACTTTGTACCAATAGGATTTTTACCTGTAGGCAAGTCCACTAGATCCCATGTATGATTCTTATGAATAGAATCAATTTCTTGCTGCATAGCATCTTTCCACTGAACACACTCTAAAGCTTGTTCAAATGAATCAGGCTCATCTGCATCACAAAGAGTGCTAAAGCAAGCCAAATCTACTTGCTCTTTGCCAAAAGTAGTACCAACACGTGTTTTTCGTGGCAACGGTGCATCCAACTTGCTATCCTGCAAAGTTTTATGAACCCATTTAGGCAAGGTTCTTTCTTCCCCGAGAACTTCTTGCTCTTCACACACAATTTCCTCTACATCATGAGGTGTCACATGCTGATCAAAAGATTGATCAAGATTATCAACGTGGCGTGATTCTTGATTCTCCACAAAAGAAGGAAGCAAACCTTCAAATACATCATGTGTCTGCATATGAGGTACATCAAAAGCAACCATAGGTTGAGTAGTAGTTTCTGCAAAAATTACATCACGACTTTCAAAAATCTTGTTTGTAGCAGGATTGTAAAGTCTATAACCTTTACTTCCACTACTGTACCCCACAAACATACATTTGATTGCCTTATCATCAAGCTTCCCACGTAACTGCTGAGGGATGTGAGCATAAGCAAGACAACCAAAAACACGAAGATAACTGACTGAAGGTTTTCTGTCATACCAAGCTTCATATGGAGTAATGGTCTTCAAGGCACGAGTAGGACACCTGTTCAAAACATGTGCTGCACAAGCAACTGCCTCCATCCATAGCTTATGAGGCAAACTCTTAGCCTTGAGCATACATCTAGCCGTCTCCATTAAAGACCCGTTCTTCCTTTCTGCAACACCATTCTGTTGTGGTGTGTATGGCATAGTGCATTGGTGTTTAATGCCTTTCTTTCCCAAAAAATCCTTAAATGCACCTGACATGTATTCACCTCCTCGATCGGTACGAAGAGTCTGTACTTTGCAACCTGTTTCATTTTCAACCATGGCGACATAATGTTGTAAAGTCATCAAACTGCCATAACTAACATGCCCAAATCTAGCATGCCACAACTCAGCATCCTGCATGGCCCGAGTCTTTGTTTCTGCAATACATACCTGAATCTGCTTTTCATAACGATCTAGCACAAATAGTCCATTTTCCAGCGTACCTGTAGTGATAAGAGAATAACCATTCTCTCGATCTCGCACAACACATCTGTCATCCTCAAAAATGACCCGAAGACCATTTTTTGCAAGAGAGGATACAGACAACAAATTCTTCTTGATCCCTGGAACATATAAGACATCTGGCAAGCATAAATCTGAACCATCTGAAATGGTAATCAAAATCTTACCAATGCCTTTGATTGGATAAGAAGCATTATTTGCACATGTCACCTTCTTTCCTGCTGGAGCTGCATCCAATGAACAAAACAAATCCTTCCTTGAAGTAATATGCCTGGATGCACCACTATCAAAGTACCAAATCATTTGTGTCTTGTCAACACTGTAAGCAGAAAAATTTGAACATACTACAAAAGCATAAGAATCCTGCACAAAGTTTGTAGACTCTTCTTTAGTTGTAGAAGAATCACCAGAAGATGAAACAACCAAACTTGACTCTTTCTTCTTTTCTTTAGCAATTCGCTTTTTACACTCACTAATGTAGTGACCAGGTTTCTTGCAGTAGTGACATTTACCTTTCTTCTTGGACTTGTCGGAATCACCTTTAGACTTCTCTGAAGACTGTCCTGCACCAGACTTGGAGTGATGAGCACTCTCTTTACCCTTGTTTTTGTTCTGTACAACAAGAGCATGATCCATACCATCCACCTGTAAAGACTTGTTCTTACGTGATTGATCCTCCTGCAATAGCAAAGCCACTAACTCTTCAAAATGAAGAGGCTCAGGATTAGCTCGCAAAGACAGAGTCAAAGAAGTCTGAAAAGTCAAATAAGATGGTGGTAGTGAATTGAGTGTTTTGGAAACCAAGTCCTTCTCTGGAATCACTTCATCAATGCTAAGCAATTGCTCTTTAAGATCCTTGATTTTTGTAAGATGCTCGACAATATTGTCACCTTCGTCCATCTGTATTTTGTTAAGTTGTTTCTTCAAAAACTCTATTCTGGCAACGTTTTTTCCTCCAAACATAGCTTGCAGAGTGTTCCAAGCATCCTCAGAAGTTGTGCAAGATCTGATATGTGGTGTGATTGTCCTCTTTATGGTTAAGGAAATCACAGCCATAGCTTGTGCATCTTTAGTATCCCATCTCTTTTGCTCTGGAGTGACTTGTGAGGGTCCTGCACCAACAGCTGCACCACGACCAGGCGTGGCAGGTGCAATGCTACCTGGACGAACTTCATCTCCAGATACATAATCCCACAATCCTTTACCAACCAAAACATTTTTGGCCATAAAAGACCAAAGAGAATAGTTGGTACCATCCAATTTGTCTTCGGATGTAAACGCACCAAAAATCTCTTTCTCCGTAGATTGAGCCATACTGTGGATGCACACAAGAGAGCAAAAGAACCTCCAAGAGATTCAAAAATCTCCTCTCCAATGCAAGCAAAACTCTACACAAAATCTCAGCACAAAGCTAAGACAAGCTGCTTCCCAAAAGAACTGTTTACCTGAAGAAAATCTGTCAAAAAGCACACCCTCTTGATCTAAACGCCTCCGAAAAGTAACTTCTGCTACGCTGCTCAGAACAAAATTCTGAGGGCTCGAACGGCTTCAAAAGGGGGGTAAAACCCCAGGTCACCTAATCAGAATACTCCCGGAACGTCGAGGATGCTCCCAGAGCAAATTTTCCAAAAACTGCCTGAAAACTGCGATTGCGCGCGCGGATGCAAAAACGCAAGTAGAGGCTCTGGAAATCACCTTGCTATGATACCAATTGTTGAAGATGATGAAACAAGAAACAGAAGGAAGACAACAACTCAGAGTAGGAAGAAGATGGAGAAGGAGAAGACACAGAGCTTGTGTACGAGATCTCTGTAGTCTCTCTTTGTATTAGAATAATAGTATATACAAACTCAGAGCTACAAAGCTTATATGAAACCCTAAGAGATAAGGTGTCCTTTCACACCGGATGTCCAGGGGGAAAAACCCAGTGGGAGAAAAGTGCCCCTGGTGAAGCGCGTATACACACTAACACTACTACATGTCTACAGATCATTGCCTGCGACTCATAGGAGAGGCAAGCCTGGCTTGGCTAGGTGTTGCTTAGTGTTCACTCGATGCCCTTTGCTTTTAGGCTACCTTGTAAGCATTGTGCATTGCGTCAATTTAGCCAGCATCTTGGGGATTTAGGGTGAAGGCTTCATGGCTGCTCAATAGTGCCACTCGCACAAGCTTCAATAAGGGTGCAGAATCACAGACCTCGCTCTCTCTCGCAAGGTCCACTCAAGCCTCCCTCTCTCAGTCTCGATTCTTAGCTAGTGTCTCAACTTAAAAAAAAGTTGTAGCTGTACTCCAGATTCGAGAACTCCCGCCACTTGCATCTTCATAAAAACCTTCAATGCGGTACTGGCACGTATGCAAGCTGCACAACATTGAATCGTTATTAAAGCCTCGAGTACTTCTATGGAATTTGGATTCACCAACCATCCATCCAAAATGGAGGGACAGATCTCAGATTCCATATATATATATATATATATATATATATATATATATATATATATATATATATATATATATATATATATATATATTGACCAACCTTTATAGTTCATTGTAGTTGGCAAAATCTCCGTCTTTCCCCCCCCCAAAACTCACAATTTGTGAGTGATTTGTATTAAGCACAACATAAAAAATTACAAAACAACCTCAAGCGTAGGCCAAGTCTTGAGGTGTAAAGGATTACAAATAGCATGTCTACAACCTCACACCAAAGCTAAACATATTCGGCTTTACAAAGTAGGTAAACAATAGTTCTAGGATTTTACTCATTGTAGGTTGTCAATATGGCACGGGTAGCCCTAGGCCAGTCTCTCGAGTCTTCCTTGCTTTTGAGCGTCAAGATCATCACTCTGCTTTCTTGTATAATCTCTAAGAAGCTTGCCACATCAAGAACTCCTTCAAACACATGGCGGTTCCTCGCCCGCCATATATGGTGAAAGAAAGAAGTACCTAATAGTTTGAGTGCAGACAAGAAGAGCAGGACTTCCCATCTTCTTGCCACCAAGGAACAAATCAATCTTAGGAACCTAATCTTCCATGTTCTTTGGACCCACTTGCAAATTTTCCCTGCCAAGCCTTTGATTGCCTGGCATTCCATGAATAGGTGGGCTAGATCTTCACTAGCCATCTTGCACCCCAAGCATCGATTGGACCCAATTCCTCTTTCCTAGATCTTTTTGCCCGTCTCTTTGCCTTCCATTGGGCAAGACTACTGTAATATACCTGAATTGAGTTGTTATAAGGAGGTTATGTGGATTTTTGAAGCAACCAACAAGCAACCTCAAGGTGTTTGATTCTTGCTTTCGTGTCATGATTTTCTTGTATATAGGAGTGTGTATATGACGGATTCGATGCTAGTAAAGCCAAAAATGATTTGTCTATTGTTATCAAGTTATACCAAGGTATAAGCTGACTGTTGGGATGAGTATTATAGTCGATCCTATCAAGAGGGCATATATCTCAACAAGCTTAAAGCAGCTAGGGCAGATTATGTGGCCTCATTTGCGGCTAAGAACATGGCGTGTTCTAGGAAGAGAGCCTTTCTAAATAGAACTTGCAAGAATAAGGAGATAAATTATAAAGACTTTTTTTTTTTTTTTGCTATGCTGTTCAGTGGCAGCTTGTAGGTAACTATGCTTAAATAGGCTTATGAAGTTATGTTTCCAAATATGTAATCGGCTACCAAAGTCAAATGAAATTTCTCTTTCAATGATGGATTACTTGAACAAAAAAGTTGTACCTCTTTGACATGGATAACAACTAAGATGCCCATGCATCACCTGCATACAAAGCCAATGCTAACAAAATGTTGTGTTATTTCTATGGGTGCAGGTGAGGGCTACTCTCTTTGGTTCAGCTTTTTGGTTGCTTTACTGTTTACAATATTGGCTAGTAGTTCAAAATTTGTGAAGGAATTTCTACCTTTTGGGATGGTGACTTGTACCAACCTGATGATATTCATTTGTACAAAATCATGCTATCTATGTTTGTTTTGTACAATAAACCTTGTATTTATATGGGTACCTTGGTATTTATACATGTATATGTTGATCTATAGGTAATATAAGTAATAACTAAAAAAAACACACACACACACACACAAACACTACAATTTCTTGTAGGTGCACGTGCGTGTGTGTTATACTAGTAGTTCCATGCAAAAAAATACACATGGAGATAAAGATGACACTAGCCTTTGTGACTCTATCCACATGTGGCGGGTCATTGTATCTCTACTCGACTTGTGTCACGCAACTCACAACGGATCTTATCTATAAACCTTTGCAATGCCACAGATGGTCTTTGCAACTCTCTGGCCCTCTCTTAGACTTTCTCTCTCTTTCACATTCCAACTCACTGATTTGAGTTTAAGTTCATTGCAAACATATTTGAGGCATCCAGTTTTTAAAAATTTCTACAAAATTAACTCACTGAGTTGTGTGGCTAATGCTTGATCACCACGTAACTCGACAGAACTTTGTTTTTGCCACATAACTCGTCGTGTTATGTGGCAATCATGCAAGCATCACGCTTGGAGACATTTTGCCGTGTAACTTGAGTTACGTGGGCATCCACCTTTGCCATTGTGGATCGGCCACGTAACCTACTGAGTTACATGGCAGTCTGACTTGCGGCTTGGGTGCACTATATGCATAAAGAAGGATCCGCGATGTGGCACACGGCAATCACCATGTCAAATAGCCACATAACTCGCCGAGTTATGTGGTTGGTCCATGCTGACAGAGATATGGAATTCAAGACTTGCCACCATGGAGCGGCCTCATAACTTGTCAAGTTATGTGGCTACTCCATTAGATTAATTAATTACTCAGTGAGTTTTGGGCAATGCCATGTGTCATACGTCCGTGCTTTGGGAGAGATGGTATCTCATTGAGTTAGCCAAATGGCAAATGTCGCACTAGGGTGGGGGTTGCGAGAAGTGGGTACGCTTGACCATGCATACACCTTGTAGTGCCGATTAAAGTAGAACCATAGTGCTAGAAATTGTTGCCAAAAAAGTAACGCTATGAACACAAGGCACCATAGCATTACAAAGCTATCACTAAATCAAAGCAACATTGAAGTTTTTAATTAAAAGAAAACACATGGTATATCTATAATGCTATAGAGATCAAGGGAAAGGAGACGAGAAAGCGACAATGTGTGTGTGTGCGCACACACACACACACATTGCTAGGGATAGTATGTTAACTTCACTCTACTAATACTGGTGCTCCTTGTGTACTGGTACTAATACTGTTGCTGGTACCAGTGCTGCAAGTGTACTGCTACTGGTATTGGTACTATATTATATTGAACGGATACTCGTGCTACACACACACATTGCTAGGGATAGTGTGTTAACTTCACTCACTAATACTGGTGCTCCTTGTGTACTGGTACTAGTATTGTTGCTGGTACCAGTGCTACAAGTGTACTGGTATTGGTATTGGTACTATATTATATTGAACGGATACTGGTGCTACACACATGCACGCACACACACATTGCTAGGGATAGTGTGTTAATTTCTCTATACTGACACTGGTGCTACTGGTACTAGAGCTAGGTCTGTGTACTGGTGCTATGTGTGGACTGGTACTGATACTAGTACTATATTACACTAGATTGATACTAGTATGATATTATACTGAGACTGATACTGGTGCTACATATGTATTGGTGTTGATGATACGTGTGTATTGGTACTATACTATCGTGATACTGGTATTGTATTGTATTGAAATGGTGCTGCTACTTGTGTGATATACTGGTACTGTAATTGGTATTTTTCGTATACAGTATTATAATGGACTGGTTCTGGTGCTACTTGTGAAACTGGTATTGGTACTTGTTGCGTAACCGATACTAGTGCTATTTGTGTATTGTTATATATTGGAATGGTGCTACTTGTGTAATGGCACTGGTGCTACTGTAGACTGGTACTATACTGATATGGTACTAGTGATACTGGAATTGGTGAAAAAATAGGTTGACCCTTTACCCGACTAGGATAGGGTAAGGAAAGTACGGGCATTATACTGTACTATATTGTACTTGTATTGGTATTGTATTGTACTGAAATAGGACTACTACTGCTTATGGGATATAATGGTATTGGAACTAGTACTGTTTGTGTACAATACTATACCAGACTGATTGGTGCTACTTGGGATACAGGTACTGGTACTACTTGTGTACTGGTACTATATTGATATTGGAACTAGTACGGTTTGTATACTTTAATATACTGGACTGGTGCTACTTATGTACTGGTAGTGGGATACTAGGACTAATGATTTTGGAACTGGTGTAAACATGGGTGGACCCTTTGCCCGGCTAGGATAATGTAAGGATAATATGTTAAATTCCTTGGACATTATTTACTGGGGCTAATTGACCTAGGGAGTCGTGGGTGAAATATAGTAGGCAATTCACTAGTTGAGTTTTTGAAGGTGCCTTAAATGCCACCGCGCGTGCACACACACACACACACACACACACACACACACACACACACACACACACACACACACACACACATGTTCATTCGGCAGGTTTCTTGACTCTGTAAACCTTGTCATTTTCTGCTTAATTTCACAGCGACTCCCTCCTGACAGGTCCATGCTACAACACCATCTAGGTGCTTTCCCATTCTCTCTCCTTGGCTCTCACCCCTCTCTCTCCTTCCTCTTTCTTTTCCATGTCTCTGTACTAGGCGACGTTGCTGTATTCCTTGTACCTCTTGATGATGGACCCACCATATTGCGCTGGAGGAATGTGGCCACTTGCTCTAAACACTATAAAAAGGCGAGCTCCCATGCTCACTTAACATTGGTATTGTATTCTTCTTTGGGGTGTATGTGTGTACTTAATAGTTGTTATCTGTACATTGGGACGGTGAGGGTGTTACCTGCAAGTGGTGTGCGTTACAGGTTGTCTCTCTATGGAAAAAAGGCAAGGATAAGCAGGCTATTGTGGAGCTAGCTGCTCTGACTCGATCTCAGGAGACCTATGGCATTGATATGGACTATTGTCCGAACTATTTGGTTCTGATATAATTCACTTGTTGCCATGGTTATGTTCTTCATGCATATGCCAGAATATACATGAATGGCAACCTCCACTGTATCATTTACGGCATTGGTTGTTTTCACCTTAAGGGTTTAGGAAAGGCTTTCATTAACGTATTATTGGCATATATATATGTGCATCCTTTTGTCTCGGCTGAGAAATTCCGTGTTGGGAGAGCGACTCACACACCCATGAAGTGCATGCAAACACTACCTAGATCAACATAATGTCAATCGAGGACACAGATGACACGATAGGCACACGGAGGAAATCTCTTTAGCTTGTCAGGCTGAGACCATCCTACACATACAACACTCTGGAAGGCCAACTATACCACAATCAAGAACCTCACTGCTCTCAACTACACCACCTAGCCACATACACACATACGGAAGGTAACTCACCTAATCATGCCATAGTCGTACGAAACTTAAGGAACACCATCCCCTCACTAGGATACACCTGTCCCTAAGCTTCTACACTCAAAACCCTCACTCTAAACCCATCTGTAGAAAACAAAAAGGATGACAGAGTAGAATTTTGAAAGTGCCCGAAGCTGAAATTTATGAGTACCTATGCGTAGCTTATGTCGCCAAGATTCTATAGACTACTAGCACGTAGAAAACAAACATCGTTTGATACACTTACGGCCACAAATAGCTCGTAGATGCATTGGCGTGTGCGCTTCGTCTCGCGTGGAATGCTTGGCGTTGTCGCGTAGCTCTCCTCGAGCCTACAACAATGGTGTAGTCGGATCTCCAATGTGTTGAGCGAGCCGGGCATAGCTAGAGGATAAAACTCACGCTCACTCTCTTTCTCTCTCACACAGAGTAGACGGCAGCGCTAAAGTTTTGATTATGATTAAAAGTCTTCTTTACAAAATGACCTAGGTACCTTATATACTAAGGCTACCTTAGGTTTAACCAAAAATGGGTTTAAAAGGGTCAAATGGCTTCGTATTTACAATCTGGAAGTGCCATTGCACCCCGGCTTCTGAAACTAGAATAACTACTCATTACAAATGACATTTATAGCCATAATCCGTAGCATTTCATAACTCGCAAAAGATAAGACTTTGGTACGAAACTTGAGTTATGTTGTGTTGTTGACCCAGCGGTCAACACTCCCCCCTTCCGCATTCATGTCATCCCCGACATGACCTGATTGTCGATGGCGATGTGGTCTTTGTTGTCGTTTTGGCTTCATCTGTTGCACTGCTTGTAACTTTGTCGAACCACAACAAGAACTATGATCCATTAGAGCGGACATCTATCATCATAACCATTCATCTTTTGAGATCCTCTGATTACTTTTATGTCTGCTCTTCTTCATTGGGGACTTCTTTGTTCTTGTGCAATCATGTTGTTAGTGTTGTTTGCAGCTTTGTCATTGTAGGCCATTCTTCGACTCGCCATTGAGGAGAAGTATGCTATGATCTGAAATTGGTGCTCCAATTCATTTGTCAATTGATTTGAGTAGCATTTCCTTATTGTTGATGTAGAAGGAATATGTACAAGAGGATGGTGATAGGTGTCTTTAGATTAGGGTCTAAAACCTGGATGACCAAAGGAAAAAAACCCGGTGGGAAAAAAAATGCCTTTGGTATACGCTAGTTGAGCAGTTGAACGTGAAGTACATGTTCATGAAAGGTGAGTGCTTGGGTGAAACACGGAAAGAGTGCCTGATGTAAGTGCTAATTATGGGACACTCTATATGCATATGAGAAATTTGTCACCAAAAGCATGCAATGTGAAAGAAGGAGATGATGGGTGTTTTGAGGAATAAATGTAGCACATGTGACATCAAAAGATGTCTCAATAACTTCCACCTTTCCAAGAAGGGTTGTCGATGTAGAAGTTTCTCCACTCGTATCTCACTGTGCTCAGTACGTGAGTGTCTTTTGGACCTTCTCCTTCACTTCACCAGACTTAAGTACTTAGACTTCGACTTTTTTGCTCACCTATACCAGCATGAGCGACACAACGTAAATATGCTCAACTCTTCCAGCTTGAGCAGTACCTAGAATAGCTAAGACGCTTAGACCACAGAGAATATTACTTGAAGCTTTGGGACTAATACCTCACTCATTTTGTGGCTTAGCTACTCGACTCTGACTTTTATGACTTGTCGGTTGCATGTTGACACTGCTTTTGACAAGTTCTTCGGATGTTGTAGTGGCTGCTGAGACATACTTCGTGAAGTTTCATCGTTTTCCTGTACCTTCTTCTCTTTGTAGTGCTCAGGCCTCTCGTCAGTCTTTTCTTCATGTGGATTATGGATTTTTTTATTTTTTCTTAATAATAAACAAAGAAAATCTTAAAACAACTCAACAAAAGAAAAATCATTCAAATAGAAATCTAAATGCTATGTACACTATACACATGTCCCTAGGGGCTCATATATGGATTTTGTCCCCATACTCCTTGTAACACTACTATGAGGGCATATACTCTAAATTTCGTCAAACAATTATCACAATAAAACGCAAAAATTCAATGCATCTCACAAAACATTGCCCTCTAATAGTCATAATGTTAGGTCCGCATTCAGAATGCCTCCCTCCTTCCTATTTGGAGTCATCCTTTACGACAGGGTATCGCAAAGGGTATGTGTTGTGCTTGGGCAATTAAAAGTTGTGCCTATGCAGGCCTTGTAATGTAGCCCTATTATGCATACACAGTCAATGCATGGAAAAGATTTATGTTGTGCAAGATGTGGGTATAAGCAATTTGCTTATTGGCATTTGTTGGCAAGGCTTCCTATTCTAAGCAATGTAATGGTCTTTGAAGCTTCTGTATCGTTGCTTGATTGAAGCGACTTGCTCTCTTCTAACTGTACTGTAATCGTAGGAAGAATTGTAAGAATTCAAGCGGCGATGCACTGACAACAGTTTTGTTGTTCTTCTTTGGGACCCATTTCTTTACGATTATTGGCTGTTTTGTTGCTGGCTCTCGTTTGGGAACCCATACTTTCTCGTGCTTCGTTTGTGTTTGAAGAGACTTCTTTGGGATCCACCTTTTTGTTGTGTGAGTCAACAGTGGTCTTTGCTTCAGCCCTTGTATGCTTGGTTGGGGACGGGATTTAGGCTTTGAAAGTTGATACTGTGGTTGTTTTGGAATCCAAATGAATTCCTGACTTTTTTGTGCTTGAATCAACTTCTTTGGAGCCCAAACCCGAGTTGTGAAAGCTTGCGACTTTGTGATATTCTTACCCATTCGTGCATGCTTTCCTTGCTTTTGTTTTGGTGTTGGATCTTGTGATTTGTCATTAGAGATCTTTGTCTTCTTGATCCATATCTGTTTTTGGCTGATATTGCTTTTTGGTATCCAGATTTGTTGAGCTTTTTGGCTTTGACTTGTTGTCCTGTTCTTTTGACCTGTCATGGTTGTTGCTGAAGGGGTTGGTGATAGTGATGGCCTGAGTTGATGATAGGGGATGTCGTAAGATTCATCACTATCGCTACTATCCTCAGCAAGGTTGACTTCATGTACTTTCCCTTGATTTTTTGGATGGTAGTGGAAAGTTACTATCTGTTTGCTCGTGGGTGGTAGTTTCTTGGAGGACTTTTCTAGCCCATTGATTAGAGCATTGTTAGCTCGTTGCTCTGGTCATATTCCTCCTAGCCGAGTCTTTGCATCCTTATTAGGAGCCATGTATGAGGATGCTTGTGGTGGCTGTGTCTTCACCGAGGACTTTGGAATCCACTTTTGATGCACTTTATTCATGTAGCGATGACATTGATTCCTGGGTCGTTGATCTTCTTGAAGCTCGAAGTGTTCTACAGAGTCATAGAACTAGTCGTCTTCTTCTTTTTTTGATTCTCCACATTTCTTTGTTTGCTCCTTATTTCGAGAGCTTGTTGATGTCTGGATCTCTTCGTTTTCTTGGATTACACTCACTGCAAAATAAGGAACGACAAAATAGCCATTTTCATCACAAAACTTTGTTGTGGGAGCATCCTCCACGGCGCACACGTCCAGAGTAGCCAAGATGTGTTCCCATCCAAAAGGCTCTAACTCTTCTTCAGGAAATGGTTCTCGAATATAGTCCCTATCCTCTATAACCCGCTCTAGGATACATTCCTCACGTTTCAAGCTACCACATTGTGAAGCTCCACAAATCCACAGTTCTTTAGGCTTACCTAACCAAGCTGGAAGTTCTGATCTTGCTACTGTGGCGGAATCCATCTCCTCAACTGGTGTTCTCGTCACATCCCTATAGCTATGGTCCCTCAAGTTTATCTTTGTTATGGTTTCCATATGTCTCAGGTATATATGGTCATAACCCCAATCTTGGACCATTTTCAATTGTCACATGAATGGTCTTCCCAGAATGATGTCATAGTTGTTCTTCTTGCCAAAGTCAACAACAACAAAAGTGTGTTCATATTCAATGCCACAAGAAGTAACAAGTACTTTTTCTAGCAGGCCTAGGGGCTTTTCCTTGTGTCCGTCTGCAAGCTGCAGGGTCATTCGTGTGGATATCAAGGCAGATTTTCCCCATTTTTTCCAAACCTCTTTGGTTGCAATGGCCACACCAGCTCCAGTGTCAAGGATTTCCATGGTTTTTACACCATTGAATTCCACAGGAAGGGTGGTGTTTCCATATTCTCCCTTGTAATACTCGCCTACCTTGTTTAATGGCACTGGCCTAGTATTTAGTTGAGGCATTTCAAGCTCTTTGATGCCTTCCTCGATTTGAGTCATTGGGGTTTTTACACCAAATTTCTCTAGACATTTACTCACATTAGCCCACATATTTGGTCTTATTCTGAGCAACTCGGCTAACATTATTGTACAGGTGACTGAGGTAGATAGAATATCTACCAGCCCCTTTGAATCGATGGCCTTGTTGGGAGACAGTCTCTGTGATGGGACTCCAACCACATCTGACTTGGTCTCGTACTCTCCCATGTAGGACGGTAGTGTTCTTAGCGAATGGGGTTGACTATCCATAGATTGTACAGATCCTTTGTCGCCCCAATACGATCGCACGTCTAGATTCATTTGAGATCCAGTCTCAAATTCCTCTATTGGTGGTAGAAACACTCCTCGTTCATCACCAGTCTTGTCTACTCGTCTTCTTAGGTCATCGGCTTCATTGGCCTCTCTCACTTGTTTCCACAATTCATCAAGACCGTCTATCTCTTTGCAATCCTCAGGTATAGCTTGGTGAAATCCCTCGGAAGAGTTATCCGTGGTATTCAGTACTATCCTTGGTTCTAATGCTGGGTCTTTGAGGTTTGGTATGTGCTCATGACTAGAATCTGGCTCTTTTAGTTCCTGGTTTGGTGGGATTACTTGTGTAGGCATGACATGGATCACATCCTCAGGTTTTGCAACTGGTGGTTCTAGTAAAGCTTGGGTTGTTTGAATCATTTTCTTGCACATTTCAAACCTTTGCTTTTCTAGTTCTGCATAGGGATATGTCATCCACCTGTGTTCTTGGGTTTGGTTGTTTTTGAGCATCACATCATAGGCTTTCAAGAGGGCATCTAATGTCTCATTAACCTTCTCTGCCAACACAGATCCTCCTGAACTAGCACTTCTCGATTTCTCATATGTGGATGGTTCTTCTAGAGGTTTAACCATCTGTGTAAGAGAAGGTGCCTCCTTTTCCTCATGTTGTTTTATCTTCTCCTCAGCTTCGGTAAGCTTCTCAGCTAGGGATTTTTGCTCTCATTCCCTGCGTGCTTTCATCCTAGTCTTTCTAGCTTTCCAACTATTTCGTTTGCTCTTGGTTTTCTGACTAGGTGCGTCTGTCTTTGGTCCATCATCTGTCTTTGGACTCGTGTCACTTTCCGTGTTCTTTGTCTCTAGATTCTCATCAGCTTTCTTTTGAGCTTGTGCTCTCGTAACTACTTGAACTGGTACAACATTTTCATTTTTTGAGCTACTAGGGAGATGAACAATGCTTGATACATTTGTCGTGATTTTCTTGATTTGGTTTGGGTTTTTCGGGCAATCGAGGATCAAGTGAGTGATGCCACACTCAAGACAATAAGCAGTTACTTCAGTGATCTCCGTATGAGGACATTGTTTGACCAAGTGGTTGTCACGACTTTTGTTACAATCTGTCTCTGGTTGAGGAGATTCTTTTAGCATTTCCTCTTGGCTATAAGCAAGCTTTGACCTAGATAAGCCGCTATTTGCAATGAATCTCAATGTCCTTTTGTCCATTTCATACCTTCTTTCTTTTGACTGAAACCCTGGAGGTGGAGGTTGTACCGGCCTCACCACTCCATGTGTTTCTCCCACATTTTGTTGCTCCGAAGGGTAGTACTCACTTTGGTTTCTATACCACATTGTAGCTGGTACTGGCGTTGGTTTATTTGATGCTTCCATCATTGGCATGTATCTCATGTCTACCGACATTCTAGCACTGGCAGCAGAGATTGTTGTCCTAAGACAAGCTGTGGCCTTAAAACTCCTACTGGTCCTGGCGCATTCCCCGTAATGTATCTAGGTGGAGTAGGTGCTTCTGGAACAGGTTGTACATACCTCTCCCTAGCATTTTTCATGCTATAATAGCACTCTTCCTCCGTATGGTTCGTCCATTTTCTCTCAATTTCACACCACTTCGGCTCTCCCGAATCAGACCTTACAAGAGGAATCAACCTCTTGACCAAGTCGTTGATAAGCTTTTCTTGATCAATAGGTGCCGTTGGCTTGGCAATGGACTCACTTATCTGTGAAACACTGTGCTGAGAGGATGTGTCATCTCCTTGACTCTTTAAGTCCTTTTCTTTGTATGCCTCACAGTTGTCCACTAGATAAAGAGCTTCTTTGATCAACTCGTTTAGCGTCATTCTCCTTATCATATGCAGATCCTTCTGAAGGCCCACATGTATCATTCCCTGGATAAAGATCAACATCAGTCGTGCTTGCGTAGGTAATTCCGCTCTCGGGCAGAGCTTAACATATCTCTTGAGCTGTAATGATGCTTTGCGTACTGATTCATTCTCTTTCTGTTTGAATCTATGGATTTGCGAGACCGTGTTGTGAGCAATGCCTTTTGGCGAGAATTCGTCAATAAACTCCTCAAACAGCTCATCTAGGGTCTCAAAATCCCATTTTTCCACCGAGTCGAACCATGTAGCTGCATCATCTTCTAGAGTCAATTCAAATCCCGCAAACTGTGTCGCAAAATTTGAAACTTCCTCTGCTCTAATCACTCTTCTAAAAGCCGTTACGTGATCTCTTGGATCTTTATCTCCGGAGTATTTTCAGTTTACCCATTTCTGGACTTGGGATGGTCTAACTCGTCGATTGTCTACAAGTCTAACCAGAGACTCTCCCAATCCTTCTCTTGTTATCGCTCTTGAAGGGAATCCTGGTGGCTCTCTTCTTGGAATTCCTATAGGAATTCTCGTGTTTGGTGGAGGCAATTGTGGTCCTTCATTGACCAAATATCCACCTCTTTCTAGTACAGTCTGTGGATTTTTGCTTTCTACAACTCTGTATTCTCGTCCATACTTGTTGACAACTATAGATCTCCAATGACAATCGACTCCGTATGTGTAGACATATAAGAGCTTGTAATCCGTTATCTCTTCTAGGTATGGATCTGAGCACCTATAAAGATTGACCTCATTGTCGTCAATGTATCTATATAGTCCTTCACTCTCATGACCAATCATCCAAACTCTCTCAACAAGATGGATCTTTATCAATTGCAAGTTTGGAAGATCCATTGTGGGAGGATATTCCTCTATCGTCGAGATCTCCAAGCTTGTGTAAGCTGCGTTTGAATCTAGGGTAGACATGATTTTTGGGCTTAAGAGCTTTTGCTTGGTTCAAGTAGACTTAGTCCAATGTGTTCAAGTGCTTTGGTTAGGGAAAAGTCGAAACTATGTCCAAAACCGCAATCGTTTCGTCACAATTCTCGCAAATTGTCGCTTTTAGACACCCCTAACTTGCGGATGTATTTTGAGGCCTCAAACGACTTTTTGCTCAGAATGACTTGAATTTTCACCTTAGCTTCTCCTTGATGTTCTGATCACAGTGGTGTGCTCATAGGTTGGTTTGGAGTCCTAAATCAAGCTGGAGACATCCTACGTGTAGGATGTCTAACTACTCAGATTTTGTCCAAACTTGATCCCAAGATTCTCCTAGTGCTCAGCAACCCAATGGTATGCTCAAAATTGAATTTGGATGCCAATAGGTCAAGATTTGGGCTGCATTAGCTTCTAATGCACCCCAAGAGTAGGATGTCTGACAATTCTTGTCTTTGCTTGGTAAATAGGCCAAACAAGGTCCAAATTCACTTTTGAAAAAAGTTCTGGAATCCTTGAGACACTTAGAATCTCCCTATATGGCCAAAGTAGAATTTTGACCACTTTATGACCCTGGAGACATCCTACGTGTAGGATGTCTTTTTGCTATGTTTTAGCTCAAACGCGCACTGTAGCTTCCCCTTGATGTGCTAAAGTCACAACTATTTTTACTTTTTGATTCTGACACCTATAGGTTGGTCAAATGATCAAGAATCTGTTCCAAAATCCTGATGTCTGTTCTGATGAATTCCTAAGTCAAATCAACTCCAAATTGGACCAAATTTGCCTAGGAGGCTTATCTAAGGCTATATGACAGCATGGTATGGTCACATTAGAATTTTGGTTTTAGAATTATGCAATAGACATCCTACGCGTAGGATGTCTCTTTGCTCAGAAGGAACCCAAACTTGGACCAAAGATCCCCCTAGTCTTCAGCAACCCACTGGTATGCTTAGATTTGAGTTTGGATGTCAAAAGACCCCAAAACTAGCTATTCTTGCCTTTTTTAGTAAAAAATGCTAAAGTCTGTTCAATCTTCCTTCCACTGACCCAAATGAGATGAAATTTATCACATGCACTCAATACAACATTTAGAACATGCCTATTTAGTCATCCTATGGTTTGGTCTCAAAATTATGCCTTGGACACAATTTTGGTAGGATGTCTGGCAATTTCTTGTCTTTTGGCTTTGATCTGTCAAAATTTGGTCAAATTTCCACTTTCCAGGTGAAAATAGGGTAGAACCTACCTTCTAAACACACTCGTAACCTCAGATTTTCAAAAAAGTGCCCAGATCACCCTGTAGACATCCTACGCGTAGGATGTCTTTTTTCTCAGAATGGACTTCTGTTTCTACCCAAGGTGCTTCTTGATGCATATAACAAGAATATGTGATCACAACAAATTTTGGATGTCAAAATTGCTCAGAATCACCACTTTTGGGAAAATATTTCTCTGAAAGAGTAACATCCCCTTAACTCTCAGTCTATATGTCCAAATGACATGGGCTTTGGTGTGTGTGTCCAACACAACATGCAGAATATGGGTATGATGTCAAAACTTGATTTTGCTTCCAGAATCAGTCTCTAGACATCCTACGCGCAGGATGTCTACTGATGAAATTTTTGGCAGAATTCATCCACAGGCATCCCCAAGTCTTGAGCACTACTTTTCAAGCATTCCTACGAGTTTTTATGCAAATTTGTGCTCAGAATCTTAAGTTTCTTGTTTTCGCGTTTTTGACACCCCGTCTTTGGTCTTTTGGGTGTTAAGAGTTGGTCAAAACTCTAGTTTCAATATATACTTAGGGTAAACCCCCCCTTCTGAACACACTGGTGCAATCAGAATTTTCAAATTTGGTCTCCAGAAACCCCTTGAGACATCCTACGCGTATGTTTACAGAATTGCAGGTTTTCTTCACAGAACCCTTGCAAATGCTCTTTTATATGCACAACATCAGTCAATCATATAAAAATATCCACAAAAGCTTGTTTAATGCATTTTTACCCTCAAAAGCACACTTTTTCGTGATTTCAAATGCAATCAAGCACTTTAGCAAATAATTCAGTGTTGAATAGCTCTAGATCAGAATCGGATCACTTACCTAAAGCTACTCCTACAAATCATACGGGGTTTTGCATCTATGAGTAGAAAAACGCTTCACTGCCACACACGGACTAGTAAACGATTTTATCACCTCACAAATCACTCGACCACCAACAACTACTCTAATCCACAGATCCTAACTAAACCGATCTAGTCGTAGACCCTTGGCAAGACACACGCTTCCTGGCTATCCACTTGATCTCGGAATATCCTCTTTCGGATCCACTTAAGAAAAACGCTTTCTTAAGCCGAAACTAAATCAATCAACCATCACACGAGTGTTAGTAGGAAACCTACTTAGGTCCTTGTGTCCTCGGCAACGGCGCCAATGTTGGGAGAGCGACTCACACACCCATGAAGTGCATGCAAACACTACCTAGATCAACATAATGTCGATCGAGGACACAGATGACACGATAGGCACACGGAGGAAATCTCTTTAGCTTGTCAGGCTGAGACCATCCTACACATACAACACTCTGGAAGGCCAACTTTACCACCATCAAGAACCTCACTGCTCTCAACTACACCACCTAGCCACATACACACATACGGAAGGTAACTCACCTAATCATTCCATATTTGTACGAAACTTAAGGAACACCATCCCCTCACTAGGATACACCTGTCTCTAAGCTTCTACACTCAAAACCCTCACTCTAAACCCATCTGCAGAAAACGCGTAGGATGACAGAGCAGAATTTTGAAAGTGCCCGAAATTGAAATTTATGAGTACCTATGCGTAGCTTATGTCGCCACGATTCTATAGACTACTAGCACACAGAAAACAAACATCGTTTGATACACTTACGACCACAAATATCTCGTAGATGCGTCGACGTGTGCGCTTTGTCTCGCGTGGAATGCTTGGCGTTGTCGTGTAGCTCTCCTTGAGCCTACAACAATGGTGTAGTCGGATCTCCAATGTGTTGAGCGAGCCAGGTGTAGCTAGAGGATAAAACTCACGCTCACTCTCTTTCTCTCTCACACACAGTAGACGGCAGTGCTAAAGTTTTGATTATGATTAAAAGTCTTCTTTACAAAATGACCTAGGTACCTTATATACTAAGGCTACCTTAGGTTTAACCAAAAATGGGGTTAAAAGGGTCAATTGGCTTTGTATTTACAATTTGTAAGTGCCATTGCACCCCGGCTTCTGAAACTAGAATAACTACTCATTACAAATGACGTTTATAGCCATAATCCGCAGCATTTCATAACTCGCAAAAGATAAGACTTTGGTACGAAACTTGAGTTATGTTGTGTTGTTGACCCAACGGTCAACATTCCGTTTGAGGTTAGGGATAACTGGCAATATATATCTACAGACTTTTTCATAAGCATGTTTTTAGAATAACTTTGAAAGGTGGTATCCTCTTGCAAACATGGGATAAATGTTACCTTGAGTTGCTGGTTTTGCTAAAATATAATGACAAAAGCTCTTGGGAATGGTCCTATACGATAGGGTTGATTGAGGGGTTAACATACGGCCTGGTATACTCTGTTATGGATGATGTGGCTTGTATGATACTCATGTTGTGCCTCTAAGTTCGTTATCCAGCTTACCATTAACTCTTGGTTTCAATCTATAATGTTCTAGGGTTATGGATATAGAGCTTTAACATCTGGTCACTTAGCCATGAATGGGTGGTTGTGTATAGAGTTATGATAGATTGTGGGCACAATGGTTATTCTACTGATATGTGCTTATGGGATTGGTAGTGAGCTTACCTTGCTTGCTCAGATACGATCTGGGCCAACTTAGTGTTGTGTATATTGTTCCTTTGTAAAAGTGCTCAACTTGGCCGAATATGGTTATCATTGTTGTGAATAGGGATAAGACTGATTGTGCCCGATTATGGTTAAGACAATGGCTATGAAAGGTTGTGGATTATGGTAAATACGATTGTAAATGGGCTCCTCATGAAGCTGTAGATGGCCGTTTTTTGGATCAAAGTTATGGACCATGGCGTCTCACTTTCCTAGATTTTTGAACAAATGTGAAGCTATGGAATAGCCCAGCTATATGTTGTAGTTTTTAGGGGAGTAGCACTCATACTACTACCTTACATATGATTTTGACTCTATCTAAGGAGATGTAAGACTTAATTACTAACATCTTTTTATGTTACAATGCCTCCAAAGTATAGATTGACTGCATGTATGAGCATTGCAACTGACCCTGAAAAATAGTGGCAATTAATGCCAAACTATGTAAAGTCAAGAAACAGGTATATGTGACCCACTTCGAGGCTAAAATGCCTCATAAAACTCGTCTCTGGCCTTATCTCATGAGAGCTTGCAAAGCTAAAGGGGCTCGAAATGTTTTAGTCCCTTGTAAAGGAAACCATTGCTGAATATATTAGTAGCTTCACATTTCTTATTATTTATCTTTGAAAACTTTTTAGTTGGGTGACATCTATAACATGTGGGATACCCATGCATCACCTGCACCCTGCATACGATGCCAATGCTAACTGAAAGTTGTGTTGTTTCCATGGATGCAGGTGAGGTTTACCTTCTCAACTATGGTTTTCAAAGTTCCTTGGAGTGAAGATTTGGATTATATATCTTCAGGCTCTTAACTCTCTTATACTTATGTATAAGGACCGTTCTGTACTATGAATGGGAATTATACCACCTTTCACTGACATAGTTTCTAGTGTCTTCAGTAATTTGAAAGAATTCTTTTGTGTTTATGTTATATTATTACTTGAACACACACACACACACACCTAACACCAAGGGTAGTAGAAATACTATTCAAAGACCTAGTTACTATATTTTATCCCTCGGTGTTTGTCCTAGATTGTTGTTCCAGGGACTAATACTTGTGGGATGGGGCTATCTTCACACGGCCCTTATAGGTTCTCCGTGTTGAAGGATGAAGATGCTACCGGTTCTTACCATTAGTCATTCCTGTCTATTATTAACACAATTTCTTTTGATCATGCAGAGCTTAACACTATCTCAAGGGTTAGAGCTTCCTATTGAGCCTCTTTCTAATGCCTCGCTTCAAGTACTTAGATGCATTCATGACCCTTTGGCATCTGAACGTATAGCAGGAGCTTCTACGAATCTAGCCAACTTCTTGGTCCAAACCATGTCATTTGATAAGTGTGTCCATACCCTTGCCTAGCTTGTCAATAACTCTAAGGAAGGTGTTGCAGATCTCTCCAAATTCATAGAGAAAATTCCTTCTCTAACACTTTCTCATAAAGGAGAGTTAGCTAAATTTTTGACTGAAGGTGATGAATTGACCAATCACTTACGCAAATTATGTGGTCTTACACCTGGGTTTGTTTCACCTTCGTCCATTCTGGTACAAATAGTATCCAACAATATTTTTTGTAGGGACCCCTTGGCCCTAGATGCTGTCAAAGCATTTTAGAAAGAGATGTGTTCTCTCAGTGAAACCTCACTAATGGAAATGGTGCCTAAAAAGTCTCCCGGGTTTTTCCCTTACCTTACAAACAAGTTGAAATCGGATCACTTGGTGTGGATCATCACCTTTGGGCCTTGCCCAACAAAGGACTTTTAGCTTTTCTAGCCAACCTTCCGGCATCTTCAATTGAAGAAGCACGACTCAAAGTGTTAAAGGGTGTCCAATCTCTTATTAAAGGTGACCTTATTAAAGCTCCTTTTACTATGCAGTTTCTTGATACTAAGAAATGTGGCTCAAATACTGGGTTGTATGTACGTACAAAGGGCTTGATGGAGTTCTCCAAAAGTAACTCTGAGTACTACATTGAGTGGATTTGGAACATTTACAGGCCTTATATCAAATGCGCTTGTCAGTTTCTTGACCCTAAGGCTTCTTGTGAATCAAGCATTATTTGGTTTGATCATACTATATGGTATGCCCTCAACAATTTGGATCTCATGTTTCCTGATACTCCTTCAGCTCACTACCTCTCCCTTTTTTGCTCTTGGTTTGGAGGCCAAGCAAACGATGGATTCTCATGCATCTCCTTTGTTAAGCAGCTAGGTGGGTGAAGAAAGTGAGCAAGACTTCACCACTTCACATGAATAGTAATCAATTTAAAGTAATCATTCAGTGGGTTCTGAACTGCTGCTTTATTGTACTTGGTAATGACTGCTTTCGACAAACAAGTGGCATCCCTATGGGATTCTCTTGTTCCCCCGCTATGTGTGACCTTTACTCACTATATTTTGATTATAAATGGATTATTAGACAAACTTCCCAAACAGAAGGGCTCTCTATACTTATAAAGTGTAATCACACTTTTAGATTTATGGATGACATATTAAGTATTAATAATCCCAACTTTGCCCGACAGGTATTGGATATTTATCCTGCTTGCTTAGCAACTGAAACCACCTTTTAGAACAAGATACTGTCAATGGTATTATCTGTCCATTGAATTGGCTTTTGACACCACCTGCTCTATCGGTAACTTTTCTACTATATATTTTTGGAAATGGGATCACCTTAGACTTACTGTTGTTGGTGAGTTTGAATAAAAAAAAAGCAATAGACCATTCAAAATGGCTCTACGTACCTGTTTAGGTATTCTACATTTAATTATCTACTCCTCCTCTAATGTATTTTTAGCCCTAGAAGAAACGAGGGTCCTTATTAGGAAATTTCAAGCTAAAGGCTTCCATAAACGAGTTTTGATTTCCACCATAACAGCGGCTCTGAGTAAAAATGAATGGCCTGGGGTCAAGTTTGATGTTGCATTACTTTGTCCTCTACTGAGGAAGTAGGCCCATATCTAATGGGCCTACTAGACTCATTAGTTATGGTGCCTGGGTAAGGGTGGGCACACACACACACACACACACACACACACACACACACACACACACACACACACACACACACACACACACACACACACACACACACACACACACACACACACACTGCTAGGGATAGTGAGGTTAACTTCACTATACTAATATTGGTGCTCCTTGTGTGTTGGTACTAATACTGTTGCTAGTACCAGTGCTACAGGTGTACTGGTACTAGTATTGGTACTATATTATATTGAACGGATACTGGTGCTACACACACACACACACACACACACACACACACACAAACAATATATTGGACCTGGGCCACAATTAGAGAAATCACACAATTTCACACACAGGAACACACACACACACACACACACACACACACACACACACACATTTGAGATGTACTTATTGTTGGAAGATGCTTATCTGTGAAAAAAATGACATAGGCAACTACTTCACTCGCAGAAGAGTGATGGATGGTAATGATGACAGAGTATGGCTCCAGACGGTGTACAATTTTGGTTATTTACAAGTCAGATTGATCCTTTGTATAATAATTCCAGCTGAAAACAGGTTGCAAAATAACATATGTACAATTTTTTTACTCCTTCTCAGTATCAATTATTGTGGATACTATTTTTTTTGGCATTTTATACCATTAAATCCGTGAGCAAACTTGCCCAAGGAAAATAGATGTACATTTGAAACTTATATGTAGTATATGGCTTTTTTTATATTCACAATTTTTTTGATATTCATTATTTTTTTGGGCAAAGAATTCAAAAAACCAAACTGACCCACTAAGGAGGTCCAATGATACAATTATAGTATCACTTTTTTTAGAAGATAAGCTGAGCAACCGTAAAAGCTTATCAGGTGGGTAACACCACTGACCATAATAAAGCATAGTAACGTGGTGCAATAACTGAGCACCATTCGCTCATCGTAGCTGTAAAGCCAGTGCGTTAGCCTGCAAAACAAAGCCAACCCTCTCGGTAGCTTTGCAGCACGTACACAATCCACACATAGTAAGGAGCAACCTATGCACACTCTCATACTCAGTAGCAACAACGATTTCAGCCGCTTAGTGCATACGGGAGCCACGCCCTTGGTATAATCCAAACGGAGGGTGCACAAAATGGAAACGCCTTCAGAAAACATTGTGAGCAATCGCCCATACTGCCATACAAAACGTGGACTGCCATCTGTTGCACATAATAGAAGGTAATCAATTAATGGATTGTATATCTCATAACAGAGAAAGTAGGCATAAATAAGGGGTTATTTTTACACAAGTACTTCTCACT
This sequence comes from Adiantum capillus-veneris, assembly GCF_014529385.1. NCBI lineage: Eukaryota > Viridiplantae > Streptophyta > Polypodiopsida > Polypodiales > Pteridaceae > Adiantum > Adiantum capillus-veneris. The sequence goes on along the minus strand of NC_140943.1, from coordinate 46,232,246 downwards.
AAACTGTTCATATACAGTATATGCCTCTAAACACATAGGTAACAATTATGCACATACATATTCAATACGTTTTTCGCAAAAAGCATTTTTTGCACACACGCATATACACATAGGCATAAACATAACACCTTTGCACTACACAAAGGGAGGAAGAGTGTCTCCGCAAAGATGAAGTACATGTAATCATATACGTAGGGAACAATGAGTACGACATAAGTACTAACCAACAGGGTTTACTTAACAACTAGTTTCGGTGCAAGAACAAGCTTGGAGTGGTGTTTTAAAAGCATACAAATATGACGATGCCAAGTTCAGCTCAGTTAACAAGGCTACCTATTGTTCTTTTGTATGTACATAAATTTGATACAAGTTCTGAGCGAACAAGGTAGTCATTGTTAGAAAGAACACTGTACGATTTGTGATATAAACAGAGGTAAAATATAGTGTTTTAGTTATGAAAGCCTCCTGTGAGGATAGAATGATACAATATGGTAATTTTTTGAAAATAGAGTGGTACTACAAAGGAATTGCTGCTGAAATTTTCCAAAATTCGAATATAAGTACAAAATTGCAAGAGCATTTAACACATTGTTTGGTTAATTTCAAAGTAAACACCTAGGGATAAGTGCCATAGTATTGAACACTTTATGTACTAGGAATATATACCATTTGGTTTCAGAGTATGGGTAAAAAAACATTTGCAAAGCATATATGCATAAGCCTTTTTAAAGAAGGGACAACATAGAAATTTCTAAAAGATAGTAACTAATGTACATATGTCTAAATTATTGTTAATAAACATGGATACAGGATAACAGCTAGGATGAGCATCACTCGGGACGCACTTAAACTCCAACGGATTCGAGACAAGCTTTTGGCTGCACATAATAGAAAAAAGCCATTAGTAGTTAGGGACCCTATCCTCAAACCATGTAAACCCATCAAATCTTTCAAAGACCGAAATAGACCATATTTACATAGGCAAGCTAAAGAAAACATAATTTATGTTTAGGAGTATGGTTGGGGTATGAGATGTGACATCAATAACAAGCAGTGGGATTGCTTGATATACCTGTCACCCATTTAGTACAACTTAGTTCTACTTGATTGTATTGGTGGTTGGTTGGGAGGTAAAGATCCCTGCTCTCATCTGGTAGGAGTTCCGGCTTTAACTCCGACTTTGTCATGTATCAAAGTATCTTGTAATGTACTTTTTATCAAGAAATTGTTCTATACACAATGTGCTTTTGCAAACAGTATTTAAGTTTATCAGTATATGGTTCTGAATGATGGGATTTTTAAATTTAAACACACACAACATTTCCTAGGATACCTTTGGTCGGGTATCCATCATAGTGAGGAAAGTTAATACTGGAATGAGTATACTTAATACTGGTATGTGCATAATTCGAATTGTTTGTATAATATTTATATGGTGATTGATTCATGCCTTTTGGATTCCATCTCTCACCCGTTTAAGATATGGTAAAGAAGAGGACATTCCAATCCCACCAATTGGTACCCAATGTATTATTTCTTGTTTCAAAGGGGTGGAACTCCACAAAAAAATGCTTGATTTTGAGAAACAAGCTATAATCACCCACTCTATATCTGTCTTGAACACAGCCTCTCTCTACTAATTCTTTTTAGAAAAGAGAAGGATAAACTTGTGGAGGCATTAAGTGCCTTCCTAGCCAAATTACGCATTATTGATGCACAAGATAGCTCAGATCTTGATTTTTATTTCACCTCTCTACCCTCTAATGAGAACAAGTTGTATTTCATCAATAACCTCCCTGCTGTTCCCATAGAAATTAAGCACTCAGAAAAAGTTATCAATCCCCTTCTAGATCTTGACCTTCTTGAAGAAGAAGAGAAAGAAGCACTTAACTTTTTAGCAGATGCAAACAATCTATCCCCAGAAAGAGCAGTTTCTAAAATATTTTCAGAAGTTATCCCACTATTACCACCCAGGCAAGTGGAATTGGATGCTATCCGACTTGAACACAAGCTCTGGGATTATGAAATATTGAACCATCGGGCATCTTTTACATTTCCTCTCTAGGTTTGCTTTGTAGCATACCTACGGACATTGTAGAGCAATGCAAAACCCTTGCATTACATGTTAAACATCTCTTATCACAAGATGTTCTCTTTGAGCTCAAGCAAGTCAAATTATCCAATGTGGATGGTAAGAAATTTCCAAACTCCGCAATCATTGTTCGCACCAAGGGACTGTCTCTTATGGACAGAGCAAAGGATCAAAAAAGTTTTCTGAGAAACTGTTGGAATTCTTATCGACCCTTCCTCAAATGTCAATGCAAAAGAATTGATCCAAATGCCAATTGTTCCTCTTCAATCATTTGGTTCGACTAATTTTTATGGTACGTATTTCAAAATCTACCAAGATTCTTTCAATTTTCATCAAGATCGGCACATGCTTATGCCTTTATAGCTTGGGTAGCCTCATTTCCAACAGAATTAAGACATGTTGTAATCATTTATTATCAATTTCATGAGTATATGCTAGAAGCAACCAAAGGGCTGGTACTATATACACCAGGGACGCCACTTCTTCAAAAGCTACATAACACACCTGTGTCCAACACAATAGAAACCTTACTCAAACCTCCAAAAGGTAAGGAACAATTAAAGAAGATCACACACACACACACCAAGCAGCATGGCATCAACAAGCAAGAAACCAAGGCAATTCAGAGGATCGGAAGACTACGGAGATACTCCCAAGGCACTTGAATATACAAATTCTGAAGACTAGGTACGCTCACTTAGTATCAGAAATAATGGTTTACTACATCTTGAACGCAATAGTTGGATGCATGGAAGATATATTCACATATTGTTTTGCAACAAATATATGGACTTTATCAACCCTAAACTATTATTTCAAACAATGATTAATGATTTTCACATCAATAATGATTTAGAAAAAATGAGGATATGTTTCAGTTGGAAGTATACCAATAACCTAAACCATACTCTTTACAAACCAAATTTTGTGTTTGGCCAAGAGTTTGATGAAACACAACCGTGTGGGTGCTTAACTCATACACGATTCTCTAAATTTTTACTTGATCTAGAACCCTTCGGAAAACATGTAATCACACAGACCATAACATAGCTAGGCATAAAATCTTCCAAGAATTTATCAGGAAAGGTTTAAATCACATTCCATCAGTACCTGTAAACCCTAGGTCAATAGTAAGAGAACTTGGCAAGGTATGGAAGACTTTATGCACCATCTTAGGATGTGAAGATAGCAAGGCTCATTACAATTATATCCGAAGTGTAGTTAATAAAACCTTTTGCCATAAATTCCCTTATCATAGGCAAAATCACACTCCATGGTACAAAAACACAGACCTAATGGATGAAATTCAATACATCTTACAATACTTATTTATTTGTGGACTAGATAAATTAGCACAAACACCGGTATTCATATGTAAAAAACTCATACAAATGGCAACAAGAAGAAGATTAGAAACCCCTGTCTTCTCTCCTCTAGTGAAGATGAAACATGTCAAGCCGTAGGCTCTTATGCCTAGGAAATTGGGTTAGAGACACCATTAGAATATTCACTCCCATATCTTATGGGAAATTTTAAAATTCACAAAATGGATTTTAGATGGATCACTAATGCACATAACTGTGTATTTACTCCTGCTACAACTATAATCACTAAATTACTAAAAGGAGTAATGCAGGGACTTTATATAGTACACATAAATCATACATAAAAACCTACAAACTTTTTCTGGGACACAAACCAATGTGTATTGGATGATCAATAACAATATGATTTTTTGATAAACTTACCAAAACATATCACAAACATTCATTCATTTGACGTAACATCGTGTTATGAGGCTATCCCTCATAAAGGCAAACATGGATTGTGTGAAGTACTGGATAACATTATTAAACTCATAAAAAATATGAAATATCTTGGCTTTAAGAAAAATCGCAAGCAGATTGTGCTTACCAAAAAGAAAAATGAAGTTGTCTGGACATTTGAATATTTACACAATATTAATGAATTTGTCCTTGATAATTGCTTTACCAAATTAGGCAAACATATTTATCGACAAGAGAAAGGTATACCAATGGGGTATAATTGCTCTTCACTATGGTGTAATTTGTATTTGGCATGGTTTGAAATAGAATACATAAAAAAATTATATCGTCTTGCATGTTATGATATAATGAAAGCTTTCATATATTTATGGAGATATATGGATGATTTGTTATTTGCTAAGAATCCCTTTATTTTGCAATGTTTAAACCACAAAAAACCCTTGTCCCATGAGGACCCCTTTACTATTTACCCTTTAGACATTATTGGGATAAAAGCTACACACTGCAAGGAAAACCAAGCTACATATTTAAATACACATATCCAATTATGTGAACCAATGGAAGGGCAGTATGTTACATGCATTGCATGGAAAAAAGACAAGTTACCGTGTCCCAACGTATCATTTATACTTGCAGCTAGTAATAGATAAAAAAGGATGGCATATAATGTATGTATATCACAGGTGCTGCCCATACTATACAATGAATCCCAAGAGTCATATGCGGCAACAGATTTCAATAAGCTTATTTCTATGTTTGTAGATAATGGTTTCAAAAAGGAGAAGATTGTTACATATATTACTAACTTCATTGAAGAAAATAAATTTCCTGGCATTAGATTTACCATCAATACCATAAAACATAGAATTGGTAGAGGATAGGTCCACTTGGTGGCCTATCCTCCACTAAGTGCACCTTTTCTCAGGGATGGGGGAGGGCCACACACACACACACACATAATATATTGGACCTGGGCCACAGCTAGAGAAATCACACAATTTCACACACACACACACACACACACACACACACACACACACACACACACACACACACACACACACACACACACATTTGAGATGTACTTATCATTGAAAGATCCTTATCTGTGAAAAAAATGACACAGGCAACTACTTCACTTGCAGAAGAGTGATGGACGTTAATGATGACAGAGTATGGCTCAAGATGGTGTACAATTTTGGTTTATTATAAGTCAGATTGATCCTTTGTATAATATATCCAGCTGGAAACAATTATGCAGGTTGCAAAATAACAGATGTACAATTTGTTTACTCCTTCTCAGTATCAATTATTGTGGATACGGTTTTTTTTGGCATTTTATACCATTAAATCCATGAGCAAATTTGCCCAAGGAAAACAGATGTACAGTTGAAACTTATACGCAGTATATGTTTTTTCTTTATATTCACATTTTTTTGATATTCATTATTTTTTTGGGCAAAGAATTCAAAAAACCAAACTGACCTTAGATAAATATAGCGCATAAAATTGAAGACCCACTAAGGAGGTCCAATGATACAATTATAGTATCGCTTTTTTTAGAAGATAAGCTGAGCAGCCGTAAAAGCTTATTGGGTGGGTAACACCACTGACCATAATAAGGCATACTAACGTGGTGCAATAACTGAGCACCGTTCGGTCATTGTAGTTATAAAGCCACTGCATTAGCCTGCAAAATGAAGCCAACCCCTCTGGGTAGCTTTGCAGCACGTACACAATCAACACAGTAAGGAGCAACCTATGCACACTCTCATACTCAGTAGCAATAGCGATTTTAGTCGCTTAGTGCATACGGGAGCCACGCCCTTGGTATAATCCAAACGGAGGGTGCACAAAATGGAAACGCCTTCAGAAAACATTGTGAGCAATCGCCCATACTGCCATACAAAACGTGGACTACCATCTGTTGCACATAATAGAAGGTAATCAATTAATGGATTGTATATCTCATAACAGAGAAAGTAGGCATAAATAAGGGGTTATTTTTACACAAGTACTTCTCACTAAACTGTTCATATACAGTATATGCCTCTAAACACATAGGTAACAATTATGCACATACATATTCAATACGTTTTTCGCAAAAAGCATTTTTTGCACACACGCATATACACATAGGCATAAACATAACACCTTTGCACTACACAAAGGGAGGAAGAGTGTCTCCGCAAAGATGAAGTACATGTAATCATATACGTAGGGAACAATGAGTACGACATAAGTACTAACCAACAGGGTTTACTTAACAACTAGTTTCGGTGCAAGAACAAGCTTGGAGTGGTGTTTTAAAAGCATACAAATATGACGATGCCAAGTTCAGCTCAGTTAACAAGGCTACCTATTGTTCTTTTGTATGTACATAAATTTGATACAAGTTCTGAGCGAACAAGGTAGTCATTGTTAGAAAGACCACTGTACGATTTGTGATATAAACAAAGGTAAAATATAGTGTTTTAGTTATGAAAGCCTCCTGTGAGGATAGAATGATACAATATGGTACTTTTTTGAAAATAGAGTGGTACTACAAAGGAATTGCTGTTGAAATTTTCCAAAATTCGAATATAAGTACAAAATTGCAAGAGCATTTAACACCTTGTTTAGTTAATTTCAAAGTAAACACCTAGGGATAAGTGCCATAGTATTGAACACTTTATGTACTAGGAATATATACCATTTGGTTTCAGAGTATGGGTAAAAAAACATTTGCAAAGCATATATGCATAAGCCTTTTTAAAGAAGGGACAACATAGAAATTTCTAAAAGACAGTAACTAATGTACATATGTCTAAATTATTGTTAATAAACAGGGATACAGGATGACAGCTAGGATGAGCATCACTCGGGACGTACTTAAACTCCAACGGATTCGGGACAAGCTTTTGGCTGCACATAATAGAAAAAAGCCATTAGTAGTTAGGGACCCTATCCTCAAACCATGTAAACCCATCAAATCTTTCAAAGACCGAAATAGACCATATTTACATAGGCAAGCTAAAGAAAACATAATTTATGTTTAGGAGTATGGTTGGGGTATGAGATGTGACATCAATAACAAGCAGTGGGGATTGCTTGATATACCTATCACCCATTTAGTACAACTTAGTTCTACTTGATTGTATTGGTGGTTGGTTGGGAGGTAAAGATCCCTGCTCTCATCTGGTAGGAGTTCCGGCTTTAACTCCTACTTTGTCATGCATTAAAGTATCTTGTAATGTACTTTTTATCAAGAAATTGTTCTATATTTTGTTCTAGACACAATGTGCTTTTGCAAATAGTATTTAAGTTTATCAGTATATGATTCTGAATGATGGGATTTTTAAATTCAAACACACACACACATATGTTCATTCGGTGAGTTTCCTGACTCTGTAAACCCTATCATTTTTTGCTTAATTTCACGGTGACTCCCTCCTAATAGGTCCGCGCTATAGCACCCTCTAGGTGCTTTCCCATTCTCTCTCCTTGGCTCTCTCCCCCTCTCTCTCCTTCCTCTTTCTTTTCCCTGTCTCTGTACTAGGGGACGCTGCTGTATTCCTTGTACCTCTTGATGATGGACCCACCATACTGCGCTAGAGGAATGTGGCCACTTGCTCCAAACACTATAAAAGTTGAGTTCCCATGCTCACTTAGCATTGGTATTGTATACTTCTGTGGGGTGTATATGTGTACTTAATAGTTGTTATCTGTACATTGGGATGGTGAGGGTGTTACCCGCAAGTGGTGTTGTGTTAAAGATTGTCAGCTCTATGGCAAAAGGCAAGGATAAGCAGGCTATTTTGGACCTGGCTTCTTCGACTCAATCTCAGGTGACCTATGGCATTGATATGGACTATTGTCCGAACTATTTGGTTGTGATATGATTCACTTGTTGTTATGGTTATGTTCTTCATACATATGCCATAATACACATGTTAACTGAGTCAACGTCAGTTAACAGAAGCTGCTAAAGGCCCGAGCCTTATGGATGCACATCGAGGATGAATACAAAGAAGCAGTAAAGATTGGAGCTACACATTTTTTACATTTTTCCAAAATGGTCACGTATTGTAAATTCCCAATTTGTTTCAAGCCATTGTAATATTTTAATGTGTTACGGACTCAATGGGAGTTTCAAGCTGTAAAGAACAGTTAGTAGTGTGCTTAGGTTGCAGATTCAGTAAGTGGTGGAGTCGTAAAGGCCTTCGGTGCCCGGACATTGCATATTTTTACCCTAAGTAAATAAGGAAGTGTGTAAAAGAAATTAGGGTTCTCAAGCTTATTTGTTGAGAGCACTCTTTGGTGAGAGCTCTTGAGGTGTGTGGATATGGAGTCCTTGAGCTTCTCCTCGCTCATGTGATGTGATTAATACTAATCAATGCTTAATTCTTTTTCACTATGCCTCTCTCATGCTTCTTATGATTGTCTATGATGCTTTGATTAGCTAGATCTTAACTAATTAGTGGTTAATTCCTTTCTACTCTTGTGTGATTGCCCTCTCTTGCTTGTGTGTGCATGTAGGTTTGATTGGAGTGTGGTGCTCGATAGATCTATGTGTGTGTGCTTGTGATTAGTATGTTGCATGATAGGATTAGTGTTGTGTGCGTCTTGCAATCGTTAGTGTGTGTGATTGGGTTGATTAGAGGTGAAGACAAGTGGATGTGGAGATTGCCCATCATTGTGGCTTAACTGCTCCATAGGCCGAGAAGCTCACCTCATAGAGTCAACCATTCATGTTGCCATGATTAGCTCACTAATCGTGTGAGTGTTTCCATGCCCTAGCCGGGTATCTCATCCCTCCGGATTGATAATTTTGTTGGTCATTGGAGCTATGTAATGATGGAAACCCCCAACATTTGGCACCGTTGCCGGGGACGATTGCCTACGCTAGTGTAATTGTGGCATAATCGGATGTGTTTCTTCACTAATTTCACTTGTGTGTTTATGTTTTTGTGGATTTTGGATGTGTGTGCATGAAGCAATGTGTTCATTATTCCCTAATTTCTCACCGTATCTTGCCAATTGTGTGTTCACACACTCTAATTTCACACTAACCCCTTGCTAATTTCACTAATTTTTGCTAACTTACACACTAATTTGTTACGAAGGATTGGAGCTTTCAACCGTTAACCGATCTTCATTGGAAAGGTAATCAAGGTGGTATTCTCAACCTCTCTAGAATCTAAAGATGTGTAAAATTGTGTAGAGACTACACCATGATGCAATGTAATGTTGATGCTATGTTATTGCAATGCAATATTGATGCTATGTTGCTTTGAAATTTTTTGGATTGTTCGTTTTCATGCCGTTGTAATGCTGAAATTTTCCAGATTTGGTGGCATATGAATTTGACATGTTTCAATTGCTAATTGGTGATTGTACATTGCTGATTGATCTAATTGCATGCTTGAATGGTCAATTGCAAGTGTGTGTGCATTCTAATTGAGTGTGTGTATGACTAATTTTAGGTGTGTGTGCACTATTTTGCCCTTGACTGTGCACGTAAAAATCAATGCGTGCTTAATGATTTTTCAATAGTGATGATTGATTTGTGTTGTGGTCATGCCCAACTAGAGATTTGTGAGATCACATTGCAATTTTGACAAGATTAACCCCTTTGTATGCGCACCTAAAGATTGGTAAAAACTGCCACTATTAGTATGTATATGCCTAAACAGTGCTTAATGTGCATGATTAACTCAGTGTTTTGACTGCATATTTGATGTGTGTAATTGTCAATTGCTACGTTTTTGAGCTCAAAACAGGGATTTACACACTTTCAATGCGTCAAAATTTTGACGTAATTTTGCCGATTTAATTGCCTACTTTTGATTTTATTGATCAGATTAATTGGCAATTGAATTGATGTCCTTTTTTTGATTTTATTTGGCTGCACTAATTCCCTATGTGTGGAGAAATTTCATTTTTTTTTGGGGGTGTTTTTTGGATTGATTAATTCCATAAAAATTTAATATCTTGAGATCTTTACGAGCTGTTTTGAATGGCATGATTTCGAGTGCATTTGAACTTTCGTTCGCCAAGTTTTGAGCGTTCTGCTATTCCCAAGGACCGGGTTGATGATTTTGTTAAATTTAGCATTTTTAGTAAAAATTCCTATTTTTAGTGTGCTTATGCGTGTCGAAAGTGTTCGATTGTGATTGCCGATGATTTTTAGAGATTTCTAGAATTTTCTAAGAATTTTTGGGATTTTTTTGGAGATTGTGGGATTTTCTGATTTTTTGTGTTCTTGGGTGTTTTTCGGCCTAATTTTGGCATTTTTGGACATTAAAATAAAATTTTAAAAAACGATTCTCAAGCTTTGACGCCTGTCTTTGCCCGATCATGCCTTTCGACGCATGGTTTCTCCGTGTCGGATAGATCTTTACGGTCTCTTGGGATAGTTTCCTACGACATTAAAATAATCTTGGTTCTTCTTCTATTGCCGCCACGCTCTCTCGCATTTCGTGGCGCGTGAACACCACCCGCACTCACTCTCACTCTCTCTCCCTCCCCACAACTAACGATTATCTTCTCTCTCTCTCTCTCTCTAACTTTTCCTCTCTCTCCTCCCCCCTCACGCTTATTAACTCTCTCTCTCTCTCTCTCTCTCTCTCTCTCTCTCTCTCTCTCTCTCTCTCTCTCTCTCACTAACTCCCACTCTCACTCTCTCCTCCCCACTCACGCTTATTAACTCTCTCTCTCTCTCTCTCTCTCTCTCTCTCTCTCTCTCTCTCCCCTCTACTGTCTCTCTGTCCCTGCCCACGTGAAGCGTACATGCCTCTCTCTCTCTCTCTCTCTCTCTCTCTCTCTCTCTCTCCTCTGCGTCCCTCTGTCGTATACCCACATTCCACTCACTCACTCTCTTATCTCGTACTGCGCGCCATCAGCCCACTCATGCACGTGTGCACTTACTCTCTCTCATAATCTCATTCTCTTTCTCACTGTCATGCTGCTAGCCCGGACCCCGCGCGCCTGTCTGCCCACGTCTACGCTGTCCGCGTACCCACTCTCTCTCTACCCCACTAACTCCGCGGAAGGCCGGCCAGTGGCGTCAACGTTGTCCATGCGTATAATTGCAACGAAAGCACTGTTAGCCCGAAGTCAACGCCGTTAGCGCCTGTAGATTCCCGCCATTGCCAACGAGGTAAGTAATAGAAAATAAGATTAAAAAAAATCATCTTTAAAAAAATAAAATAAAAACAAAAATCACAAAAAACATTTAAAAAAAATTAAAAAATTATTCAAAAATCCAATAGAAAATAAAAAACAGGTTTTAAAATTCACAAAAAATAAATAAAACACAAAAATTAAGAATAAAAAAATATAAAAATATATATTGTGGTGTGTGGCCGGATGGCCTGAGTGTGAACCCACTTGTAACTACCTCTCATGCATAATATAAATAGCTGCTAACACGAAAGCTAGGCAAACTTATCTTGGCCTATTCCGGTGCACACTACATTGGTGGAGTTGACGGGCACTTTCTTGATTGGGTGGGTTAGTTTTTCTAAGGTTCTTGGGTTTGCCTGTACCGGCATGGCGACCTTCCTCCTTGACACAGGCTAGCTGCCACCTGATTGCAGCGCCCCATGGAACTCGCCAACCCCATAGCTGCCCCCTTTCTAATTATTTCTCACCGGCCTTGGCCTGGGCTTTCTATTTGTTTCTCGTTGGCACCGTCTGCACACAAGTGACGCTGCTGCATTTTACGACTTGCCGCAGGTAGCCCTTTGCGAGCGTGAAGATGGCGCCCACAGGCAAGACGGCCTCAAGGGTGGCGATGAAGCGGCCGGGGAAGGAGGCCAAAGTGGGGGCAACCAAGAAAGCCAAGCTCGCAGAGGCAACTGAGGAAGCTCCAGAGGAGGTATGCGCAGATGGCGAGGTGAATGTCAGCACAGAGGTTAATGCAGGAAGGGTCCGCCTTCTCAAGCAGGCCACCCAACAAGCAACACAAGGTGCCCCTATTGTCTATTGGATGTCTCGTGATCAACGCTCTCACGATAACTGGGCACTCCTATATGCTGCCCAGCAGGCCCGCCAACAGCGCTATCCCCTATGTGTTTCCTTTAACCTCGTCGACTCCTTTCTTCATGCACAGGCTCGCCATTTTGGCTTTATGCTGCATGGCCTCCGCGTTGTCCAACAAATCTCTCCTCCATCGGCATCCCTTTCTTTCTTCTCCGGGGAAAAGTGGAGGACAATATTCCTGCCTTTGTTGAAAGATGTGGTGCATCGATTTCATGTCATGGATTTTTCTCCCTTGCGAATTGGCAGAGCATGGAGAGAAGCTGTTTGTAGAGGAGTCCCATCTTCTGTTTCTGTCTTTGAGGTAGATGCCCATAATGTAGTCCCAGTTTGGGTTGCTTCTGAGAAGCAGGAGTATGGTGCTCGAACAGTTCGCAGTAAAATTCAGAGGCATCTACCAGAGTATTTGGTTGAGTATCCACCACTCACAGCTCCTAGCCACAAATGGACACTGGATACACCTGAAATTATTGATTTGGACTCCCTTATTGATGAAGTCATTAAGAAAGGTGCAGAGGTGCCTGGTCTTTATGCTTTCATAATTGTGATCCAAAGTCGCAATCGCATAGTTTATCCTTTTCTTTTTAGGTATTTAGTGATTTAGCAAGCTAGTTTTTGTTGAATAATCGTTATCCTCACACCAAGCCCCTTCTGCGAGGGATGTATGTCACCAAAAACATCATGTTCATGCTGTTATGCCATAGCCCTCATTTTGTAGTTCCTCGTCTTGTCCATTAGCGAGAAGTATGAGTTCCGTGCCTTGACGATGATCGGCATGATGACGAGTCTAGCCCCCGAGTTCAGTCCCCTAGTCTCTGAGCTCTTGTAAGATCACTCCCCCCACATGAGGCGTTGGAGTTGATACAGTCCCTTCAGCCATGTCAAGTTCCTTCTCAGTCCAATCTTATAAAAAGATGTCCATCTTTTTCTCCCTAAGGGGGGAGGTGTGGTGTGTGGCCGGATGGCCTGAGTGTGAACCCTGAGTGTGAACCCACTTGTAACTACCTCTCATGCATAATATAAAGAGCTGCTAACGCAAAAGCTAGGCAGACTCATCTTGGCCTATTCCGGTGCACACTACAATATAAAACATAAAAACAATAATTTTTTTCAAAAATCCATTAAAAAATCAAAAAGGGGATTAGAAAGTCACAAAAAATAGAAAAACTCATAAAAAATTCATAAAAAAATAAAATGCTCATAGAAAATCATTAAATAGAAATTCACAGATTAATTTTTTTGTATAAAATTCATAAAAACTCAAAACAAATCCATAAAATTTAAAAAAGTGATCGAAAAAATCAAAATAAATCACAAAATTCATAAGACCTTCAAAAAAAAAGAAATACAGCAGAAAAATTCTTTGTAAATCAAAAATTTCACAAAAAAATTGATTAAAAATCATGAAAATACTAAAAAAATTTAAAAATTTAAAATTTAAAAAATAAAAATAAAAATAAAAAGAAAATCGTCGAAAGAGCCAGAAAGAGGCAGAAAAATAAAAAATACACCGCTAGAGAATCACATCGAACAAACCGTGAAAAAAGCCGCACACTGAGCAAACAACAGAAAAGCGAGCAAGTCGAAAAAAACAAAGCCGGGAAAATTACACCACGCAAAGCTAACCAGATCAACAGAGGAACATAAAACGATCAACTCAAAGCCGTTTGAGGGGCAAACAAATTTCAAAATTTTGCATGCTAGAAACGGGTAAGTGCAAGTAGTTACATTGCAAATTAGCTTCCAATTGGACAAACAGGGACCACTCACATGTGATAGCAGATTAGGCTAGTACTAGAAACATAAATTATGCTAATCAATACCAAAATCTGCTAGGAGACAATTTTTACAGAACAAGCCGACATGGGCTCAAATCGAGCCAAGAGTTCAAGTACAACAGAGCAAGCTAGTAGTGGTGGCAACACAAGTACAACTGCAACAAAGCAGATTCTACATCTATATGGCTACAATGGAGATAAAGTCTTATATGCAGATTCAGAAGGCCATAGATACTTGATGAGCAGAAAAAGCAGCACAGGAGCCACGATCCTATTGATTAGAGTAAAGCCAGATTCAGAAAACTCCCAAATGTTCACAGACTTCTGTGGAGCCAGGTATTGCAAGCTCAAAGATGAAGTGCAGATAGAAGTTCAGAAAGTTAACCCAAGTGGTTATCCAGAAACCTGCACAAGCTAGTAAAACATACAGTTGGTGCATATGCAATCAGGGTCATTGTACATGGATTATAGTGGTCATATCTATAATTGAGAACCAGAAATGGAAGATCCAACAAATCAACCAATAGAAGCAAATCTAATTGGGGAACCAAGCCAAAGACGGTACAAAGGTCAAGACGGAGCAGTCTATAGCTTGATGCTTAGTGTTTTAAAAGAAGATGCCAACAATTTGGCAAGCATAGAAACAGAAGCTTCTCAGCTAGAGCTTGACATGACAGAACCAATTGAAATACCACCAATCATTGCGTATTGCTTAGATTGTGGACAAAAAGGTGGACATTTTTCTGAAGGTTGTCCAAGAAACCCAGACAACAGGGACATATCAACTGCCAAGCAAGGTACAAATAAAATTGGAAATGCAAATCTCGATGTAAGTGCATTTAACTTGTCACTTTTAATGCAATCAGATGATTCTGCATTACCATTAGAAGCACTGCAAGTTCAAAATCAGCATAAAGATGCACAAGCACCTAGAAAGCTTAAAATTGATTCTTTGAACAACAAATTCTTGCATGAATTTGGTCAAGGTGTCAAGATATCACCGAATGTCGAAAAGACGGTTAGGTTTGCAAATGATTTTGCATCCAATGCCACAAGTGTGCAATCATTCACAAGTCTAAGGGACACATCAAACTGAATGATGTTAGCTTTGTATGATGGCACCCATAATTCATATGCACACTATGTAGACCAAACTGAATGATGTTAGCTTTGTATGATGGCACCCATAATTCATATGCACACTATGTAGACCAAAAAGGGAAGCTGTACAAAAAGGATCAACCAGTGTTTGAACAGCCCACATACCAGCTCATAGAAGTGTGTCCAGTGATAGATCAGAAAGGACGGTTCATTTTAGAAGATAGAATCTATTATATCCCATCCTCTCTAGAGCTGAAGGATATTACCTGAGTGAACCCAGAAATCTGTTCAGAGGCAAACTCTCCTCCATCGAAAATCAGACTTTGACGTTGTAACCAAACGAGCATATACTTTGACCAAAATAGTCATAGATATAGACGAGAGTGTAGCATCTATGATGCCTTGGGTCCTGAAACCACAGAAGGTCATATCATAGGAGACCCATGGGATAGACAATATCAAGGCAAAGATAATGCTATCTACAGCTTGACTTTGGGAATAGTTTTTCATGTTTCATGAAGATACATAGGAAACTATGCAGAAGGTTTACATATGCCAAACATCAACAGTGCTACCCAAAGTGTACCTTCACAGTCCCAAAAGGTGAGACTAAACCAGAGCCAAACAATTTTGAACTCTTACAATGAAGCAGGCTATAGTGATCACACTAGGAAGGGGGGAGTTGTAAATCCATCAAACTCAGCTTATGTACCAAGAAATGCTACACCAGTTAGAAGCCCTAGAGCCTTTAGCCAACAAACTCCTTCAGAGCAAAAACCATTGAAAAATCATATGGTGGTTGGAAGTTTCCAATTGACCCAATTTCCCTCAGAATCTGCAGACAATTGCTTATACGAAGATCATCAAGGACAAAAGTTTCAGCTGATCTCCACAAGTCAAAGTCAAAAACCGACAAATCCAATAGTGTTCAAACAGTTACATGTGATCAAGCTCATATATGCATATCAAGATGCACATGGTAACGAATATAAGCAAGATCAAGACCTTGTACAAACCCATATGGATGGTAAGACTGAAGTCAAAGACTATCTGAAGATGATGCAAAGCCTCAAGCTGCCAGAATACGTGATAGAAAAGTCAAAGCCAATAGAAGCTAAAGTTCAAAGATCTCCTTCAAAGAGACAGATTCTTCCAGAAAGTACAATGGATCTATTAAGATCAAGGGTTACCCAGATGCACAAGGATAATGCTCAACACTTGCAAAAAAGTACAGTATCACAGTCATACGAGTCAACATCAATGGAAGTAGGCGGTCAAAGCAAGAAAATGCAGATAAAGTTCAACCAAAGGACACGGCCACAACAAAAGCACTCAATACATAAAAAGATCCCAAGACGATCAAGTGTAACATTGTTGGTGATAATGAAGAAAAACTCTCAAGCGAAGTAAAGCTAGATTTTTAGCTAGACAAGAACTTCATGTCCTTTCGCACTTGGAAAAGATGTGGCAAACCACAGCTGGAAGATGCTCCTAAATTCATTGACATATCAAGAGACAAACGAGCAGAATGTTGGGGAATCATCTCCATCACCATTGAAGTACATTTAAATAACAAACAAGATCCAAATGTTACAAAACTTCTAGGACATGTTTATAAGACCTAAGCACACATGCTTATGGTCTCAAATCTCACTTTATGTCAAGTGCAAAAATCACAATTATTAATAGCAGTGAGTTTTTGACCTAGTCGTTTTTGACCCAGAATGCATCTAAATGCTTAGCAATGATGCCCCAATACCCCACCTATACTTATTTTATAACTTTGAAGCTTAAATTCCTACTTATGATGAAATTAGGCCGCAAGCCAACGACGCCAAAAGCTACGGATTACCATGAAATGCTTACTTCAATGCGTAGAGCTCTAACTCGCGGTTGCAACGCAACAGACGGCACTGCAATGTGACAACCAGAAAGGGAGTAGGAAGCGCGAGAAGGAGAGAAGTGAGCACCATTAGCTCACGCTGTGTTTCTATTATCCAAAACTTATAAAATGCTTAACGAAATTAGCTTTTATACCTTAGCCAAGGTTTTTATGGTCAAAACTAATAATCTGGGAGCTCTAACTAAAGACAGGTTGATACAATTTGGAAGCTTGTAGCCCCGTCTCATCAATTACACTGTTTAGTCAGAAAGTAGGAGTTACAACATTGCCGATTTATCAAAATAATAAGTGTTTTTACAACGAAAGTGTAAGCGGGTCACCGCGACAGACGTTTAAAGCATAGCTTTCTAGCAATAACATAATGTCAATACTCAGGGAAAGTGACTCGGATGGGGCACGGAGACTCTATGAGATCGTCAATCTCATGAAGTGAACCTTAACAAGCAAACACACTAGCACAACAAGCAAACCAACACTCAATGATCAGGGAAATCTGCCTATGTCATTTCTCACAGCTCTAGGTCATCCCGCCATTTCGGCACTCGAACGGACTCAAAATGCAACGAAACTTTAGGAGGAGGTCTAGGACACCTAAGTGCACTATCCTAGCAAGTCTGATCACAATCCGACAAGGTACCAAAATCAGGATCCATCAAGAAAAAGGTTCTAAAAACTGCAACAGAACATATCAGAAAGGTCTCCCTATGGTCCAGGAACACTCTCCTATGGTCAAAACAACTAAAAACACCGATTTAAGCACTCAAATTTGCAATTACAACTCACAGACAAGTATCACAAACCACAGCAAAATTGACAATGCTTACACTTAATTCAAAGAGCAAAGAGAGGAACATGATGCAAGTTTCAGATTTGAAAACGGATTACCCAATCATTAGAAAAGTCGATTACAAATTGGAGCAGCTCGTAGCTTGAGCGTACGTTTTTTGAGCTCCCTTCTTCCTCTAAAGATAAGCCCCCGCTTCACACTAAAGTTATTGACCTTTATACCTAGGGCATTCTAAATGGCCAGTGGCCGATTTACATGGACTTTTACAAATGTCATGACAACATTACAACTCAAGGAATTGAATCACTACTCTGGAATCAGGATTACACAAATTATTAATACACTAGCTCGAAAAACTAATAGAGTACAAATGTGGTGTTCGGCTACGTGTCCGGCCAGGTGGGTGCCTGTTTGGTTTGTCCTCAAACATTCCCCCCTTCCTAATTCATGTCGTCCCTTGACACAACCTTGTGTAGTCTTGTCATAGGGTTGTCTTCAGCTTTGTCGTTGATGTCGCTCCCCCCTTCCTTGAGTGATTCATATCTTTCGTGTTGCTGATACGTGATTTGAGCTTGATTGTTTAGGCAACTTATCTTCTTGTTGCGCCTTCTCCTCTTTGTTGTCAGTCTTCGCTGCCGTGAAGAGGGATGTTGATGTGCTTAAGCTTGTAGAACTGATTCCTTTGTGGTGTGGACTTTATGTTGGGTTTGTTTTACATGTCCATTGCAATTTGAGTTGTATGCAATAGGTCACCAAGGTTGAAGCACTGTGTGAGCTACGTATGGTTGTTGTGGATAGCTCGCTTGCTGAACTTGTCATTGCTTGATGTTGTAGGCCATTCTTTGACTTGCCATTGTTGGATGGAGATTTGTTGTTGCCCTTGAAGATAAAAGATGCTCTTGATAAGCATATGGAGACCTGCTGTTTTTGCTCCAAGTCGTTGTCAATCGATTTGGGTAGACATTTCCTTATTGCTGATGTAGAAGGAATATATACAAGAAGATGATGTGAGGGTTTCTAGATTAGGGTCTTAAAACTTGGATGACCAAAGGGAAAAACCCAGTGGGAAAAAAGTGCCTTTGGTATACGCTCTTATTGTAGTTGAGCATTTGGACTTGAAGTACCTGTCATGCAAGGTGAGTGCGTTGGAGAAACAAAGGAAGAGTGTCTAATGCAAGCGCCAATTATGGGACACTCTATATGCTGATGAGAAATTTTCACACAAAAGCATGCAATGTAAGAGATGGAGTTGATGGGTGCTTCAAGGAACAAATGTAGCACATGTGACATCAAAGGACGTCTCAATAGCTTCCACGTTCCAAGAAGGGTTTTCAATGTAGAAGCTTCTCCACTCATTCCTCACTGTGCTCAGTGCGTGAGTGTCTTTCGGGCCTCCTCACTATACTACAATGACTTAGACTCTTATGCTCACCTATACCAGCATGAGCGACACAACGTAATTATACTCAACTCTTCCAGCTTGAGCAGTACCTAGAATAACTAATACGCTTAGACCACAGAGAATATTACATGAAGGTTTGGGACTAACGCCTTGCTCATTTAGTGGCTTAGTTGCCCGACTTTGAATTTTATGCCATATATTTTTAATGGCGACTTGGACTTACCTGTTCAAGGCAAGAAACCCAATTCCATAAGTTTTGAAAATTGAGGCCTTTTCCCTTGTTTTGGTCTTTGGATGCCACCATTTTTTCCAGTAGGTTGGCATATGTTGGCTCTTCTTGACTTTCTTGTTGTATGTTCACACTGCTTTGTGAAACAAGTCCTTCAACTCTTGTAGGGGTTGATGTAGGTTTTTTGTTATTTCCCATGAGAAGCGGTTGTTTATGTGTGTGGGTTCTTTGTGTTTGAGTTTCCACGATCAATTTCGGAGCCCATCTTGTTTTTGGTCCTTGTGTGACCGTCTTTGGCATTTTATCTTCTTCTATAATTTGATGGACACTAGGCTTCGGTATCCAAACCTGATGATTTCCGTTGTAAAAGCCCTGATTCTGTAGTTGATGACGAGGTATCCATCTAGAAATTGTAGTAGCCTTGGTTACAATTGGCTTTTGTTGGCTCTTGGTTTTCACTGCTTGCCTTTGGATAGAAACTTGTGCTGCATGATTTCTCTTGGTTGTTCCAGATTGCGCTACAATTTTTGGTAACCATATTGGAGTGTTTCCTTCATAAAATCCTTGTGCTTCAAGTAGATTAATTGGAATCATCTGCTGTTGCATCTATTTGTGTTGGGTAGCTTCATTGAAGTTTGACTTTGGTACCCATACTTGTTGTGTTGCTTTCTTGAAAGGTCTTTTCATCTGTCCTTTTTTGTTGTTCTTTCTCTTGCTTGAGTTGTTTTTATTCTGTTGATAGCTTGGCTCGCTCATTGTAGAACTTCTTTCTTGAGGTGAGTACATCCAGGTTGTTACTTTAGGCTTTTTGGCCAAAACATTAATGTTTCCTTCAAAGTAGCCTTGAGAAGTGATTGACTCATTTGATGCTACCCACCCTGTCACCTTTTGTTGTTGAGGCTGAACTTGTGCTTCATGTATCCAAACTGGGGCTTTGACTTTGATGTGCTCTTTGGATACTAACACTTGGTTGATTCCCTTCGGCGTCTTCTTGATTCTTATTTGTGATGGAAACTTTGGTTGATAGACTTTTTGTTTCAGTTTCCATTGCATTGTCGATGGTTTGGATCTTGATGTAGAGGCTTCATTGGAAGTTTGATGTAGGCTCATTGAAGGTAAAGTCGTCTTGCGAGGTTGATATACTTCAGTGTTTACCTTTGCTTTACCTTATTCTAATATGCTTGGTTGCTCCTTTTTTGTATTGACTTGAGGTGCTTTTGGGGCTTTTGATGGTGTTGTTGTTGAAGATTTTGGTTGTTGTTGAAAGAAGATGTTCCTCCAGCTTTCTGTCAGGACCAGGCTCTCTTTGATGTGATGTGAGTCGATTATATGGAACGTATCCTTATACTCCCTGGTACTCAACTTGAGTACAGCTTCTGCCATGCCAAAGCTAGGAATCATTGTTTTAGAAATTGTGTACACTATCTCCTCTAGCTCAGTGATTGGCAGATTTTCCATCATGATCCATGTTCCATAAGTCATTAGATTCTTTTTCGCTTCAGGATCTATCACAGATGAACATGTGATTTTGAGTCCTGTTTCTCCGCATATGCTGAATTTGATCATCGTAGGAGATAGTCGATCTTCTTCTTTGTCCTTGTTCTTCTTTTGATCTTGCATTTTTTGAACATTTGATGTTGAACTTGGAAACTCTTTTCCTTCATCTGCTTTCATTTGCACTTTTTCTGGAGTCAGCTTCTTTGAAACAGCTTTTGTCGATTCTTCAGATATGTCAATAATGACATATTCTCGTTGTTGGTCTGCTTCCTTCATGTGAACTTTGGCATCATGATCCATGATGTAGCTATCTGTTTCACCTTTTCTGCTTTCACACTCAAAAACTTCATTAGCTTCCTTCAACACCTTTATCATAAATACGGGAGTTATATCATACCCTTCCTCATCACAAAATTTAGTCAGGGTCACCTCATTCACACACACATCAAGAGTGGCCAGTATTTGATCCCATCCAAAGGGTTCAAATAACTCCTCTGGGAATGGCTTTGGTACATATGCCTCATCTTCTACTGAACGCTCTAGGATGCAATCTTCCTTTCTAAGAATTACGCTCTCAGGAGCTCCGTACATCCAAATATGCACTTTCCAAATCAATTGTGGAGTTTAAGTCTTCCCCCGGGGTACGCACTACATCTCTATAACTATGATCTTTGACACTAATTTTTGTTGTGACCTCTTTGTGTCTCAAGTAGATATAGTTATAGCCACAGTCTTGTACCATTTTGAGCTGACGCATGAATGGTCTGCCCAATATGATATCAAAGTTGCTGCTCTTGTCAAAATTCATTATGGCAAAGGTATGGTCATACTCTATGCCACACAAGGATACAATGATTTGTTCTAATATTCCTATCGGTTCTCCATGTATCCATCTGCTAATTGTAGTTTCATTCGAGTTTTCCAAAGAGCAGGCTTTCCCCAATTTTTCCATATTTGTTTGGTTGCAATGGCAATTCTTGCTCCACTATCTAATATAGCAACCGTATTTACGCCTTTGTACTCAAGTGGTAAGGTGGTGTTTCCTTCTTCTCCTTCACAGTAATCACCCACCTTATTTACTGGTACTGGCTTTGTTTGTGGCTTCTTAGGCGAGGTGTCATCCATGTTTTTGTACGCAAGTTGGTCATGTGAAGGGATTTTCAAGCCCATCTTTTCCAGGTTTTTGCCCATTTGGCCCCATAGTGCGGTCTAATTGTTAGTAGCTCTGAGAGATAAAGTGCGCATTGTATAGGAGAAGACATCAATTCATGCAAGCTCTTCGTATCCATCATTTGTGGTGTGGCTTTCCACTGAGAAGGTACCACTTTAACCTCCAATTTGTCTCGTGTTCTCCTATGAAAGATGGCAAAGTCTTTAGAGAGCATGGTTTACTCTCTTCAAATGCGGCAGACCCAACATCCCCATATAGAGATCGTATATCCCCTGGGAAAAATTCGTGATCCATGTTTATCTCAGGGATAGGTGTTGACTGTAAAGTAGCACTACCATCTTTTCGGTTTTTGATTGATTCCCACAAGGATTGTGGCCACAATTCTTCTACCTCCGGAATAGGCATCACTGCTTGTGAGCCCACCCCATCTTTGGTATTGGCTACTTCCCGTGTATCTCCTGGCTCTTCCTCTTTGTTTACAATACCATGATTTTTTGATTCCTGGATTTTTTTACTGACTAGCACCTCCATTTTTGGAGCATCTGGAATTGGTTTCATAAGAGCTTGGGCCTTCTGGATGAGCTCCTTGCACATTTGCAACCTCTCTTTTTCATACCCTGGATGAGGATATGTCAGCCATCTATCCTCCTGGGTTTGGTTGGGTTTTAGCCTAGCTTCATAGGCCTTCAAAATTGCATCAAAAGGTTCAAAGACTTTTTCCACCAAGATTGAATCTCCCGAGTTAGTCTTTGACTCTTTAAGTCCCTTTGCGTTTTTGTTCCTTTCTTGCTCTTGTCTAAGCTACTCTCTTGTTTGATTCAGTTCAGTTTCCAAATCCGCTTTCTCCTTCAGCCTCTTTAATTTCATTTTGTCTCATCTGCCTTTCCATGATCTTCTTCCAAAGGTTTTCAATGATTTGTTCTCAAATTCTGTTTGAAGAGGCAATGTGGCTTTTTCAAC
The DNA here is from genome assembly GCF_014529385.1 of Adiantum capillus-veneris. Classification (NCBI taxonomy): domain Eukaryota; kingdom Viridiplantae; phylum Streptophyta; class Polypodiopsida; order Polypodiales; family Pteridaceae; genus Adiantum; species Adiantum capillus-veneris. Next base: position 46,209,517 of record NC_140943.1, on the reverse strand, counting down.
TGGTTTGTTTTTGGTAGCTTCTTGAGCTTGAGCTCGAGTCATCACGTTTAAAGGAATGGTGGGTTCTACCTCGAATCTGCTTGAAGAAGGCATCACGCCTACAACATTCATTGTTGCTTTCCTTTGTATTTCTGGATTTTTAGCACAGTGTTGGCGTAGATGGTCTATACCACAACATTCATAGAATACAAATAATTCTATTTGTGGACCCTTGTTTAGACAACTTCATGCCCAATGATCACCTCCACACTCATAGCATGGACCTTCTTGTTTCATAGCTGGTGATCTAGCCAATGGTTGTTTTGTCCTAGTAAGAATAATCTTCGAACCATACTCCTGATGATTGGCTATGAACATGAGAGTATTCACATTGGAGTACTGGTTTCTCACGGGTTGTGGCATATACGTTGGCTGAGTGTAGTTGACTACTACTCTACCATCATTCAAAATAGGTGGTTGTTGCCCTAGCACACATTGTGGCTTTGGTTGAGTGCTACACCATGGAGTGGGGCAATCCCCTCCACAAGTATTACATCTCCTCAATTGAGCCTGTCGTACATTCAGGTTCTCTTTGTAGCCTTTGTTTATTCTTCTAATCACCCCCTCAACCACTTGATCAATGATTGGTTCCCAAGGAGTTTGAACATCTTGCTTTGTGGTTGATTCACTCTTCGGAGACGAGACGCTACTGGTCGTGTTGTCTATATCTTCAGTCACCTCTCCGTAGGCCTTGCAATTTTCAACTAGATATAGAGCTTCTCTAGTGACTTGCTCAAATGTTGTGCATCCTTTTAGATGTAGGTCCTTTTTGAGAGTTTCATTCCTCAAGCCCTCTATGAAGAGAACTGATAATCTCTCATCTTGCGGTAACTCTCTCACAAGACATCTATCAATGTATTGTTTGAAGCAAAGCAAAGCTTCCTTCACTCTTTCATTCTCTTTTTGTTTGAAAGCGTACATTTGGGACATTGTGTTATCTTCGATTCCCCTTTTTGAGAACTCCTCTACAAACTCTTGTAAGAGTTGTGCTATGTTGGGAAAATCATCTCTATTTAGTGGCTGGAACCAACTCAAAGTTGTTCCTTCCAATGTCAATCCAAATCCCTCATACTGAGTATGAAAATCCACAATCTGTTCAGCTCTCAAAACTTGTTTGAAGAGTGAGACATGAGCATATGGATCCCTGGACCCACTGTACTTTGTCTTGAGCCACTTGATATAGTCTTAATCATGGGGGTTTAGTCACTAATCTAACCAATTCGTTCGTTGTCTCTTGGAAAGACATCTCTCGTTTTCTCCTCTCGTCTTGGAGAAAATCCTGGCGGAATCCTCTCTGATATGCGTTCTGGCATCGTTTTTGGCTGAAAGTAAGTAGGAATCGGAGTACCCTTGTATGTGTATCTCTCTAAGTCAATTTGTTGACAAGTTTGTACTCTCTTCCATACTTATCTACCATCAAAACTTGCACTCCGCTAGCGTCTGTAAATGTGAATGCATAGAGGTTCTTATGGGTGGTCAACTCCCTGGCATCGGGCTCTAAACACTTGTAAAAGATGTATGTATCTCCGTTTGTGAATCTATATAAGCCCTCATGAGCGTAATCTGTAAGCACTCTCATGTATTCATTGGCTTTGATGAATCTCACGTTCGGTTTGTCGATTAGAGGATGCCTCTCCTCTAGGTATTCTCCCAATCCCCCTGTTGTTGGCATTGCAGTGTTTTTCATATCTCTGAGTGGAGTAGAAAACCCTGGTGGTGAATGATTTATCATGATTAAGGATCACTCAAATATCTCAAGATTGTCCTTGACAAGCCCACTTTGGCTTAGTGCAACTTATCCCTTTTTGCTCTTGGTAAGGTCTCTCAAAAGTCAAAAATTTGTGACTTTTTGGTCTCTGGAAACTACTCTTGGGGTACCCTAAAAGTTTGGATTTAGGAAACCTAGAAAAATTCAGCTCTAAACCATTACGGTAGCCTAATTGACTACTCACAAACTTAGCGAGAGCGAAAATAAGTACTTTTGCCAAAAGAGGAAGAGGTGAGAGAAATGGAGAGCCAAAAAGTGGAAGAGAGGAGGGAAAGGGGGAATTATGCAAAGAGGTTAACACCAAACGCGTTTCACAATAAGCTCATCAGTGGTGTAACCCATACAAGAGGTGTAGGAGGGTTTAAATAGGTATCCAACAGAGAGGGGGGTGAAGGGTTTCCCAAGGAAACAAGTACAAAGTATAAAGAGGAGGAGGCCTCTTCAATAGGGAAGAATTAACTCTTTAATGGGGTAGGACAAGGAGGAAAAGGAGAGGTTTAAAGAGTGCAAATTACAAGGGGGTACAAAGAGATGGGGGCTTTGACCCAAATTAATGGAGGAAAGGGAGAGGAAGGGGGGGGGGGGGAAGAGGGAATTCACATGGTTTGCACCTTTAGACTAGGGGCAAAGGACAAAAGCTAAGAAAAGGGAGAAGTAGGAGGGGGAAAGGGCGAAGGGGGAGAAGGGTCTTACTAGAGAGAAGGTTGTCAAGGTTGGGTGCATTCAACCAATAGATAATGGGTTTGGGAAAAGGGGGGAGTTCGGAGTTGTACTCCAAATGCTTCGAGAGAGGTTGGTTGATGGAGCGGGCTAAATTGAGTTGGCGGGTAAATGGTGAAAAAGGGATTTTGACAATAGAAGGTGGGGCAATCTTGTGTTTACTTTTAACGAGGATAGAGGGCCTTGAAGCATAGGTAACATAGAGGAAACAAGCCTTCAAGAGCGGTGGAGGGTAGCCTTTTGCCCTAAGTCGGGAGAAGAAGAGGTTGCAAATAGAGATAAAACCCTCTAGCGAGCTTTGTCTAATGATATATCTCTTGACCTTTGCTAAAATAAAGGCAATTTTCTGGTGAGTAGGGTGCCAAGACTGCCATGGTATGTAATTGTAAGAGTTAAGAGGCTTTTGGTGGCAGTGTGTGTCAAAAATCCCTCCAAAGAGAAAAGAGGGTCCTTTGAAGAAGTGTATGTCTAGAATAAAAGATTCATGTGAGGAGATGAAGGGAGTGTCTTAATGTGCTCTTGGAGAGGATGCCCGTACTCCAAAAGAGTTGTCAATGAACCTTTTAAAGTAAAGGAGAGAAGGGGAAGATACAAGGCTCCCACTCTCCTCCAAGGAGCAAAGAAACAGACAAGCATATACCACCGTAAAATTCGACCCCATAGCGAAGCCTTTAACCTAATGCCAAAAATTTCCTTGGAAAGAGATGTAGTGATGGTTGAGAATGAGAGAGGCAAGGGAAAGGATGAAGTTGACTTTAGGATGGGGAAAGAGCCCTTGGATAGAGTTTTTAAGAGCATAGAGCCCTTCTTGGATAGGGATGCTAGGGTAAAGGGACTCCACATCAAAGGTAAAGAGAGTAACATGGAGGGAGAAGGTGATGGAGTCTAGGTCTAAGATAAGAGAATGAGAGTCCTGGAGGTGATGTTTTTTAGCAAGGAGAATGGGGAAGAGTTGCAGATGTAGCCATTTCGAGGCATTTTCTAAGATATACCCTTTGTAGGAACAAATGGGGCGGCCTACAAGGTTAGGTTTGTGGATTTTAGGTAAAAGGAAGAAGGGACAAGTCTTGGGAATAGTTTGAGAGGAGGAGAGGATGAGGGATCTTTCTTTGGAAGGGAGGAGATGAAAGTGTGTAACGATGGAAAGAAGAGTGGATTGGACAAACGACAAGGGAGGTGAAGAGATAGGAGAGTAGGTCCAAGAGGTGGCGTAGGGCTTCTTTATTGTACCAAGATTGGGAGAGGATAACGGGGCCAAGGTTTTTATCGGCAGGTTTGATTATAATTTTACGATCATTCTTGAGAGAGGAAATGGCGTCCAATAGGAATGGTTTAGCACAAAAGGGTGGAGAAAGATTAAGGAGGGGTTCTAAACGGGAGAAAGTACAATCAAAGGCCCTCCTAAGGGTGGTGGAGTGAGAAGGAGGGTTCCAAGAGGGATTGGGGATAGAAAAGGAAGGAGAGAGAGGGAGTGACTTACCCAAGGCCAAGTTTTTGTAGAGAAGTGGGTTGGTGAGGGGAAGCCAATATTTAAGATCTTTTTCTATAATTGTAGTAAGAGAGAGGAAGGAAAAAGGAATTACATGGAGGAGGGATCCAAAGGTAAGGAAAGAGAGGGGTTCTGGAGAAGAGCAAGTGGACCCAAGAGGAAGGGTGCTCTAACCCTATTTCTTCCTCCTCCATTGCAAGTTTTTTGACATTTTAGGATTTTTGAGGAGGCTATGCTTAGGATGGGGATGTTGAGGGTGAGACAAAGGGGTGGAAGTAGCACAAGGGCTTAAAGGGTAATTAGGTGTTTTCAAAAGGGGAGGAACAAAGGTGAGGTTGGGAGAGGGGGGAGAAAAAAGGTGGTTTTGGGGGAAGAAGCAAGGGGAGGTTTACAAGGTGTGGAGGGGGAAGAAAGGATCCCCGGGGAAGAGGATTTGGGTTTTTTAAAGGGTTGATACATGACTTCTTCATGAGAGGCTCTTGCCAAAGGGAGGGGTTTTTTATTGTGAATCACACGATGGTAGGTTTTTTGATATGGCGGCCTCTTTGGTGGAGGTGAGAGAAGGTTCTTCATTTGATTGGTGACTTCATGATGTACCAATTCTCCCACCATTTCCTCTTTGGGTAGAGACTCTGCTTCCTTCAAAATGGTAGCTTGCACCCTCTTTCTAGCATTATGTGCCGCCGAGTTCAAACAGGAGGCCAAATGGGAAGAAAGGATCCCCGGGGAAGAGGATTTGGGTTTTTTGAAGGGTTGATACATGACTTCCTCATGAGAGGCTCTTGCCAAAGGGAGGGGTTTTTTATTGTGGATCACACGATGGGAGGTTTTTTGATATGGCGGCCTCTTTGGTGGAGGTGAGAGAAGGTTCTTCATTTGATTGGTGACTTCATGATGCACCAATTCTCCCACCGTTTCCTCTTTGGGTAGAGACTCCGCTTCCTTCAAAATGGTAGCTTGCACCCTCTTTCTAGCATTATGTGCCGCCGAGTTCAAAGAGGAGGCCAAATGGGTTTGAAGGATTTGCTATTGCCCGCAAGCTTTCTTCCTAGCTATACCTGACTCAATTTGGAGTTGTCTATCAAAAGTTAGAGCACTTTTAGTGAACTGCACTTGAAACAACACTTAAAACAGTTCTAAGATCATAACAGAGGGACTTTGGCTTGTATCTAGGTCTCTAGAAGGTATTTTTAGCTCAAACTTGAGATTTGGGATGTTCTCAAGTATGTCTACAAGATCACCAAGTTAGATACCCCCACTATGCTGAGTTGCGATCCATGTTCAACCACATTTGGACTTGTCGTCTTAGGAGTTTGTTCCTGACTATGTCCACAAGCTAAATCTCAAATATTTTTGGATTTGGACTTGTTTTGATAGGTCAAATGGCCGGCACTAGGTCTGTACTGTGGTTTTCTATCTGTCATCTGTTTTTCTCCCTTTTGATCCAAATTTGCTCAATTTTTTCCAAAATTGAACTTGGGGATATGTTTCTTTGTGTATGCACTATTGATGTGGAAAGTTTCAACTCAAGCTGTCACTATGGGTACATGGATCACGATCCATGTTTGGAGCCCAAATTAACTTTTTTTGGTACCATCAGATTCAGCATGATTAGGAGATCCTACGGTATCAAAATTTTTGAAAATGGACCTCTAGATTGAAAGTTAGGTCAGTTTTTGGCACTTGCTCTGAGTACCTTGCAGTTCTGGGCTTTTGGACAGGTTTTAGATATCCAAATTCACTTTTGAAAAGACCGCTAGACTCCTGGTGATGTCATCTAGCTATGGTGAAAATATGGTATCAGTCTGTGACAAAGGAACATGGATCGCGATCCATGTACCTATGTGTCAGATGATAATGAAACTTGGCACACAGCTTCCCCTTGGTCTTCTGATGCTAGCTATGTGGTTTTTGTATGATTTAGACTTGTTTAGGTCAATCCCCAGGTCTGTTTTAGGGTTTTCACCTTGAACTGCTTTTGGCTCTTTTCACCCAGGTTTTGAACTTTTTTGACAAAAATTCTTTGGGGACTTTTGTTCACAATGGTCTCTACTATAGGCTTGAAAAGTTTTTTCCCAAAAATTTCTTAGAGGTACATGGATCGCGATCCATGTTCCACCACTTTTGGATCTAAATTTTGTGTGTGCTAATAGCTTGTGATGTTTGTAGCCTGCTCCACAAATCTTTTTGAATTTGAATCAGTTTTGCCCAACCAAAATTAACTTCTACAGTCTGTTATGGCAGTTTAGAGAATGTTTTGTTTTTGGCTCTTTGGACCACTTTTCACATTTTTTTTGCATTTGGTTCTTTTGGGAAAAGTGTTTGTCTATGTCTCAGCTACCTACTGCTCAAATCTCAGCCAAAAAAATTTCAAATTTTTTTCATGAGGTACATGGATTGTGATCCATGTCTGGAAGCCAAATTGACATTTCTTGGTACCATCAGAATCAGCATGTTTACTAGATGCTATGGTATCAAAAGTTTTGGATTTGGACTAGTTTTTGCCAATCAAAAACAAGTTTTTTTGTCTATCCTGCGGTTTTTCACTAGTTTCTGTATTTGGCTATTTTGACCAACTTTTTTTAATGTTTTGACATGCTAGTTGTTGGCAAACCTGTTCCACTAGTTATCAGGAATGTACTTGTCAAATATTAGTCCCAAATGTTAAAAAGGTACATGGATCGCGATCCATGTTTGGCATCATTTTTTAATGAATTTTGTTCTGCTAGTTCTCTATCCCCTGTAGATGCCAAATCTCACCCCTTTTTGAATTTGGATCCCAAAATCTCAAGATTTTCTCAATTTTGTGTCTGTTTTTCCCTAACAGCCAATTCTAATGTGATTTTTGAGTTTTTCTTTCAAGCAAACTTGATCAAAGCAGTTTCCCAATGATGTACACTGTAACTGGTCACTTCTACAAATTTGGTTTTTTGGGGTACATGGATCGCGATCCATGTTCCTCCACAGAATCTGGCCAAACTTCTCAGATTGCTTCTAGAGAGTATATTGATGCCCTAGATCCACAAATTATTGAATTTGGATAACTTTTGAGGTCTCTACCATCAAATCTTCAAATTTTCACAGTATGGTCATTATTGCCAAAATATGGTTTTCACCCTTTTTTTCCCTCAATCTTTTAGCCCAAATTTGATGGTTGTAGTTTCTACTTACCCTACTCATAAGTACTGAAATGAAACATGAAACAAAAACAAACAAAAAGATACAAAATAAAGTCGTAACGGAAAATGGTACAACACTCTGAAAGCATAGAGAAAATCGAAGAATGATGCTTTTGGCTATCTCACTCACAACCCTCTTTACTTCTCAAGAATAGATCTAGCAAGTCCTTGACTTCTAGACTCTATCAAGCACTAAACCCCATGTCTAGCTGCTTCATTGCTAAGGTGTAAATGGAATGGAGAGACAAATCTTTAAAAAAGACGCTCTAAATAAGCACTAGGTCACTCACCATCTAAGGATCATATCCCCGGCAACGGCGCCAATGTTATATGGGTCGCCGCGACAGACGTCTGCAGCATAGCTTTGTAGCACTAACATAATGTCAATACTGAGGGAAAGTGACTCGGATGGGGCATGGAGACTCTCTGAGATCGTCAATCTCATGAAGTGAACCTTAACAAGAAAACAAACTAGCTCAACAAGCAAACCAACACTCAATGATCAGGGAAATCTGCCTATGTCCTTTCTCACAGCTCTAGGTCATCACGCCATTTTGGCACTCGAACGGACTCGAAATACAACGAAACTTTAGGAGGAGGTCTAGGACACCTAAGTGCACTATCCTAGCAAGTCTGGTTGCAATCCGACAAGGTACCAAAATCACAATCCATCATGAAAAAGGTCCTGAAAACTGCAACAGAACACAAAGTATTACTACACTAGCTCGGAAAATTAATAGAGTAAAAATGTGGTGTCCGGCTACGTGTCCGGTCAGGTGGGCGCCCGTTCGGTTTGTCCTCAAACAGAAAGCTCCAAAAATGTTATCCAAGTTAGCTCGCTGCTAACATTCCTCCCCTCCTCGACTGTGTCATCCCTTGACACAACTTCATGGACTAAAGTAGTCTTCGGGTTGACGGTGGCTAGTGACGAAAAGAGAAACCAAATGCTGTGATACCAATGTAATGGAATTGGCCTATTTAATTTGAGAGTAGCGGAAATTAATGAGAGTACTTTTGAGAAATGACTTTGTGAGCATAGCGGGTGAACATAATTGAAGATAGCAACATAATAATATCAATTAGTTAACTTGGCATGAACAATACTTTTGCAAGAGAGAGAATTTAGAGAACATGACAACAGTTGAGGACCGGATTTATGTGGAGCCGGTCCCCCCTCCAATAGGCATTTATATTATGATTTCTCCCATTAAGAGAGACTTGTTACAATACAATATTTGTGTTCCTTGTGACCTAGGTGATGCAATGAAGATGGAAAGCTTCATGCATCACAAACATAACATAAACTTGAAGAAAGCTTTAACTATCCCAAGCCTCAGTCCCGAGACCTCAAACACCTTCGAAGGTGGAGAGAGCTAATAGGGAATGAGGGTAGGGAAGAGGAAGAAGAAACATTTCGTAGGAGAAAGAATTAGTTCCTCACTTATCATAACTCTTGTTGCTAGCATATATAATAGCATAGTAATGAAGAAGAAGGAGATGGCAAGCTTAAGCATTGAAGCATGGCTCTCGGTTGGATTTGCACTCCATATCCAAGAGTGAACCTCTACTTGCTTGGAGAAGGAGAGGGAGCTCTTGCACTTTGCATAGCACACAATGAGAGTGTTTTTGAGTGTGTGTGGGTGAGTATACCCCCTAAGCAACCCCCTAGCTTGCTTGGGTTGACCCCCCCTTGTAGCTCATGCTTGAAGCTCATTGGACCCCTAGCCAATCACAAGCAGGAGGCATTACAAGCAGCAAGGGTAGCCTTGAGACAAGTGTCCCCCTTTCCCCTTTGAGAGAGAGATCTAGATAAATGCCAAATTAAATAATTAAATCTCCTAAATTATTATTGGATCCCTTGGGTGGCCAACCAATAGGCTTCAGGCACACCATGAGGGCAACATGAGGAGGAACTTGACAAGCGTCCCTTTTGATTTCTTTGTACCATGCATGCCTTGTGTGAGTGTGTGGGTGTTCTCTTTCATCCCCCCTCATGTGGGGCTCGCCCCCTCCTTGTAGGGATTGAATCTTTGACTTTTTGACACCTCAAGCCCCTCATGCATAGGCCCAGTTCCCACCACAAGCTTGGCTCATAAGCACTTTAAGCTTGGGCTGGGTTCTCACCTCAAGTGCAACCCTAACATCTCAAGCATGTCAAGCACCTCAAGCATCTCAATAATTAAGCACCTCAAGCATCTCAAGCACCTCAATCATCAAGCACCTCAAGCACCTTAGTCATCAAGCATGACAAGCAGGACAAGCACCTCGAGCTGGGTCGGGTTCCCGCGCCTCAAGCTCAGCCCTAGCTTACCTAAGGTCAAAGGAATTTTACACACATTATTGGAGGTCTTCAATGAAGCCAACCCTAAGGTCTTATGCTCCATTTGTTAGCCTTGCTCTTTGATAGACCATCTCTCATTTGCACCCCTTTACCATTGGCCTCGTGTTGAGATAGATCTATAAGCACATGTCTATATCTTAACACTTGTTCCCGTTTATTCTCCCACATTAAGTGATCAATTTAATATGGGAAAATAATTTGGGTTGGTTAGATATTAGATATTAGATTTTATGACAGGAGCATGGACACTTGCTCAACTTCAGTGAGTGGTACTTGAAAGTCCGACTCTCCTTCTAGCCCTTGTGACAGCTGTGTTCCCATCTCAGCAAATGAGATTGAGGGTATGTCAACAATTGGTTGTTCAAAGGTACCTGCTTCTTCCTGATGTTCTGGTTGTCCCTCTCTTAGCAGCTGATTGAATCTCTTTAATTCGGCTGTCTCTTTGAGCATTTGCTCTTCTCTTTGGACCTGAATCAAGGTAAGGTCTTGTCTTTGTGATTGTTCTAGCTTTAGCTCTAGCTCAAGATCCTTATTTCTCTTTTTCAAAGTCTTATAGACTTCATCTGTACCTTTGATCAAAGCGACAACATGGTTCTCTCTTATCTGTCTCAAAAAGGATGCCTGATCATTGATCCTTTGCTCGGAGTACTGCAGAGAAGCATTTTCTACATCGAGTTGCACTTGGATCTTTTGTACTGACAGAGTAGTGGTTAGAAGTTCATTGGTTACTTCTATCAATTGTTGATCTGCTTTTGCAGGCATTGGATAACTTGGTTAGAAGCTCTCCCAACTCTTCCATTTCTTTCTGTTGCTTCTCTTTTGCAACCTGGTATTGTTTTGCTTCATCTTTCAGCTCTTTGATCTGTCTTTGTAGATCTGAAATTATGTTCATCTTGTCATCTTAGCTCTCGTTGTAGAGCATCAATGACTAGCTCAAGCTCCCTAGCCTTAGCACTGCGGCTGAGTGCTGCTGTTCGCATTTTTTTTGTCATCAGTTGCATTTGCTTGGCATATTCATTGACCTGCATGATGACTTCGTCATTTGTTTGCCATTCTTCATACTCATGTCTAGAGGTTTCTATCATTTTGGTTTGTGGATCTTTAGGTGGTGGTGCTGTGGTTGCTGCTTGTGGTTGTGGCGGGGGTTCTACCTCTCCTCCTTGAGGCGTTGTGGTTGCCTTGGATGCTTCTATTGCTTGAGGCTTTGCGGATATCTCTGTTGTTTTTGGTGGGGTTGTTGTAGAAGGTTCAGCTTCAATTTTTTCTGTTTCTTTTGGCTATTCAAAACTTGTTGTTGCCTGTTGCTCATGCTCTTTTTCCTTGGCTTCCTCACCCTCATTGGGTTTAGCTATTGGGGAAGGGTTTGAACCAGGGGGATGTATCTCCGTAGTGGGTGAAGTGGGTTTTGGAGACACATCCCCCTGGTCGTGATGTGACTCACCTTGTTCAGTTGCCCTGGCTTGTCTCTATTGTTTGGACGCTTCCTCTTTTGCTTTCCTTTGAGCTTCTTGAGCTTCTTTCAACTTTAATGCTTCTGCCTCTGTATACATGCGTTCAAGAAAATCCTTGGGATCCTCTGCTCCTTTCCTTGCAAGGTTATTGGTTCTGGGTCCCCTTATATCTCTTGGAACCCGCCTTTCAGGGTCCTCACCTGCAGCTTTGGCCGCTCCTTTCAAAAATCTGCTTTTCTCTTTCAAATCTCGCCTTCTTTTGCTTAGGTTCTTCTTGGTGTGCGGCTGCTTCTTCTTCTTCATTTCTTCAATTCTTGCCCATCTTTCTTCGTTGTCCGAGCTCTCATTGCTATGAGCTTCATGGGAGCTTTCTACAGATTCTTCGTCTGACTTATATACTCTCTTTGATGAACGTGTGGTTCTTGGAGAAGGTTGCGTAGATACAATCCAGGTGTTCTGATATGGAGCTGGTGGCAAATTATTTTCCATTCCAATAGCATGATATGCTATTCTTGTCAGCACTTCAGGGGCACCCATATATGTGATTTTGCATTCTTTCTTTGTGCCTTTCAGTGTTGTCAACACATACTGCGCATGATCAATTGCCTGCATGGTTGTCGACTTCAACACTTGGATGAAGGTGGTCACAATTACATGGTTTGGGGCAGTGTACCATGGTAGTCTCTTTGATAAGAAGTGGAAGTGTTGATGGTATAGGCAATTTGGTTCTTCCTCTTGCCTTTGGATGATATCTCAAAAGGTGGCAACAATAGTCTCTTTGGTAAATGTGCCTGTTGTTTTTCTATCTCTAGCCCGCATAGTCATACCTTCAATCGACAGCTTCAATGCCTCGGCCACTATCTCCTTTGTGATTACTACTTCTACCTCCTGCTCTTGTTGATCATTGATTTGGGCTAACCCATCCTCTTTGATCATGGATAGTAGTTCATATGCCTTTTGGAAATCCACGCTGCATGGTTCCTGGTCGTAGAAGTCCCTAAGGCCCAACCTTCTGTGGGCTTCTTTGGTGTCTGGCTTTGTAGCTACATCATATATCTCTTTTGGTAGCATTTGTAGTTCTACTTGATGTCCTTCTTCGCTCTTGAATCTGTCCGTGAAAATCGTGGCGTTGTTTTCTTCAAGCTGTTCCTTAGATAAGTATGTTGCCTTGGCCGTCTTCACTGAAATGGGATCTAGTCGGTAGGGTGGAAACTCTTGCAACTTTTGTTTATGGGACACCCTTTTCTTTGCCTTCTTGGTAGCTTGCATTGCTCCCCTCATGTCTCATGTGAGACGGTGCTGTAAAAGGGCCACTGTGGACTCCGAAAATCGCACGCAAAGAAGGTCGAGAGCTCTCTCCTCGAAGAGTGACCAGTGGAAATGAGGTGATTTTGGGCTACCTTGCATATCTATACTCGGACTTCCCAAATATTTTACCTCAAATTCCCTTGTTAATCCTACTAAGCCCTTAATTAATTAGTTCCCTTCCACCCGTCCTAGATGGCGTACTCCGCGACGACTGTGTGTATGGTTGAACAATTGTGTCTATGCATAGCCTTGGTTGGCTCTACCATGCTTTGAAGATCAATGCAATTCAAACCATCATGCTGTGCAAGAGTTGGGTCTTGAGTAATTAACTCAAGGGTTTCTGAGGTTGAGGTTTTCTTTTGGTGTCTCCCAAAGAGCAAATCTTGTAGCTTGTGTGCTCTTTGCTTTATTGTACCATCAGAATGCTCTGGCATGCTAATTTGCTGAGCTGTCAGTATCAATAATGATGGTTGTCAAGCTTTTACCTGCCATTGGTATCTTGGTTTTTCTTCAATGAAATGTTGTGGTTGAGTGTTTTGAGACTTAACCCTCCACCGCTTCATTGGTTTTACAACTGGCGAAGAAGATAAGTGCTTCTTTTTCCTCGAAATCCATTTTGTTTTAGGTTCCCTGCTTGAAGATGCTCTTCTTTGTGTTTTGAATGTCGAAACCGTCTTTGGTACAGTAGATGATGTTTTGGGCACTGAAATTTGAATTGGCTAGTCCTTAATTTGTGCCTTTGGTACCCAGATATGCCTAACTCCTTACATGCTGTAATGGCTATTGCCCGCACAGGGGCAATAGGCATTACGGGAATGATTACCCGCAACTATATTATATGAACACCAACACATAGAATGACGATAGAAGATAGTACACAGTACACAGGCACATAACACCTCTTGCTTCATTCATGTGTAGTCCAGACACAGAGTTACAACAGTAGATACCATGAATATCATAGAGATTGGTTGGCTTACATCAAAAGACAACTATGCCCCTCCATATACAACCGCTGCTCCAGCGCAGATCGGCAATGGTGTACACACTCCTGTCCCATGATATCCTGTGAAGAATTGCCGCCACAGCCGCCGCATACCGCATGAATCTTGATCCGCAGTGTCCAGATCTCCGCAAGACCGTATGTGCGGCTAATACCGTAACACCTAGCACGCACGGTGGATTGCGCGAACCCACACTCAGCCCCTCCGATTGGAAGGTTCCGATTGTTGCTCTTCGACCTGTTCTGGTGAAGAGGAAATATCAATGTAGCCAAAGCCTCTAAAATCTGCAGTATGCGCCCGATAGACCTCATCCAACAGATGTGGGTCTATCTCAATATGTTCCGGCCAAGGAGCCCGAGGAATAAATTGTGTTGGTAAAGAAACAGATTGCGGCGCCTGTGGCAAAGGAGCAAGAGGTGTATGTAAAGGATAATAGCGAGAAAGATATCTATTAAGAGCAGACCAAAATGGAGTGCAAGGTGGTAGATTGAGAGAGAAAGAATGAGCCAAGGTCTCCACCCAAAAACAGACCCTACACCGCTCCTTACGAAATCGACGAATCATTTTCTGCAAACGAGATACATGAGCCTGGGCTTCAGCACAGTCCTCTGTAGCTTGCGCCCAATCAGCAACACCAAAACCCTCGGGAACAACACTCTTACCTCTATCAGTGTTGGATAACTCAGGTTGCTGCACCACAACCTGCTGAGTGGGTGGCTGCGCTCTCACCTCAGCAGATAAGCGTGTGCTCTAGCTTTGTAGTTAATTGTCCAAAAAGACACGGAGATCCTCTTACATCTCTACTGCCAACGCATCCAAATCATTCATATTGATCATTACATCACCAGGGTGCGAGGCTAAGTATGAGGCAAGGCTCTACTGCGTTCTCAACTGAAGTAGTTCCTGTTGAATACAAGCCACAAACGTGGCATTAGCCCCTCGTAGAATTTGTATTTCTGCATCCTGCTGGCGGGTTGTTGCAGTCAACTCTTCATTCTGATTGGACAACTCGGCAATGCGAGTTTGCGAGGCCTCTACCTGCGCTTCCAGCTCATTTACTCTTCCCTCTGTGGCGGGGGCTGGCCGTGCCGCACGAATAGACTTTGCAAGTCTGCTAAAAAAAGTGCCGCACACCTGAATTTGGTCAGCAGGGGTTGCTGCCGTAGCCTCCCAGGGTAGCAATGCGGGAAGAGTACCTCCCGTCGAGGCAGCCGCATTGGTAGTTCCAGAAGTTTCCAGTTTTGCGAAGAACATCCGTAGCCGGAGAGCCAGTCCTCAGCGAAGTAGCACTTGCCACTCTCTCCTGCATTCGGTGGCACCAGCGTGCCACCGCAGAATCCTCCGGTAGAAAAGATGCAATCCTGTCGGAGGTGGTGTAGAAAATTGCTGTTCCTCCCTGCCGCGCTTGCGGTTTGCTGATCCTGCACCTGCAGTGGCCATCTCTGGGACTCCAGAGGATACCATTGCCGTCAAAGGACCCGGAAAATCCCCAGTGCCAACATTCTGCTGTGCTGTGTTTCCCCCCCAACAAGAACTGCCAAAATTTGCGGTTGCGACAGAGGAGCAACAGTCCCTTGGACCACCAATCTATCATCTTCAAAGTGGCATAGAGGACGCAGGGCGAGAGGAAAGACTTCCCTTAGTGGAAAGATCAGTGTAAGCAGTTGGCCAACTTTTGTATTGGTTGGGGTATTTCGCCCCAACTGTGCCATCACTCTTTAGCATTCTGCCAGCAGTCTTTCTCTGACAACAGCTGACCAAGCCACTTGCCCAAAGTTGGCCGAATGCAAAACATTTCTGGCATTGGTCGAGATAGTGTAGGTTTTGGCTTGTATCCAAATCGCCTTGAGAAACCATCGATACACATCCCTGGTTGCCACATCTGACAACCCTGAAAGCTTATATTCACCTTTTACTTTCAAACCAAACTCCTGCTCGACATCTGCAGCAGGGATCACCTGAGACGCACGCACCACGCCATCGTTGGGCAAACAACAACACCTAGAGATCCTTTCGGCTGTCAACTGAATCTGTTGATTATTCAGCACCACAATATCTCCAACAGCCAGTTTCTCAATCAAACCTGCTGCCTGCGGGTGAATAGGTATCCCTTGCCAATCTAAGTTGGCGAACACGCGTAGCCGCAAGTCTTGCAGCCAAGCGTCCACTCGTCGAAGCGCTAGCTGCTGTACGGGAGTGAAGGGGATACATTGAAGGAGAGAAGCCGTCATGGCGACGATGAGATGCACGAGCAGAGAATATAGAACTAAAGATGCGCGAGACACAAAACAGGAGAAGCACAATAAGAATCGTCTGCATGTAGTAACCCTCTCACAATGAGTCCCCAAAATAGGGCGATCCACGGTGTCGCAACCATCATAGCGCCTTTCCCGCTTTCCAAGATTGCATGCAAAAGAATCCCCAATCATGATTAGGGCGGCTTCCGGCTCTTGTACCACAGCAAAAGGGGCACTGAATTGGGGTAGGTGAAACATAATGGCGTAGTCTTAAACCATTGACCGGCACAGAAATAACCTCCCCCCGCAAATCCACCAAATAAAAAGAGATAGGCCCGCATGCTTGAAAAATCTAGAATGGTCCTGACCACCGTAATTTAAGCTTCCTCGGCATCTTCCCGAGATGGGAATTAAAGACCAGGACCAGTTGTCCCCGAACAAATTGCTGTGCTTTCGGGTGATCCAGCCATTTTTTCCACCTAGACTGCAGATCCTGTAGCACTGCAAAGCTATTTAACTGCTCTTCGTCCAGTTCCTGCAAAACACCCAAACGATAAATCACAGAATCCTCTGAAAGAAGCCGATCCGCAATCAACATCCGCAGGCTCGGAATCACATGCTCCACCGAGGTGATTGCCTCCATGCCAAATGCCAACTTAAAAGGAGTCAATCATGTTGTCACTTTATAAGCTGTCCGATAGGCCGATAATGAGGAAGGAAGTTTCACATCCCAATCTGTTCGATGCATATTCACCAACTTTGTTAAAATCCGAATCAATTGCTTATTAGTTGATTCTGCTTGCCCATTTGCCTGAGGATAATATGGCGAAGATTTCCTGTGCAATACAAAATAAAACCGTAGCATTCTCTCCATCACCTTATTCAAAAAATGACTACCCCTATCACTAACCAGCTCAATAGGGCAGCCATATCTAGAAAAGATATCCTTATATAAGCATCCAGCCACAGAAATTGCAATATTATCTCTCAAAGGCCATGCCTCCACCCATTTGGTGGTGTAATCCGTGGCTGTCAAAATGTACTTATTACCTGTGTGAGTTGCAACTGGTTTAAAAGGTCCAACAAAATCCAAACCCCACTTTTGAAAAGGCTCCACGGGTAAAACCGGCTGAAAAGGCATTCTGGACCTTTTGGTAGGTTGCCCCAATCGCTCACACACATCACACTGTTGCACATAATTTCTCGCATCCTGAAACAATGTGGGTCACCATAATCCTGATTGGAGAACTTTTCGAGATGTGATTAATGCTACAAAGTGACCTCCTGCAATACCGGTATGGACTTCCTCCAATACTGCTTCCTGCTCCTGTGGTAGCACACATCTGAGTACTACATCTGCCATTATACGATAATAGAGCTTTCCTCATAATAATCTCAAAATTCCTGCTTTTGATAGCCATACGTTTCCTCTGATGGCTGGACAAGAAGGAAGGCATTTCGCCGCTGTCGAGAAAGTGAAACATCTCCTCATACCATGTCCATGGGATGCTAGGGATGACCCTTGCCTGTTGCGGAACTGCTATATCCTCTGCAACGACTCCTGTTAGAAACAGAGACGCATCCGAAAATTCATCAGCTACACTCGTTCGGCTCACCGGAATCTAACCTGGATAGGTAGTCAGCCACCGCATGCTGAGCCCCTGGCTGATGTATGACCTCAAAGTCAAATTCCTGCAGTAAAAGCACCCATCTGGCCAATCTTCCCGTCAAATTCTATTGCCTTACAAGGTATAAAAGAGCCGAATGGTCCACATGGAAGAAAAAACGTCGGCCCAACAGATAGTGCCGGAATTTCTTCACTGAATAAATCATCCCTAAACATTCCCTTTCGGTTACTGAATAATTTCTTTCTGCGGATGATAATCGTCTACTAGCATAATAGACAGGTCGGAACCATCCTTGACTCTGTCCCTGCATCAACACACTCCCAATAGCTCGATCCGAAGCATCCACAAACACATGAAAATCCTGACCCCAATTCGGAGCAAGCATAATCGGAGCTTTGGATAGCTGAAGTTTTAATCTCCGAAAAGCCAAGTCACATTCATGTGTCCATTGAAAATCTATAGCATGCGCTGCCTGAGTAATCGGGATTACCAAATGTGCAACAAACCGCAAATGCCTCCCATGCCAACGGGCTTGACCCAGGAAAATCTGACACTGTTTCTGGTTCCCGGTGGAGGCGCTTCCATAATTGCGGCTATTTAATCCGGATCCACGGAAATACCATCTTCCGAAATTATATGCCCCAATAGCCTGCCCCTGCGAACAGCAAATGCACACTTTAAAGGATTCAAACTGAATTTTACCTCTTTGCATTTCATAAAGCATAACCGTAATTGCTTCAAGTGCTCCAATTGCGTCCAAAAACATTGAGATCATCCAGAAAAATTCTCATAAAACCCGTCAAATAAAGACCACAAATTTGGAACATATCCCTTTGAAAAGTTGAAGGCGCATTCCGCAATCCGAACCACATCACGGTGCAGGCAAACACACCCCATGCGGTAATAAAAGCTGTTTTTGGCTGATCCCACAATGCCATTCGGATTTGGTTATATCCACTAAACCCATCCAGAAAAGTATACATCTCATGTCCTACAACATCATCCAAAATGGAATCCAAGAATGGAAGAGGAAAAGGATCTGGAATAGTAGCCGCATTCAATTTTCGGTAATCCACACAAATTCGGATTTGCTTGTTTCTCTTTGGTACAACCACAATTGGAGAAATCCACTCCGGATAATCAATAGGGGTAATAAAACCCACTTTCAAAAGATGATCAATTTCCATCTTAACTTGCTTTGCCACATTCGGATTCATCCTGTATGAGTGCTACTTCACTGGCACCGCATCCAGTTTCAGATCTATCGTATGCTGATAAAAATTAGGATCCAATCCTTGCATATCCGCATATTCCCATGCGAAAACATCCTTAAATTCTGCCAATAACTTGATCAAATCATCTCTAAAACTTGCCTCAAGCTGCTTATTAATGTATATGGGCTGCGACTTCGCTTGCTCTCCAAGAAAGACCTTCTCTAATTCATCTTCTTTAACCCTTGTAATTTTTTCCATCTGTGCCTCAAACGCACGTTCTTGTTGAATAACGTCCTCCAATGATTCAGGACTTGGAAGCACTTGTTGTTGCTCCCCTATTCCTGCTGGAGTTCCTGAAACCCCCACGGAGTTCCCTTTCAGAACCAGAGAAATATCCGCAAGATATAAAGAGACCAAATCCGGATTGGCTTTCAGAAATCGTTCCTCTTCATTCTCTTCTAATCCTTCCACCATATTTACTGTTTTTGCTATCACCAGCCATGCTGCCTGAACTGGTTGTCTGCATGTTCCCAACATCACCCGCACATTCCTTTTACCCTTCTTTACTGTAAGCATATTTGCTTCCCAATTATGCTTTACCCTCGATTGTCGTAACCAGGGTCTCCCCAAGATAATGTGATAATCCTGATTATGATCTTCAATATTCAAGACTACTAAGGAAACAGGAAATATTAAGCCCGCCACATCCAGGACAATGCCCCGAAGTAAACCTACTGGTTGCACTCTTCTTTGATCTGCCATGCAGACTACAAAGGGGGCAGGCTCCCAATCACTGAGGCCAAACCGCTCACAAGCTGCTTGAGTAATAATATTTACTCCCGCTCCTCCATCCAATAGTACCTTGTCAATGTATATTCCATGGTATCTAACTGAAAGCTCCGGAATGCGGGTATCCGTGATCCTATTTGTCGGCAACGGGGCTGAATCATCCTCCTCGCTTTCAAATTTCCTGATGGCGACTTCCTTCAGCTCTGTGGACGCTTGTCGCAGCAATGCATTATGAAAATTCGGGACCAAATGAACCCAGAGGTACTTGTATTGGCGACGCGAGGACCTCTTTCCAAACTGAATTCCAATCCTCTTCGTCTCTAATATCCTCGCTATTTCCAGATTTCGCTTCCTTTAGTTCCAGGCCCACAGTCGATGGTCCTGATAACTTCACTGGTGGTGCGGATTGTGGCAACCAGGACATAGTCTTTTTTCGCACTTCTTCCTGAGCCGTCCAATCCGGAATCTTTACATCGGGTGTGGAGACCACATTTTTACCCGATTGCGTGATTAATGAAATCACTGGATCTGACTCCTCCAATCCTTAATCTGAACCATAACCACACTAGGCTGTTTCCCTGCAGCGCGTTCCTGCTTCTTCCGATCGTATTCCATAGCTTCAGTACACTCGGATCGCTAGTGTCCATCCCCCAAACAGAAAAGGCATGTCTTGGGGCGATTAGGATCTCGGCCACCTCTTCCGCGACCTCGTCCTCCCCCTTGACCCCGTCCTCCTGCTTGACCTTGCAAAGGCGTCTCTGATGTATGAGCATGAGCCATCACCACAGCAGGCTCTTGTCCCTGCCCTATCTGTGGTTGTTGCGAGGTAGAAGAGTCTCCTCGACTCCGACGACCCCGGCCATTGAAATAACATTCCATTGTATTATGAGTATTGGTCGTGCAAATTGCACACCACTTCTGATTCATTGCGCACTCCTGAGCAGCATGGCCCGGATTCCGACACTGGGTACACCATAGTTCCTTCAGACTTTTAGCCACCACAGCCGATTTCGACGACCCGGATGAAACACCTTTCCCGTGACGCTGGGATTTTTCCCGAGGTGTCTCTTCCGATTCTTTCCCCGAATCGCTATTGCCTGAGTCTGAGGAATCTGATACTGCGGATTCCGACTCCGAACTATCACTGCCACTGTCTTGCGACTTCCGATGAGATTTCTTCCTGTCCTTTTTCTTTGATTTCTTTGGAGATTCCGTAGCCTCTAAAGCTTCTCCTGCTACTACAGCCCTAGCAATTACATTATCCAGTGGAGTAGTTACCTTATCCATTGTTGCCATAGCCGTCTTGAGATCCTTGTTAAGCCCCCGCAAAAAATAATCATTTAGCACTTCGGTTGTCGTCCTTTGTGCCTGAGGTACCCTCTGCAAAAGCATCCAAAATTTTGCAGCGTAATCCTCCACTGGCAATGACTTCTGCCGCAGCATTCGAAGCTTTTCCAAATGTTGAGGGACTGTCTTTTCCATTCGAAACCTTTGTAGAAACGCTGTGGATCCGTCAACATACATCTGAAAATGATCATCAGAGTATTCAGATAACCATTTCACAGCTTTCCCTGAAAGTGTAGATTCAAACACTGATTGTTGATGGAGAGGAATCGCCACCCCAGGATGATTCAATCCATAAGCTTTATTGAATTGGCACAAATGTGCATCAGGGTCTATGCTCGAATTACCTTGAAACCGACTATACTTAATCTGAGGATGAGCCATCACCCCTTGCCCAACTGTACCTCCTCCCGGAAAAAGCTGACGAGCACTAGGAGGTGGAGATAGTGGCGGAGACACCCCCAGACTGCTTACTGGAGACGGTGGTGGAGCAACCTATGTGGGTGAGGGTGAACGTACGATAGGAGGACATGACTGACTGCATGGAGTACGCCTCGCTCGCAGCAACTGCCTACCACGCACCGGGCTTGGTGATGGAGATACAGATTCCTCAATCTGTGGTGAAGAAAAAAAAAATTCATATGAATCGCCCCTCCTCGGACGTCTTCCTACAATTGGAACCACAGGGTCAGGCGGACCCTGCGACCTAGTGCGCATGCATATTCATCGCAGGTCGTCCATCATGCATCGTGGTCGCCAGATGTAATGGCTATTACCCACAATAGGCATTACGGGAATGATTACCTACAACTACATTATATGAACATCAACACATAGAATGAGGATAGAAGACAATACACAGTACACAGGCACAGAACACCTCTTGCTTCATTCATGTGTATTCCGACACAGAGTTACAACAGTAGATACCATGAATATGATAGAGATTGGTTGGGTTACATCAAAAGACACGTATGCCCCTCCATATACAACCGCTGCTCCAGCACAGATCGAGAACGGTGCACACACTCCTGTCCCATGATATCCTATGAAGAACTGCCGCCACGGCCGCCGCATACCGCATGA
This sequence comes from Adiantum capillus-veneris, assembly GCF_014529385.1. Lineage (NCBI taxonomy): Eukaryota > Viridiplantae > Streptophyta > Polypodiopsida > Polypodiales > Pteridaceae > Adiantum > Adiantum capillus-veneris. The sequence continues at coordinate 46,187,920 of NC_140943.1, read as the reverse complement.
CTCTTGATCCGCAATGTCCAGACCTCCGTAGGACCGCATGTGCGGCTAATGCCGCAACACATGCTACTTGTAGAATTTGCTTGTCGATAGGATGGAGAAGATCAATTGCTTCTTTGTTTGTTCTACTGGTAACCTCCTTTCCATTCCTCTTTGCTCGGTGCAATTGGAGGAATGACTTGTCCGCCTTTAGGTGATAGCTTGAGATGATTGGTATCCCAATCTGGTACTACCTTGTACGTCTACATCCATGAGATTCCAAGAATCATTGTTTCATTCATGTGTTTGTTTGGTAAGCATACAAATTGATGAGGGCATGAACATCCACATACAATCATATTTAAGTTGAGTACTCCCAATGTCGGTGTTGGGTTCTTGTTGCATCCTTTAATAATCGATATTCCTGAAGTCAAAGACTGATTCGTTGCTTTCTTGTACGTAGAATAATTGACTGCATTTACTCGAGCTTCTGTATCGACCAATGCATTTGTTCTATGATTTTTTTGTTGTACTTTGATGCGAAGGTCCATTCCATCTAACCATTCATCATCGGTTGACACTGCATCTTTCTGTAATTCCCATAGTCGGTCATCTAGTTCTAGAGTGTTGATGGGAATAGGTGTTTGTTGAGTTTTGAGAGCAGCTTTCCTTTTGAGTACTCGAAGCTGAGCTTCCTCTTGGGCTTCATCAATGACCTACTATCGTTTTATCTTTCTTTGCTTTGCTGCATGCATCTTTTCTAGCAGTTCATTGGTTAGTGGCAAATTGTACTTCTTTAAACATCATCCACTTATCCAATTAGCAATTGGTTCACCATCTAGGGTAGACAACTTAACTGCTCCACTTGGAGATACATCTTCAATGATAAACGATCCGTTTCCCTTTTTCTTAAATTTGGGAATGTGTTGCTTAAGGGAATAGACTAAAACTAAGTCCCCTTTTTGAAGATTTTTGTGACTAGATGGGAATCAAAAAACTATTTTTGTTTTTGCTTTTGTGCATAGATGTGAGCTACAGTTGTTAGCCTTTGCTCATCAAGCTTTTCCAAATCTTCAAGCCTCTCTGACAATTCATGTACAGTCCACCTCAAGATCCTTAGCTACCTTTAGTGTCGGCAATAGAAATTCTATCGGTAGTATGGCATCAAGACCATAAACAAGGTTAAAGGGTGTAGCATTTAAAGCTGTCTTGAATGAAACTCTATAAGCCCATAGAGCGGCATGGAGATTCATTTCTCAATCTGTCCGTCCTAAACTAACCACTTTAGTCAATACCGAGCTAAGAATTTTATTCGTATGCTCAACTTGTCCATTTGCTTGTGGGCGATAGGGAGCTGATTTTTTATGGATGACCATAAATTCATTAAGCAGATACTCAATTACCTCATTGAGGAAATGAGTTCCCCTATCACTAACAATTTCTATTGGCAGTCCATATATTGTGAACACATTCTCATACAAGAATGCAGCTGTGGTTCTGGCATCATTCTTTTGGGTTGCTTTAGCCTTTGCCCACTTGGTCAAATAGTCCATAGCTACAATAATATATTGAGCTTGGGTTCTATAAGCAGGTGGCTGTATTGGCCCAACCCCATTTTACAAAAGCTCTAGCCCCCATCATTGGTCTTAAAGGCATGCTATCTACACGGGTTGACATTTTTGCTCGTTGACATGCATCACACCTTTGAAAATATTCTTTGGCATCTACAAAAAGTGTTGGCCACCATATGCCTGCCATTAAGATTGCTCTTGCGGTGGTTTCACTTGAAAAGTGACCTCCATCTAATCCTTGTTCTATAATGGGAATATATTCGTCTTCATTTGCACAAAGACGCAGATGTTGATCTTTTCCTCTTCAATATAAATGGTTATTAATAAGAGCATAGTCTCTTGCTTCAGTTTCAATTGCTCTTTGGTGGCGTTTACTCATGTCCTCTAGAAATGTTCGGTTTGATAATAAGTAAGTAACTAGATAGTTAATCCACTTAGGAACAAGTGATATCTGGAAGAATGTCACTTGAGGTATGGGCGCTTGTTTTTGGCATTGAGGACATTTTTCTACAAATGAGTGAACATCGCTCCTCATAGTTGGCCAAAATACTCCAAGTCTCAAGATCCGCCGTATAGTTTGGTCTTCCGCAAAGTGAAGTCCCACTATGGTAATATGTGCTTGGCTTAGGTATTGGGTTTTCTCCTCAGGATTAATGCACAAAAGCAATATTCCGTCTCGATTTCTTTTGTATAGCCTTCGAACTAGTAATTGATACATAGCTGATTGCTCAATTAATCCAATTGTAATAGGAAGTGGTATTTGTGAATCCACTTGAGCTATGGTAATCAATGATACATATTTTTTGACCATCTAGGTATCATGTCCACGGAGAACAGATATGCATCTGGTAGATCATCGTCTACTCCCTTTGGTGGTTCTCCTAAAATAATCCTTGACAAATGATCTGCTCTTTGATGAGTGGTGCCCTTTTCCACAACTACAGTGAAATCAAATTCCAAAAGAATGATGAACCATTTCACTATTCTTCTTGTGTTGCATGGCTTGTTGACCAAGTACAATAAGGCTCGGTGGTCCACAAAGAACACAAGTTTGTTAGCTAAAAGGTAATGTCTATACTTTTTTTACGACATGGATCATTCCTAATCCTTCCCTTTTGGTGGTTGTATAGTTTTTCTCTGCCATATTCAACTGTCTACTAGCATAAGAATTAGGAAAATCAAATTTTCCGTCTCCTGATTGAGCTAGGATACACCCAATGGCAAAATTGGAAGCATCTACATATATGTGGAATATCTTATTCCAATCTGGTGCTTTCAATATTGGAGCTGAAGTGAGCTTGCTTAAGATTCATGAAGGATTCTTCACACTCATCCGTCCATTTAAAGAGTGTAATCAAGCTGTACATGGATTTCACAAAATTATAGCGTACATGTAAATGAATCGTCTGTAATATCCACAATGTCCCATGAAAGCTTGAACCCCTTTGACTGTTGTCGATCTAGGCAAATCAACATTAACATGAATTTTATCCATATTAGTAGCTATGCCATTTTTAGACACTATATGTCCAAGGATTTTTCCTTGTCTACCCATGAATGTGCACTTTTCAAGATTTAAGCAAATCCTATAAAGTCTACATTTTTCAAATATCTTTTTGAGGTGTTCAAAATGATTAGCCCGGATTGATGAATGTACACATAGATCATCCATATATACTTCCAAGAAATTCAAAGATATTCTTTAAAATCATGGCTCATCAATCTTTGAAAGGTAGCTGGAGCATTAGTTAACCCAAAAGGCATAACTCGATAGGCAAAAATACCCCATTCTGTTGCAAAGGTAGTTTTATGCTGATCTTTGGGGTGAACCAAAAGTTGATTGTATCCCGAAAAGCCATCTAAAAAGCTGTAAGCTTCTTTCCCTGCAACTCGTTCTAAAACATGCTCAGTGATTGGAAGAGGAAAGTTGTCTCTAATGGTAGCTGCATTCACTTTCTTGAGATTGACACACACCCTTAAATTCCCATTTTTCTTGGGTACTACCACAATTGGAGACACCCAATCTGTGTGTTCAATTTCATAAATGAATTTGGCTTCCTTTAGCTTTTCTATCTCCTCTTTGATCTTTTGGAAAATGTCTCATTATAAGTATATGGCCTTTGTCTGCTTGGTTTTGCATTGTCTCTCATAGGTATGGCATGTTGACAGATTTTTGGATCAACACCCTTGATATCCTTATAAGACCAAGCAAAGATATCTCGGTATTCTTTTAGTAAGCTTAACAAAAGCTCTTCTTCTTCTTTAGTTAGGTTGTTTGCAATGTAGGCAGGTCTAGGCTCTTCTCATGGTCCGGTCAGATCTATCTTTTTTGTGTTTTTAGGTCCTTCGCAGGACTCGCCATGTTTTCGTAATTCCCTGACAGGTTGTTTGATTATGAATTTTCGATTCTAGAGAGTATATTTTTTGTAATGGGATGGAACACTCATTACATCTTTAGCTTCCTCCTCAGTGGTTTCCATTTTAGCTGTATATATCTCCTTTAAAGCTTTCTTCAACTCTTGATACTTCTTTCTTCGTTCAACTCGTGTTGAATCCTTGTCCTGGTATTTAGGTTTTGCTTGAGTTTCCTTTCTCGTTTTTCTGAATGTTTTTTATATTTCCTGCTTTTCGTTTAAAGGATATCTACCAGTGATTTTGTCTTTGACACAATCATGTGCATCTATTTGCATCAAAAATTGTGCTCTACTAGAGACTGATGGCATAGGTCTAGCTTTCGAGTTTCTTGTGTCTCTTTTTCTTCTATACCATTTCTGTCTTCTCGGTTTCTGGTTTGGAAAGTAAAAAAACTTTTCCTCCCCTCCTTTCATGAGTAGTTTAGCTTTCACATGTTCTTTTTCTGACCTCGAATCATCTAAGGTAGCTAAATGTTCTTCTAACTCATGTGTTGCATCATAGTAGAGGCCTAAAAGACTCGTTGAGTTTTCATTAAGTCCTTGGATTCTTAAATTTTGTCTTCAATGGGAAGGGTTGAGATCATTTATGTGGGAATTATATCATAGCCGTCCTCATTGCAAAATTGAGTAGGCATAGACGTATTTACACACAAATCCATTGTTGCCAAAATTTGAGTCCACTCAAATGGCTCAAACAAATGCTCTGAAAAGGGTTCAGGTACATAGGCTTCATCTGTGCAATCCCTTTCTAAGATACATTCTTCTTGTTTTAAGCTCTCATTTTTTGAGGCTCCACACATCCAAATAGGTGAGTCTTTGTTCAACCAAGATGGAAGCTTCGTTTAAGCCGATGTGACTGAGTCAAATTCTTGTATGGGCATTTTCATGACATCTCTATAAGTGTGATCTTTTAGATTAGCCTTAGTTATTGATCCCACTTGCTTCAAGTACAAGTAATTGTTTCCTCAATCCTGGATAATTTATACTTGTCGCATGAAAGGTCTTCCCAAGATGATTTCATAATTGAGTTTCTTTCCAAAGTCCACTATTGCAAAAGTATGTTGATAATCAATTCCACAAGAACTAACTATCACTTTTTTAAGCAGTTCTAAGGGTCTTTCGATGTGTCCATCAGCCAATTGCAATTTCATTTGAGTTTGTCTAATGGCTGGTTGCCCCCATGATTCCCATACAGCTTTCGTGGCTATGGCTATGCCTGCCCCACTATCCAGTATTGCCATGGTTTCTATATCATTGTATCTCACTGGAAGGGTTGTGTTTCCTTCTTTCCCTTTGTAGTATTCTTCGACTTTGTTCATTGAAATGGATCTAATCTCTTTGTTATCCAATTTGTGTTTCAATTTTTTCAAAATTTTCACAATTAGCCCTGTTATCCCCACCTTCTCTAGAGTTTTCTGTAGATCATTCCATACATATGGTCTATTTCTTAACAGTTCTCCTAAAGTAAGAGTGCATTGATTGGGTGTAGACACGATTGAATGGATGGTGTCTACCTCTAGGGTTTGTTCCATCCTCTTTATCTGAGTGGTTTTACACACTATGGATTCGTCTTCGTTATCTCCCAAGTAAGAGGGTAGTGTTTTCAGAGTCATTGGTTTAGACAGTCTTGAAGCTTTATAACCGCAATTACCATACAAGGATTGTATATCCGTGTCCATATCAGGAGGTAGATTGTCTAACCAAACTTCCTATATAGGAGCTGACTTCAGAGTTGGGCTCCCATCATTAATCTCTCTAACTTTTTCCAAGAGTGTCCTGGCCAGTCTTCTTCTACGAATGGAATTCCATTTAAGGCATCTTCACTGTCAGTCACTATGAGTTCTGGCTCTTTAGTTTCAAGGTGGGGTTCTACCACCACTTCAGATTTCTCTTTACTGGTTGCTACCACAAGCTCCTCAGGTTTTGCCATACTTGCGAGCTTGGGTTTTTGTTTTTCCAGCATCTCTTGAGTAATTCTTACCAGATTTTGATAAGCTTCAAGCTTAGCTACTTCCATATCTGGAGAAGGATAGTTTTTCCATTTGTTTTTCATGTTTTGGCATGCTTTAAGTCCCGCTTGGTAAGCTTCCAAGGCTGCATTGATTGACTCAAAAAATTTGTCTACCAAAATTGATCCTCTAGATTTCATTGTCGTTTCCTTGATTTCACTTCCAGTTTCTTTCACTTTTTCCTGGAATAGTTTCTTTGCTTTCTCCTCAATTTCAACCCTTTGTTTTTGTTTTCTCACCTCATACCTTTTGCTTCTGCTTCTCTTGGTCTTTTGAGAGGAAATTTTAGTATTCTTCGATATAAGACCTAGGGTAACGGAACATAGGATCCTCCTCCCTACCGCCCCTTATATAGGCCTAGCTCCTAGCTCTTGCCCTAAGCGGATCCCCAGTCCGCACTGGTCTAGTCCAGGCCCTTGGCCTAGGTCCCTGACCCCCTAGGTTGGGCCTTGCCCTGTAGGACCCTTGTCCTGACATTATTCCCCCTTAAGGAAGAGTTTTCGTCCTCGAAAACACAAGTAGTAATAGCTTCTTAAGAATACTGATGTTTTCTTTATTGACGTCCCATAAGTGAGCCAGTTGTCTATATGACCGATAATTGGTGCAGTGAGGAGGTTCCATGAAACCAAGAGCAACATCTTGATTTTCAACATTGTTGTCCGTTTGCAACCACTTGGGTCTAAATGGTAACTCCATTTATAACTCACTTGAGTACTGTAAAGGAGTAGCCACAACTAAGAGTCACTTGGGTCTAAATGGTAACTCCATTTATAACTCACTTGAGTACTGTAAAGGAGTAACCACAACTAAGAGTTGTCCAAAGGCATAACCAGTTTTCAGATCTTCTGAAGGTATTGGAATAATGCAAGGAAACCTTGGCGTAACTTTCCATGCAGTTGTGAGCCAGATTTCCTACTCCCCTGAGTATATTGAAAAGTTCATAGATAGGGAGTGTCCTCATGTTAGAATTCTGAATAGTTTGGAACACAAAGAACTACATGTTCATCCCTACTGAAGGTTATTTGCCAACATACTTTGTCAGCACACCTGGTAAGTCCTTGACGTATGAAAGTATTGACACAATCTTCAACCCCACCACAACAGGTGTTCAAAGTCGAAAACTGTACTTAAGCAAATTCTAGAATAGGGAGAAAATCATTTATTCAAAAATATGTTGTGCTAACGTATGCGCTTAGCAGATCGTTTAGCACAAGATTACTCTTTGTAATCTGCCTATCCCCTTGGATAACTGACAGTACTGAGGTGTGTTTTCCTCACGGTTTACAGACAGTCGTCCCAGATGACTGGTGAACGAGGAATCACAGTAGTGTATAACATTGGTGAGGAATCAACAATGTCTGAAATAACCATCGTGGTTAACTTGAAAAAATCCACAAATGCCCAAACCGAGCCATGACCTCTATTGGTGATTAGTAGACCCGAAAGTAATCTCATAGAGATAGTGCACATAGAGTGCAAAATGCTCCATAAGCAACAACCTGAGGAATATGCATGCCATTCCAAATCAGCCTTTACTAAACACTACGATTGATCACCGATATCATTCATACACTCAAGCACGTACGCGATGAACATATGTCGCAGATCTCCTTCTGGTTTTCCAGCAGATCTACAAGTAGACAAGGTCTATTTTTTGTGCATGATCGACAAGGTCGAGTCTCTTTGCTATGATATCTGTCGTCAATAGCATTTGTTGGCAATGAGGCCATATAGAGTTCTATGCAGCAAGGCTTCAATTTATACATCTTGCATTGAGGTTGGCCATGTGTGGCATATGCTATGAGAATAAAAAATTGGGAAGAAATAGGCAACGTGTTTGCAGGATATTTCATATTGCAGGTTATTTCATTATGTACCAGATGGGTGTATAGGATATATGAGGGCATCTGGGTAGATATGGCTATGGGCCGTTTTGGAATGAGTTTTTTTTTTCTTCCAAATTTCATGACACAACTGGTTGCAGCAACAACGACCAGGTTAGCCAAGTAAGTTTTTCTTGTTTTTCCCTGTTTACACCTTACTTGGCAATTACTGTCATTGTGCAAAGCAAAGTGCTTTGGCAATTTTATATGAAGCAACGCTTCGAGGAACTGGCAAAATAGGGAATATCACTCACAGAATCCCTACCAGTCTAAACTGTGCACAACACTTATGGTTCTGGTTCTCACAATTGATGCCATCGCTCTTTGCAAAGATTTACTATTCTGCATGCAAGGCATGCTAGTGAGGTGGATTCAATTCCCCCACTTCATGAAATTATGCTTCCTCTATCACACTCGCAACTCTGTCAAGGACAGATTCAGGATAGATTGTTTAATATGATTGTTGGTTGCTATCAACACACAACACCACTAAAAGGAGCCTAAATCTAGTACTTATTTCACGAGCAATCACGACCCCTGCAAGGTAGGTGGATCGGAATGAGTTTTGTGTTTTTCTGTTACCTCTCTCGATGCGAGAGTCATACTGGAAACCTGGGGAATGCTTATACGATAAGCTGCAAGTCAGGCATAAGATGTATAAGAGCACATAGCTTTTGATACATGTTTTGCTCGTGAGTCAGCTTGGGCCAAGGTGCTCTAACTCACAGCTAGCACGTGGCTAAGATGCTACTCAAATTAGTCTTCATCGGTTTGTCGATTGAACACTATTTTGCATAAGGATTATGAGCCAAACAGGCTAAGAGCCGTTGTTAGGCCAAGGGTAAGACCCTCCTATTGGTATTCCTTGGATGATTGTTCTCAAGATCGAACAGCTCTACCCAGTGGGGTACACATAGACGTTAATTGACAAGGAAGACTCTTGTCATTACGGATGCTTAGGGTGTCATTTTTGCACTACATGTTTTCAGTGCGACACTCAAGTTGAGTTTTTGCTAATCTTCAACTCACAGCAGCTGATCTCTACAAGAAAGTATAGGGGACTTGCTACAAGAAAGTATCCTGCAAACACATTGCCTATTTCTTCCCAATTTTGTATTCTCATAGCATATGCCACACATGGCCAACCTCAATGCAAGATGTATAAATTGAAGCCTTGCTGCATAGAACTCTGTTTGGCCTCATTGCCAACAAATGCTATTGACGACAGATATCATAGCAAAGAGACTCGACCTTGTCGATCATGCACAAAAAATAGACCTTGTCTACTTGTAGATCTACTAGAAAAACATAACGAGATCTGCGACGTATGTTCATCTCGTACGTGCTTGAGTGTATGAATGATATCGGCGATCAATCGTAGATGCACTTGGCATACCATAGTTATGAAGCACATGTTCAATAAACAAATATCAACTGCGTACCCTATTGAGTACACCTGTCGACAAAGCTTACCGCCGGAAGAATCCAATTAGTTGCCATCAAGAAGAAAATCGAGAAATGGTTTTCCAGATACTGATGTTTGGTTCAATAGACATGGCCGACAATGGACTCAACTTCACCTGTTTTGATTGCCTGCTGTGGAGAATGGAATTTATAATCGGGACTGGCCTTGCCAATCACCGTTGCCTTATAAGGCACAGGCCATGCCCGAGTTGCCTCTACTATGAGACAACCATGCCTCATGGAAAAACCTGTACAGAGGTATTCTTTATTGGAGCCATGATCCTTAGTCCAATTTATGGTAATGAATATCAAAATTGGACGTAATATGTTAACCTTGGTCATACTGGACCCGGAGGTAATCTCTCAAGGTACCATGGCCGAGATAAACATAAGAACATACTCTTGCAATACAATTGTATACTTAAAGCTATGAAAATTGCAAGAATGTGAAATTGCAAACCTGATAATCCTTTTGTGTCCGTGTCCGAGGTCAAGCAATTTCTTCACCATCGATTCCTGGGAAACTCGAAAACATGACCATAGAGACTTCACTATCGACTCTTGTCATTGCTGTAGTTGAGTCATAAGATTTTTGCACACCCTGCATAATCACCTTATGCGATTTTTGATGATCTGCATATGTCCTTGGATGCACCTGTAATCCTCATCACTTGATCGACATGATTGTAGAATTTCTCCTTATCGTATCATGTACGTGCCAAGGTGACCATGCCTTGAAAGTCGCCTGCGCATGTTGTAATTGGCTCGAGATTACAACATCGTTGATTGCATCCCCTAACATGGCGACATGCCAAGCTACTGAAGTCTCAGGCCGAGGGGGGAGTTGGTCCATGGGCTCCGTCCCTTACCCTTAAAATTGGTGCCTTAAGGCCCTTGGCCTTGGGCGTTCAAGTGGGAAAAGAGGCCAACAAGCTATGGCGGTTTCTGTAAACGGCGCAGCCAAAGAAGGCGATCTCGCAGCAGGCCTTGCACGGCGTTTCGGCCCTCGTGGTAGAGACGAACCTTGGTGAGCATGGCGAGGCAAAACTGTTTGGAGATGGTTGCACTTCAACCCATGAAACTCAAGCTCCTTCGTTCTGCAGTTAAGAGGCACTTCCCGTGGCCTCAAGCTCGTCGGCTCTGTGCCTTCAAGGGGCCATGCCCACGACCTCGGCCTCCCTTCAAGGACCACGCCTTCCCCGCCTATCAAGGGCGCTTCTCCCCCGTCGAGAATAGCATGAGCATGCAAAAAGCATGCAAAGGAAGGTCCACGACCCGAGAGAGAGAGAGAGAGAGAGAGAGAGAGAGAGAGAGAGAGAGAGAGAGAGAGAGAGAGAGAGAGAGAGAGAGAGAGAGAGAGATCATGCAACCAAGCTTGCAAGGCTTTCTCCTCCTTCGCAAGGCTTCCTCCTCCTCCATAGCTCCTCCCTCCCCCTGAGCTCTGATACCAATATAAGACGTAGGGTAACTGAACATAGGATCCTCCTCCCTACCGCCCCTTATATAGGCCTAGCTCCTAGCTCTTGCCCTAAGCGGATCCCCAATCCGCACTGGTCCAGTCCAAGCCCTTGGCCTAGGTACCTGACCCCCTAGGTTGGGCCTTGCCCCATAAGACCCTTGTCCTGAAATTCGAATCATCAGAGGAGTTATGTTTCTTTTTCTTAGCCTGGCCTCTGGTGATTACCTTGATTGGAACAACAGGTTCACTTTCTGATGAGCTACTAGGTATCACTTGGACTACATTCACTACTGTTTTGCCCTTGTTTAAAGGATTTTTTCGACAATCTTCAGGGAAGCGTCCTCCCTTTTTGCAACATTGTATACAAAAATCCAACTGGCTTAATGTTCTTGTGAGGCTGTGGGCATTCATTTTTCCAGTGATCATCTGGACCACAGCTATGACAGTTCCTAGTTCTTGGCTTAATCATGGGTTTTACCATCGGAGGTCTAACACCTTGATTGGCTACATAGTACATCGATGCAAGTTTTGGTGTAGTATAAGTCATAGGTTCTTCCATTGGTGGTGGATGTGAATTATACCAATCTCCTTCTACCATTACGGTAGATGGACTAGGCTCAGCATAGGGTGTAAGAGGCACTAGTGCTTGTTCATCTATGACTCCCTATGAATGCATGTACTTTACAAGTACTGCATTATGTCCAAGATATGGAGGTTATTGACTCAACCCGGGTTGAGGTCTTTCCATATCCATCGGTGGTCTTTGAGCTGGGGACATATTAGGCTAATATCTGTACATGGGTTGTCTTTGTGGTCTCATAGACACGTATTGAACATTCCCATCATACTTTGGTCGGTAATAGCACTCATTGGTCTCATGGTTGGTCCATTTACCCTCGATTGCACACCATTTCTATGGTCTAATTGGTTGTCCCTATTGAGGTATCCCTTGCCATGGTCCCCTCATAGGTGCTTTTGCATGTTATTCATCATTTCATTCATCCTTTTGAGAATGTATTCTATGGCTATAAGCGGTGCTGCAGTAGCCGTTCCCACTTGTGCTAGTTTGGTGGATGTTTTCTCACTTTGATTATCCTTAGGGACATCTTCTTCGTTGAAAATATCACAATTGTCTCCTAAGTCATTAACATCTGACACATACTCTTCTAGGGTCATATATTTCTTGCTATACAATATAGCATGAAGTTCTTTGTTTAGCAGTCCCTCTAGAAACAATGATACTTCTATTTCTGGGCATCTTGGTATTTTTTTTTCATTCTAGTTGCACAATTCCTAACAGGCTCACTTTGTTTATGTTTGAAGCTATAGATTTGAGCTACCGTATTATGTTTGATCCCCATTTTGGAACATGCACCTACAATCCTTGAGCTAAATTATTTATGTCCATAAGTCAGTGCTTTTCCTTCTAATGTCATTCCAAATCTCTCAAATTGAGTATGAAAATCAAATATGCATTCTGCTCTTAGCGCTTGTTTAAAGCTTGCGAAGTGGTCATATGGATCCCCAGATCCTATGTATTTCTTGATCCATTTTTGAAAATCAACTGGCTAGACATTGTCTATTTGGTTCAACTCCAGGTCTCCTTGTGGCAATTGGTCCTGTTCCAAGTCCTTCAAACCAATATGTTGGAAATAGTGAATCATGTAGCCCTGGACTGGCTTTAGTGTCACCCAGTTTTCTTCGTGATGAGGTAGTTTTTGGTTTTTTAACATTGCTCTGAAAAGATCTCTTGTGGAGTTCATCTCTTGGCATAGTTTCTCATCCTTGGTCCAATATCCAATCCCTTATGGAGTACCCTTGGTATTTGATTTGTTCCACCTCTTCAAGACTCATCATAACAAAGTTATTGCTATAACAATCCCTAAATAGGTAGGTTGGTATATCTACTGAACCCTTGTTTTTTATTTTGAAGATATAGATGATCTTCATGGGCGTTAAATGTCCTGATTTGGCATGAGAATTCCATAGAAGGTCTTTGACGTTTCTATTCTCCCAACAATAGACTCACATCCTAGGATTATCTATGCTAAGCTGTTTCAAAGGCTTCAGATCAACTTGATCGTATCCCTCAAATTTGAAAGTCGGTGGTCCTTCTTTTGTTGTCATATCTCGAATTATGGTATTTACTTCTAGCCCCCATTTGTCTATCACATCAGGGTTTTCAACTTGTAAATAATGAGTTCCGTTTTTATTCATGTACATTTTTCCTTGTTTGTTTGCCCTGATTTCCTCTTCAAACTCTATGTAATGGTCATCAATGCAAATAGCATACTCTTCATTAGGATCCAGGTAAACCTGAGTTCCATGGCAATTAGTCTTTAAAAGGTGAGTATGTGCTTATAACGCACTGTCATTTCAATTTTTGAATGATTCAAATAGGAAGAAATTTCAAATGTTGATTTTGAAAAAGTGTCTGAGACTTCTTCAAAGATAGTGTCCAAATGATTGCTTTGATTCACACTCTCTTCGGTGGATACTCTACTAGCGGTCTCTCCAAATATGCCTTGGTTTGCTATTATACGACCAAATCTAAGGTTCATATTTTGTTAAGGTCTCTGGACAAGTTTCACTGAGTTTGAACAAAAATTATCCAAGTTATCAACTGTTTCGTGTCCGTAGATTCAGTTTTCAAGAATCTAGCTTAAGTCTCACTTTTGTGATCTAAATTTCACCAAATTTGATTTTTGTGGTCTACTTGATATGCTTGACCTTGTGGTATACTCAAATGTGCAAAAAATATCCAATTTTATAGCAAACGTAAATAATCACGATTATTTTACTTCTACTATTTTTATACAAGTTTTTGCCACAATGTTGACACAGAATGGTTAAGCAGCTCAACTTAAGATCCGTGGCAAAATTTTATCAAGTTTGGATAATCCCTGTTCAAATGGTCAATAATTTTGTGTCTGTAGACTATGACTTTACAAATTTGGCCACAATTTTCACTCCAATGATCCAATTCTTACCAAATTTGATTTGTGGGCTTAATATATCATGATAAAACTAGTGGTATGCTGGGTTGATAAAAAAAGGTGGAAAATGGGACAAAAATAAATAATCGCGATTATTTACTTCTGGTAAATTTTTGCATCTTTTTGGTCAATTGAGCATGTACACTTGTTTAACACTTCAATATAAGCCTATGAGTCAAGTTTCACTGAGTTTGAACAAAATTTTCCCAATTTACACTCAAGTTCTCGACAATCAGTACAGATTTCAGGTTTTACCAAGCTTTTGGTCAATTTGGTGATCCAAACTCTATAGGCCTTTACAAAATATGTTTGTACGCATGCATAGAGTCTCTCGTATCAACCTTGGTCACTTTTGAGATGAAAGTAAATAATCATCGTGATTATTTACTTTTGGCCTAAAATGAGCACTTTTCTCAACTTTTTCAGTGGACAGTCTTTCTATGAACTATTTGAAGCCTCTGAGTCAAGTCAAAACTTAATTTGGCCTAAAATGTCAAGAAAAAGTAAATAATCTGAGTTTTTGCAAACTCTTGAAATTTTACCTCAAATGCGTTCTTAAGTTTATCCACTGGTTCATACAACTTTTAAAGCATAATCTCCAGTCGGATTCAGTGGTGGATAGTCTTTTGGTGCTATTTCTAGCAGTAGACCTGAAATTTTGTAACTTCACACAAACAACACACAATTGATTCTTGTGGATAGAGAAATGTTCTGAAATCTCCTACTCTTAGGTTTTATTGCAATGGGGTTGTGGAAAGTGTCCACAAACACTCGTTTTCTTGTTTTTTATGGTTTTTTGAGCCTTGATCTTAAGACTTGTCTCGTCCATCAATCATTCTCAAAATCCTAATCTAATCCTACAATCCTACAATCCTAAAAGGTACTTGGCAAGTACAACCTACTTCCAAGCTACCTCTACACAGCAAAAGATGACAATCTTAAGCTATACGGTTTTGAAAAGAAAGTTTTGACTCTAGGTGATCCTAGAGGAAGTTAAAGGATAACTTTACAAGACGGTCATGTTTTTTCCTAGTTTAGGTCTCTTTGATTCCCGGCAACGACGCCAAATGTGGGATGGGTGTCTAACCTCACTCTTATCTTATTGTAGACATAGCAAGAACCACGAATATAATTGTCAATCCATGGGACGAAGCTGACTTGACTAGTGCATAGAGGCTACAAGAGATTGTTAATCTCATGGAAAACAACAAAAAACTTGCATCTATCTCAAGCTACACTCAAATGATAGAAATCACTAAAAGCTAGTCGCTAATTGGCAAACAAATCACAACCGTTACAACATCAAACGACATCCAAATGTTATGAAACTTCTAGGACATATTTATAAGACCTAAGCACACATGCTTACGGTCTCAAATCTCACTTTAGGTCAAGTGCAAAAATCGCGATTATTAACAACAGTGAGTTTTTGACCTAGTCATTTTTGACCCAGAATGCATTTAAATGCTTAACAATGATGCCCCAATATCCCAACTATACTTATTTTATGATTTTGAAGCTTAAATTCCTATTTATGATGAAATTAGGTTGCGGGTCGATGACGCCAAAAGCTAAGGATTACCATGAAATGCTTACGTCAATGCGTAGAGCTCTTACCTGCGGCGGTTGCAACGTAGTAGACGTCACTGCAATGTGACAACCGGGAAGTGAGTAGGAAGAACAAGAAGGAGAGAAGTGAGCGCCATTAGCTCATGCTGTGTTTCTATTATCCAAAACTTATAAAATGCTCACAAAATTTGGCCAATTCCACATGATCACAGCAATTGATATGCCAAACGACATCATAATGGGAATGCCAATGGCCAAAAATATCCTAGAGATACAGAGTTCAAATAGGATGCAATCTTCAGAGACAACCAGGAATGAAGACCAACACTGGTCACTCACGGACGACAGCACAAAGTCCGCAAGCACAATTCGAATGAAAGATCTTATTGAAGATGATTCATCTTCATCGAGAACAGAACTTTAGAAGAGCTTAAAGCAAATTAGACAATAGCAAGTGCAAATCAAACAGAGCAAAGAGCAACCTGATAGCTATTGAGCAAAGAATGCCACCAAAACCAGAAGTTAAGAAGAATAAGGTTGCAAAAAGTCAGGAAGCAATAAGAAGTCCAAAGATCAATCACTCATTGCCAGTCGAATCAGCCAATGCAAGTTAGATTAGAAGACAAAGTGTCAAGCCACTCTCCATAGAGACACAATTAGATCAAGATGAGACCATGACAAAAGCAGGATAGAGATCTTCAATAGAACCAAGAAAGAGAATAGTTATAGTCCTCAGTAGTACAAAAGGAGCAAGGGTCAGATGCAATGCTCTATTGGATAAAGAAGCAAAGTGCAATATGCTTGCAGACAACATTCAAAGCATTCTAGAGATTACTCAGGGCAAGCCAAGTAACAGATAAATCAAGGGTAAGGCTACAAGTCAAGAAGAAATGGTTGCTACCCTTAGCATTCAAAATCATGAAGAGCAGGTAAAGTTTCAGGTGAAGCCTTCAAAGGAAATGCATGCAGATGTCATACTTGGACTTCAGTGGCTAGATCAACACAAGGCCTACAAAGAGGATAAAATGCTAATACTCTCTTTTCCAAATAAGTAGCAAGCAATAGTTACAAGTACCATTGATGTTGGAATCAGAGTTGCAAAAGTCACAAGAATCAAAGACAAATCTTGCAGACAAAGGTAAAGCTAAAGTGGAACTTCCATCAGCTAGCAAAGAAGTTGTGACAGCATATGTCTCTACATCAAAGAACCCTCATGGATTAGCTTCTTCAAGCAAGTCAGGCTTTCAAAACTTCAAGTCAAATGCTGACCTAATTGAAATAAAAAAAGGAAAGATATTTCAGCCAAAGTACTCAAGAAAGCAAAGGAAAGTCAAGCAAGTGTTTGTACTGAGCAGTTTAGTCAAAGTCAATGATTTGGTTTGGATTAAAGACAAAAAATCAACACAGAAAGACAAACACATGGGATGGATAGCATCATGATGAAGCTTGAAAGAACAAGAGTACTATGGAGGTAACAGACAGATATGGGTACCAAAACCGCTGGTTAGGGCATATGAAGTAACTTCAAGGCCTTAGTTCTAGTTTTCTATGAACATGAGCATGTTTTCATCTATCGTGAATGTATTTCTGGTAGCTTGATCCAGATACAAAGGTTTGGTAGCTTCATCAATGCTAGCCTAAAACGGACTTTCCTCAATGGTATAAGCTACACCCTTAGTTTCACTCACATGGTTTTCTATAGGTTCCTCATAGTAAACAAATGGTGGCATCATCGGCTAGGTTATGAGTGACCGTTACCCTCCTTGTATTGTGTTGTTGGGTCCGATCTGATACCTTGAAGGTGGTGGAAATTGTTGTACAGCTGGTAGTTCATAAGTCCTTTCTGTCACATAATTTTGGTTATTGAAGCACTCATTAGTGTCATGATTCGTGTATTTCTACTCAATGGCAAACCATTTAAACACTCTTGGAGCCTTGATGGCTTATGGTTGATGTGGCCTCAGATTGGGGTTTTGTCTGTAGGTTTGATTCATTTGGCAGACCACTTCTTCAACTAGCTAATCCACATTTTGTGTGATTGAAGTAGGAGCACTACGTTTTGCAGTTGACTCGCTAGTGGTAGAAAAGTTTCTATTGTTCTTTGTCTCTATGTCCTTTGTTACCTCCCCATATGTTTTACAAGTGTCAACCAGGTATAATGCTTCCCTAGTAACTTGCTCAAATGGTGTGTATGCCTTCAAGTGTAATTCCTTTTTAAGTGTTTCATTTATTAAGCCCTCTATGAAGAGTACCAATAAGGAATCATCTTGTGGTAGCTCCCTCACACAACATCTTTCAATGTACTGTTTGAAGCAAAGTGATGCTTCTTTTACCTTTTCATTCTCCTTCTACTTGAAATCATAGATTTTGATTCCCCTCTTAGAAAGTTCATCAGGAAACTCTCACTAGAGTTGATCAATGTTCAAGAAATCTCTGTTGTTGAGTGGTTGGAGCCAAGTCAATGTCGTCCCCTCTAATGTCAAACCAAATCCGTTGTATTGTGTGTGGAAATCTGCTACTTGTTTCGCTCATAAGACTTGCTTAAAAATGGAAACATGCATGTATATACTTCTTTGGCACACACTTAGTCACTTGAGAAAGTTCCATTTTTTGAGTTTTTGCTACCATTCTCATCATTCTAGTCTCTCCTAGCATACTTGTGTTCTTCCTTTCTGTCATAATAATCAATATCTAATTTTCCTAAATGATTTTCTCATGTTAAACTGATCATTTAATATGGGGAAGTGCCAGGGGAGAAAAAGCTAGAATATTGGTTAAGCTAGCAGACCGGCCACAGTAGGGATCCAAAGGAGGGAAAATAGGGATCCAAAGGGGGGGCCATCTGCAAAAGATCCATGTGAAACAATGGGCTAAAAAGACCCTAAGGTTCAGCCCATTAAGACTTCCAAAATGCTAAGGTTCCAAAATTCAAAGGTTGTGTCCAAAGGTCAACCCTAGGGGAAATTGGATGCTTTGTGTGTGACCAAAAAGTCTTTTCAAATCCCTACATAGGAGGGGGCGAGCCATGGGAGTAGGGGATGAGAGAGAAAGTCACACACACACACACACACACACACACACACACACACACACACACACACACAGAGGCTCCCTTTACACAAAGGGAATGAGGGACACATGTCAGCTCCCTAGGCCAGATGCCCACAAGGTGTACCCAATTCCTATTGGATGGCCTTGGAGGTGGACCAATGAGAATTAGGCTAGAGTAAATCTAGTTTAATTAATTTAAAAACACTTAATAAAATAACCAATGAGAATTAAGTCCTCTAGAAGATTATTGGACAGTCTCCCAAGGGGTCCAATGAGCATTCAGCAACCCAATGGCTTGCCTGATTCCTATTGGCCAGGAGGCGAAGGGGTCCAATGAGAGTTTAGTTTAATTATTAAATTACTAAAAGCTCTCACAAAAGGGGAAAGGGGGACACATGTCAGAAGGCTATCACTTATGCTGCTTAATTGTCATTGTCTTGACTTGACTTGGGGAGGTCCAATGAGGGTAGAGCAAGAGCAAATAGCAAGAGGGCTCGCCCAAGAGAGAGAGGGGGCTGATTTTTGCAAGGCATTATCACACACACACACACTCTCACACAGTCTATGTGAGAAGTAAAGAAGACTATCTCTTCCCAAGCTTTAATGGAGAACTCATCACCTACTCCAAGCTTGTGAGATAGAAGCCTACATCGACACACTCTTGGTATGTGGATGCGAATCCAACCAAGAGCCAAGCTTCAATGCATGCTCATCTCCTCTACCAAGATAATTACTAAGCTAAGCTATGCTAATATGGGTGATTATGTGAGGAGATGTACATCTTTCTCGTAAGATACTCCTTCTTCCTCTCAATCTACTCTCATACCCTGCTAGGTCACACCATCTTCGAAGGTGTGTGAGGTCTTGGGTCTGAGACCGGGGATAATTTAAGTTGTGTTTGCTAAGTGTTTTGCTTAGTGCATGAAGCTTTCATCTTCATTGCACTAGCTAGTCTTGAAGGTACACAAAGAATTGTATTGTACAATGTCTCTCTTGATGGGAGAAACCATAATACAAAGCCTTTTGGAGGGGGGACCGGCTCCATGCAAATCCGGTCCTCAACTGTTGTCAATAGCTTAATTTCTCTCTCTTTTGAAATTATTGTTGATGCTATCTAACTAGGTGTTATGCTTTTTGTTGCTCTCTCCACCGAAGCACTCTTGTAATTCTCATTAGGAATCTATTCTAATGAAATGCCCACTATGTTCATGCTAATTTCCGCTACACACAAGTTATTAGGCCATTAAATGTTACATTGGTATCAGAGCTCAAGGTTTCTCTTTTCTTGCTCAAGAAGGGAGGTCCTCAAGCTAGTTATAAATGGTTGGTATTATTAATTGCCTGTGAGTAACTAGAATAGGGATTTTTTAGCCTTGCAGTGCGCTTGCCTTCGTGCAGTTAACGGGGCATCACCTTTGAGAGCTATGGTCTTAATAGTGGAGTCCTACGGGGCTTGCCTACGGCGTAACCACTATTGAGCTATTAGAAGCTTGACAAGATCCGATGATGTTTTGGTTTTGAACGACCCTCTCTTCTATTCCTTGCAATTAATGGTATTCGAGCCGCGGGTACAGTAGCTTGAGTGCTTTTTCTAAAGGGGTAAAGAGGAGTAGCAACTAGGGCTTGAAGTGCCAAAGTACACCTAAAAAGTTTACACCTGAAAGTTGTTAGAATGGCTGACAATAGTAAAGAGAGTGAAATTAATGTTGATAACTTTGATTTTGCTCATGAGCAAGCTACTAATGATGCTTCAATGCTTGTTAACTATCTTGTTTCTAGGCTTCAACAAGCCATGGGAAATCCATCTCTCCAAAGTGAAGTGCAACGGCAGCTCCGTGCTCACGGGATTCTCCAAGCTCATCACCATGACGAGAGAACACCTAGGAAGCCTCCTTGTGAGACTACCAAAAGAGGTCTCTCTCTGATTCGGGAAGAAGAAGAGAATCCGTACGAAGGCCTCAAGAATTTACTTCTTGATGATGCATCTCCTTCCCAAAGGAGAACTCAAGAGCCTCCACCGAAGGAAGGAGAAGGAAGTGAGTCTCCCGCCACCTCGGCGGAGATGGCTCCACGAAGACGGCGGGCTAAACGCTCTCCATCACCACCAAAGCGGAGAAGACCATCACACTCTTCTCCACGCCATAATTCAAAGAGGGATGATAAAAAGCAAGAGAAGAAAAAGGAGAGAAAGAGGACACCCTCTTCTCCATCTTCTTCATCCTCTTCCTCTTATGAAAGGATGGTGAAGACAATGAAGATCAAGACAAGAAAAAGGCGAGAAAGAGGTCACCCTCTTCTCCACCTTCTTCAAATTCTTCACCTTCTAAAGAAAGTGATGGTGCAACCTTTGAACCATCAAAAAGAAGCGGCCATAGGAAATCCTATGCCGCATGGAAGAGGTCATCCAACTTGAAGAAATTCAAAGAGGGAAGGAAGAGCATCTCTTTCCTTACCTATGATGGTACCTTTGGTGCTGCGGACAAAGTCTTCGCCTTTATCCCCCAACAGCTCGATGCGCCATTTGGAGATGAGGGATTCACGGAGTCCTCTAAGCTACGCCATGTAGCTATGCACTTTCAAAAGTCCGGTCTAGCCTACGAGCCAACGGTGAAGCTCCACGAACATGGAAAGATTTAAGAGCTTCCATTATGAAGCAGTTTTTGGCCACCGATGCCAAAGAAAAAGTACTCACCGAATGGCGAAGCTTAAAGCTCTCTCCCCATGAATCCATCCACAAATATGTAGACAAATTTTGGGACCTACAACTCAAAGCCATTGTCTTCAAAAAGTTGGATTTTGGAGAGCAAAAGCAACAATTTTGTGCGGGCTTAACCGAAGAAATGGCGGAGTATGTCAACTCCCAAAGGCCACGTACCATATCGGCGGTAATACACCATACTATGGTGGCCTCTGGAATCAATTTCCAAATGGGGGCTAAAAGAAATAATAAGCCCACGGAAAACAAGGGTTCCAACGAGCCTAAGGGGAAGGACAATGTCCAAAAGTCTCCTAAGGGCAACTCCAACAAAGCTAAAGAAAAGGGAGTTTACAAAGGTTAAAAAAAACTCTCTCCTAAAGAGCTTGAGCGTTATCGTAAGGATAACCTGTGTTTCAAGTGCGGAGAACAAGGGCATGCATACCGCGCTTGTCCCCAAAAGAACAACCGCCAAGATCCTCCTAGAGCTTCCTTGGTTGAAATCCAAGAGGAGGAGACTCACCAAACTCACCACAAAGGATCTCCTCTGTGCCATGCTTGGGGAAAGGTAAGAGAACATGATGCTTTTATTCTCTTTGACCCTGGTTCTACTCACAATTTTATATCTATAGAGTTGGCCACCAAGCTAGGCATACAAGCCTATGAGATGGGAGATGTCCTACCCGTAGAGAGTGATTTCAAGGAGCAAGAAGCTTCAGTCACTCCCTTAATCGGGAAATTGAGGCTTCATGTTCAAAGCTATGTGGACAAAGAGGACTTCTTTATCTCTCCTCTCAAGCATGAGGATGTAATCCTAGGGGCACCATGGTTTGACCGCCTGGCTGCCAATGTTAAATTTCCTGAAAGGAGAATCTCCTTTAAGTTCAGGGAAAAAGACATGTATATAGATGCTAAGGACATGGGTAACACTATCCCCATTGTACATACACTAGCTTTCAACAAGTCAATAAAGAGCTCTATTTCCATGTACATGATTTTTGTTAAAGATTCTCAAAATGAACCTAATGCTTTAGCAAAAGAAAATAAGAGCAACCAAAAGGAATTAGAGTTATCCAATTTTCTCAAGGGGTTTCAAGATGTTTTTATTGACGACATCCCTTGTGAGCTACCTCCTAAATGAGGTAATGATGACCATGCAATTGAACTTTTTCCAGGAAGTTCACCGCCCAATAAACCTCCTTATAGAGTTTCTCAAGCTCAACAAGAGGAGATTATGCGGCAAGTGCATGAGTTAGTTGAGAAGGGCATGGTTAGGCCTAGCTCATCTCCATTTTGCTCACCTGTGCTATTAGTGCAAAAGAAAGACGGCACATATCGTATGTGTGTCAACTATAGAGCACTAAATAGGATCACTATCAAGAATAGGTTCCTCGTTCCACGGGTAGAAGACCTATTTGATAAGCTACAAGGATTGACCTAAAAAGTGGCTATCATCAAATAAGGATAGTTGATCAAGACATTGTAAAGACCGCATTTCGCACCACATTTGGTCTTTACGAATACATTGTCATGCCTTTTGGCTTGACCAATGCACCAACCACATTCAACCGCTTGATGGAGAA
The DNA here is from genome assembly GCF_014529385.1 of Adiantum capillus-veneris. Taxonomy (NCBI): domain Eukaryota; kingdom Viridiplantae; phylum Streptophyta; class Polypodiopsida; order Polypodiales; family Pteridaceae; genus Adiantum; species Adiantum capillus-veneris. Next base: position 46,165,250 of record NC_140943.1, on the reverse strand, counting down.
GTTGTTCAGGCCTCATCGAACCTTCATTGGAGTGTTCTTTGATGATATTATCATCTACTCTAATTCATTAGACGAACACAAGCAACACCTCCAGGTAATATTTCAAGTTTTAAGAGAGAATAAACTTTATGTTAATCGAAAGAAAAGTGAATTTTTCTTGCAAGAGATTCAGTATTTAGGTCACATTATCTCTCAAGATGGCATCCAAATGGATCCATCAAAGTTAGAGGTAATAAAAGGATGGCATAAACCAAGGAATCTTCATGAACTAAGAAGCTTTATAGGTATGTGTGCATACTATAGACGCTTCATAGAAAAGTTCTCACAAATTGCGGGACCATTACATGACCTAACAAAGAAGCGTTAGGTATACATGGTCTGCTAAGGAATACAATGATTTCAAAAATCTTAAAGAAAAGCTTATCTCTCAACCTGTGCTTACACTACCGGATCTCTCAAAACCATTTGAGGTCCAATGTGATGCTTGTGGTGATTGCCTTGGAGCTGTTTTGCTCCAAGAAGGGCACGCCATAGGCTATGAGAGTCGAAGGCTCGACCCTGTTGAGCAAGCTCTAGGCATATATGAAAAGGAACTCCTTGCAGTTCTACATGCCTTAGACTCATGGAAGCACTATTTATTGGGGACTCCTTTCATTATGCGAATGGATCACCGAATTCTTAAGTACTTCATGACGCAGACCAAGCTCTCCGACAAACAAATGAGGTGGGTAAATTTCCTTTCTCAATTTCATTTTCATATTGCTCACATTGCTGGCAAGCATAATCAAGTAGCTGATGCACTCTCAAGACGACCGAGAGTAAATGCGGTTTCCATAGCCACTCACAATGATCTATCTTCAATGATAGATGAGTACGCTATTGATCCTGATTTTAGAGATGTGATTTCAGCCCTTGCATTAGGGAAGAATGAAGAACCATTTACTTTACAAGATGGTTATCTTCTCTATGGCAATAGACTATGTGTTACTAACTCACTACGTGAGAAAGTAATGTATGAATCTCATGCTCCACCTTATGTGGGGCATAGAGGGATTCAGTCTACCTTAAAGGGAATTGAAACATATTTCTATTGGCCTACCATGAAAGTGAACATACTAGAGTATGTTTCTAAATGTGTGGTATGCCAAAAGACAAAATTTGATAGAGGGAAGCAACTTGGATTGCTTCAACCTTTGCCAATCCCTAATTCACCATGGGAGAGCATATCCATGGATTTTATATTTGGATTGCCTATGTCTATCCATGGGAATACGAGAATATGGACGATAGTAGACAGGTTCAGTAAACAAGCTCATTTTATACCTGTCAAAAAGACTATCAAAGCCCATCAAATGGCAACCCTCTTCAATTCACAAATTTTCAAGTACCATGGCTTGCCAATGTCCATAGTGTCGGATAGAGATCCTAGAATGACCAATAATTTCAAGAAGGGTCTCTTTGAGAATTTAGGAACAAGGCTAAACTTTTCTTCGGCCTATCATCCATAAACGGATGGACAAATTGAAATAGCTAACCTAACAATTCTTGATCTACTAAAAGCCTATGTAAATGAAGTAGATCAAAGATCCCAATGGGAGAAGTACTTACCCTTAGTGGAGTATGCTTACAATAACACTGTACATACTTCCACACGAAAAGCACCTTTCGAGGTAATTGAGGGGAGATCAAAAAGTCCCTTGCTACTTAAGGTACATGGGAAGATCTTCGCTCTGCATATGAGTATAGCCGAGACCTATAAGAATCTTTTCAAAACATTAAGGATGCTATCTCTATCTCACTGCAAAGGCAAAAGGCTGCTGTTGACAAGCACAAAAGAGCCCAAACCTTTAAAGAAAATGATTGGGTCTTATTAAAGTTTCCCAAGGCTCGATTAAGACACACAATGGGCAAGAATCCTACGGGACACCAAAAGTACTATGCTAAACTAGCAAAAAGGTACTACGGTCCCTTCCAGATTCTTAGGCCAATCAATGAGATGGCCTATCAACTCAAGTTGCCCAATCATTGGCTCATACACAATGCTTTCCATGTGAGCCTATTAAAGCCTTACAAAGGAGAGCCACCTCAAGAACCAACTATTGAAGACCCACCGGAGATCGAGGACCAAGAAGAGGTGCTGCAGCCCGAGTCCATTCTCCGACATGAAGACAAGGTACTAAGAGGCGGTAAGACTATCCGACGATATCTTATAAAGTTTAAGAATTATCCTTTTGAAGATGCTAGATGGATGCAAGGCATACAATTAAAGGATAACCTAAACCTTGTCAATGCTTACAATGCTTCCCAAGAGTAAGCAAATGTACGAAATGTTAAAAATGAACAAAGTTTTTTTGTCTTATAAGACTCTCTTTTTCTTTATTGTGCACAAAAATTAACTAGTATGCATGCTTAGATCAAGTTTGTGGAGACGACGTCTCCCAAACACCAAGTAGAGCTTGTTACTCTACTATGGAAGACTGATAGGACTAATGTGCAGACATGCTTGCGGCAGCCTCACGCTCTCAAGCACCAAATGGACTAGTCATCCATTGTGGAATGATGTCGTAGGGTAACATAGGGATCCTCTACCCGCTAAGAAAAGGACTCATGAATATGCTTTATCTTCTCTACACCATAGTCGAGGATGACTATGATTTCAAGAGAGAGGTAATGTCATAATAATCAATATCTAATTCTCCTAAATGATTTTCTTATGTTAAACTAATCATTTAATATGGGGAAATGCCAAGGGAGAAAAAGCTAGAATATTGGTTAAGCTAGCAGACCGGCCACAGTAGGGATCCAAAGGAGGGAAAATAGGGATCCAAGGGGGGGGGCATCTGCAAAAGAGCCATGTGAAAAAATGGGCTAAAAAGACCCTAAGGTTCAGCCCATTAAGACTTCCAAAATGCTAAGGTTCCAAAATTCAAAGGTTGTGTCCAAAGGTCAACCCTAGGGGAAATTGGATGCTTTGTGTGTGACCAAAAAGTCTTTTCAAATCCCTACATAGGAGGGGGCGAGCCATGGGAGTAGGGGATGAGAGAGAAAGTCACACACACACACACACACACACACACACACACACAGAGGCTCCCTTTACACAAAGGGAATGAGGGACACATGTCAGCTCCCTAGGCCAGATGCCCACAAGGTGTACCCAATTCCTATTGGATGGCCTTGGAGGTGGACCAATGAGAAGTAGGCTAGAGTAAATCTAGTTTAATTAATTTAAAAACACTTAATAAAAGAACCAATGAGAATTAAGTCCTCTAGAAGACTATTGGACAGTCTCCCAAGGGGTCCAATGAGCATTCAACAACCCAATGGCTTGCCTGATTCCTATTGTCCAGGAGACAAAGGGGTCCAATGAGAGTTTAGTTTAATTATTAAATTACCTAAAGCTCTCACAAAAGGGAAAAGGGGGACACATGTCAGAAGGCTATCACTTATGCTGCTTAATTGTCATTGTCTTGACTTGGGGAGGTCCAATGAGGGTAGAGCAAGAGCAAATAGCAAGAGGGCTCGCCCAAGAGAGAGAGGGGGATGATTTTTGCAAGGCATTATCACACACACACACTCTTACACAGTCTATGTGAGAAGTAAAGAAGACTATCTCTTCCCAAGCTTTAATGGAGAACTCATCACCTACTCCAAGCTTGTGAGATAGAAGCCTACATCGACACACTCTTGGTATGTGGATGCGAATCCAACCAAGAGCCAAGCTTCAATGCATGCTCATCTCCTCTACCAAGCTAATTACTAAGCTAAGCTATGCTAATAGGAGTGATTATGTGAGGAGATGTACATCTTTCTCGTAAGATACTCCTTCTTCCTCTCAATATACTCTCATACCCTGCTAGGTCTCACCATTTTCGAAGGTGTGTGAGGTCTTGGGTCTGAGACCGGGGATAATTTAAGTTGTGTTTGCTACGTGTTTTACTTAGTGCATGAAGCTTTCATCTTTATTGCACTAGCTAGTCTTGAAGGAACACAAAGAATTGTATTGTACAATGTCTCTCTTGATGGGAGAAACCATAATACAAAGCCTTTTGGATGGGGGACCGGCTCCATGCAAATCCGGTCCTCAAATGTTGTCAATAGCTTAATTTCTCTCTTTTGAAAGTATTGTTGATGCTATCTAACTAGGTGTTATGCTTTTTGTTGCTCTCTCCACCGAAGCACTCTTGTAATTCTCATTAGGAATCTATTCTAATGAAATGCCCACTATGTTCATGCTAATTTCCGCTACACACAAGTTATTAGGCCATTAAATGTTACACTTGCTTTCTTTTTTTTGTAGATAAGTTAGCAGAGTATATCGGTTTTGCAGATGGAGTAAGCCAAGCTCTACAATGAGTTTCTGGAAAACCAATACAATTAAAATTTTTTAAGCAAGATGTGTGTTGATGTGAAGAGGGGGATGGTATACACATTGTTTCCAAGGCCTCATGTTGTGGACACTGAAAGCACAATTCATGTGTTTGGTACTTGTGTTGCCTATGGGGAGGCTTTGGAGGCTTATTACGTGGTTGGTACCTTCATGCTTCCCTGTCAGCATCAGTACCATCCACTGTGATTTTCAATTGTCTTGAGAACAAAAGTTATTTGTGTGAAGGCACGTTGCAACACCGCACTCCCTTTGGAGGCAAAGGCATGGGTGTCAAGGAGGTCATTCTTGAAGAGTAAGTGGGGTGTTGTGTTGGACACTATTCTTATATTCATTTGAATTGATGATCTAATCTTGTCTTTCATCTTCGTGTATATGTAGGTAGAGGATTTTTTGGCACGGACAGTCATGACAACACCCTAGTGGATAGGAAGGATCTTTGTGGTCATAGAAAGTCAAATGCGACTCATGTGTTCTAGGAAGATACTCACAAGTCAGTGCAAGAATTACTACAAGACCTTCATGCCAGCACAGTGGAAGGGAAAGGGGTTGAGCTTGTTGTAGACTCAAGCTTGGGAGAACATCAGTTGAAATATGACGTGCAGGAAATATTGCAAGACCTTGATGCCAACATACTGTAATGGAAAGGGGATGAGCCTACTATAGATTCAATCTTGAGAAAAGATCGACTAAAAGTTGAAGTGCAAGATATACTACAATACCTTGATGCCATCACAGTGGAAGGGAAAGGGGATGAGGGCACTGTGGACTCAAGCTTGGGAGAAGAGTAGCTGAAAGACAAAGTGCAGGAGAGGGTTAAACAGGGTAAAGAGGGAAGGAGACAACAAGAGAACAAGGGGGAAGTGATTCAATTGAGGAAGTTGTTTAAATGGAGATTGACCAAGGCAAGAAGATCAACAAAGAAATTCCGGTTGAGAGGTGGTAGTTGAAGCTCTCTCAGGGGTAGAGTTTTTGGATGAAAGAGGAGGAAGAAGGAAACTTGAAGTGGACCATGAAACCTACTAAAAGTGCATAGGAAGATATAGGTGCCAAGGAGCCCAAAGGCTCAAAGGAGGCTTTTGGCATGGAGGAAGCCAAAGGGGCTAAAGCTATAGAGGCGGCTAAAGGTGCGGAGGAGGCCAAAGGTTTGGGGGGGGGGGGGGGGGGGTGCAGAGGAGACACCTGATGCGATGCCCTTAGAAACAGGTGATAGCATTGACTTAGACGCTCTCTCCCAACTCTTCAATGTGAAATCTAGAAAGCGTCATGTTGGTTGTTGCCTCAAGTCGTGAACCTGTAAGAATTAGTTGTTGTGATAGCATTTTGTACTTGCTTCTAGATTAATATCAAATACCAACCCATTTTGCTTATGTCAATGCATTTGGTGTCATGTCACTCTACTCTTGAAAGATGTCGATGTCTTTATAAACTATCATATCCTTGTGTCAAAAATTGGTAAACTTTTATGGTGCCTAATGTCCAACTTTGCTATTGCAAAAGGGCTGTGTTCTTCTACTCATATAGTTTAATGGTACTACATTCAAGGATAGTTGGTGGCTAAATGAAGAATGAATGGATACATCAAAGCCATCACATGTAATGGCAAGAGATAGGCACCCTGTTAATTTGGATGTCAATGGAGTGCTACTGAAGGATTGTGTTGAAGAACCCAAAAGTTTATGGAATATCCCATTCCCAACGAGATGTAAGCCTCGGGGTGTGCAAGTCTCTCGACACAAACATTGTGTGGTCAGACCTGATGCAGAGGACTTCATCATCAACTTGAGGAAGCAATGCTACGTGATGCTCTAGTCATGTAGCCAAAGGAAGAATTTGATGACCATAATGAATGCTTGCTTCCCTAGATTGATGAAGATGAAAGACCTCTTTTTAGGAATTTATCCCATAACTTTCAAACTGGCTTGACTGATTTTATTACTATTATGCACTTTGATATTCTAGTACTATATGGTACTTTGGTACTTTTGGTATTGTTTATTGTTGTGTACAGAATCATTTGTGCCTTTTGTACTCTGGTTCTATGGTACTTATGTACTATGTACACGATTTCCATTGTTTTGTACTTTGATTCTTTGCTACTTTGGTACTGTGTGTTTGATGCTTTGGTACTCTTATTTGTACAGCTGTTCTAATAGCTTAGCTTCTCTATCCAAACCTATTTTTCTAAAGGTCCTAAGAAGAGTGTGGCACAAGCATCCATAGTTCAATGAAGCAAACATCCTCCTTGTGGACAACATGAGATACAATTCCTTGAAGAATGATTATGACTCGTGCTATTGCATTCGGTCATATGAGCCAAAATATTATGACTTGGAAAAGCCAAAGTATCTGATGAAGGTCAATTTTCCATGGATGTGTGGGTGGCTAGATGAGAAGTTCCCCACTTCTTACAACCCCCCCACACCCTTGTTTGATGTCGAGGATGACATTTCCTTGTATGTTGACCAACTACTTTGTATCATTGGAGGGGTATTCGTACTGCTTTGACCCCCTTGTTGTGCAAAGGATTGTGTAATCCTAAACATTGCCTTTGGCATTTTCATGAAAGTTATCATTGCACGTGTATCTTGGTCCCCTATGAAAAATTTTACAAGTACGCTTTATCTTTTTGTACACCTACTTTTTCTTGCTACTGCTTTGGTACTTTTCTACTACTACCTGGTGACAAGCGTGACTTTGAAGTTAGTGACAAGTGAGATTTTCCAGGTTAGTAGTTCCTCTTCGAGGCTGGATGAGAGGAAGGAAGAGGACAACAGGAAGCTAGGGGAGAGAGATGATGAGAGCAAGGGAGGTGAGGATGAGAAAGAAAGAGGAAGGGGATAGTTTTTGTAGAGTACCAAAAAGGGTTCTTATTGCACAATAAGAATGGGCTTTATAACTCTGTCTGCAAAAGAACTATACACAGCAATTAGCTAAACCCATTCAACACAGTACCAAGATTTGATACTATAGTACCAAAATTGGTGACATATTACCACCAAAGATTGGTACTCTATAAAAGAGTAGTAACTGAATGATTGTAAAGGTAGCAGATAGTGCCAAAGGTGTGTAGTATATAGTATCAAATTAGGTACTCTCATTAATATACAATATCAAATTTGCTGTGGTAACATAGACTATCAAATTTGGTATGGTAACATAGACTATCAAATTTGGTACTACAACAGTCAACTGAACACAAAAAAACATAGTACCAAAATTATTGCTACAGTAACACAACATTCAATTAAAAAAATATAAAGCACATCACCAAAGTTTTGTATTGTAGAGTACCAGTCTTGGTACTATGGAGTACCAAAGTTTGGTACTGTAGAGTACCCGTTTGATAACATAGCAATGGCATTAGACAATGTTGATCTCAAGTAAGATTCTATTCAAGAGAATTACAATTGTTGGTTGTGGTTAAAATTTTAGTTGAGGTAAACACTCTATGGATCCTGTCCTGCCCACTTCCCTCTTCATATGACATGCTATTGTAGATATTCTCATATATCTTTGAGGATAGGTTAAAGTGGTTATGCAGGCCAAGGATAGCCTCCATGGGGAACCATATGGCTCTAACTAGATGGGATTAGATCATCATCGGTGGTTTTTGATTCAATAGGGTATAGGTATCAACTTTGCCCTCAAAGTAGGCATAGTACAAGGCCCTCAACTAAAATTCCACCTTTTACGATCTTGTTATGCCAAAGGTCCTCTTGGTTCCTAGTACATGGTTTTTGTGCACTTTAGAAGGTATAAGTCCTCTTTTTCCTCTATTGCCGTCACTTCAAATTTATCCCCAATGGACAGTAATTGGCTCAACACCTCAAAACACTTGGTCATCAAAAAGTACACCTAAATTGCGAAAACTACACCTCACCTTTAATTTGGCCAAAAGTTGTCAAAAAACTTTTAAAAAATCGATTTTTGGAGCTACTTAAAAAAATGATAATGAACACTACCAAAAAAAACTTCACTTTTTTGTATTAAAGTCAATATAGAAAGTTTTTGTATTAAAGTCAATATAGAAAGTTTTTTGAGACAAAAAAGGTGCAAATATTTTTGAAAAAACTACACTTTTTTGTATTAAAGTCAATATAAAAAGTTTTTTGAGACAAAAAAGGTGCAAATATTTTTGAAAAAACTACACAACATTCCACTAGAAAAACAATTACATCTTTGAAAGCTTACAATTAAAGACTCGAGGCTTTCGATCACAATCCTTGAACTTTTTCCATCAAAAAAATTTTATATAAATGTGACCAGACTTCTTCAAGGTGAAACCATAAACAAGCATTTCCATATCCTCCAAGTTTGGATTATTGATACATCGTTTGCTACTTTCCTTTTTCTTCTTCTTAGTCACCTTGATCACTTCAGGATAGTACCTATTGGTAATTGCATCTTCTCCAACCACTTTGTACTAGCAGTGAACATCAATCGAATGAATACGTTGATTTTCTTCATAGATCTTAATTTTCTTCATAGATTTTCTTCCTTTTTCTTCTTCTTAGTCACCTTGATCACTTCAAAAAGTACCTATTGGTAATTGCATCTTCTCCAACCACTTTGTACTAGCAGTGAACATCAATCGAATGAATACGTTGATTTTCTTCATAGATCTTAATTTTCTTCATTGATTTTCTTCCTTTTTCTTCTTCTTAGTCACCTTGATCACTTCAGGATAGTACCTATTGGTAATTGCATCTTCTCCAACCACTTTGTACTAGCAGTGAACATCAATCAAATGAATACGTTGATTTTCTTCAAAGATCTTAATGACTTTGCCTATCCAAAATGGACATCCGCTGTCATCATCTAATGCTAACACAGCAACCATGACACCCACAGTCAACTCATTGACATTCCCCTCCCACATATGTTTCTCTTGTTGTCGTCTCTGTGTGGTTTTTCTTGCACTAATATAAGCTTCTTGGGTCTCTCCGTGCACCAATTGCTCCAACTCCTTTGCTAATTGAGTCCCACCCTCTATAACATTATTGTTAGGAATAATGTTTGATTGATGCACACGCCAAAAAAATGGATCCAAGTTTATGACTTCAGCTGTGTCACTTTTGAAGCCCTCATTTGCTCCTCAAAAAAACTAAACCACCACTCCATCGAGCATGCTGGAAAGTATACATGTGATGCTTGTATTGTGTCTTTGATTTCAACTAAGCATTGCAGATAATTGAGCTTTTGCCAATTCATTTGTTGATCCTAATAGCATGTATCTAGATGGCACAATCTGCTATTTTGGAAGAAATGATATGAATTCTAAACCATCAGCAGGATGCCATGATTTTGTGTCAGAATACTTCTTGCACCAAAGTTGAGTTTCACCATCTTTCTTCTTCATCTTGAATTGATGTTGAAAACTAAGAACATTTAGTTGTACAAAGGATGATGTACCTAAATCTCCACCAATGGCAAACTCACAAAAATCATATGTTCCTTTAAAAACATGTACTTTTGGTTGAGGTTCGTAAGATTCTCTATGGACTTCACAAATTTCAAGAAGGTTAAATGCACTTTTCTTTGCCAGCTTCACTAAAAATCTACTGAACATTTGGTCAATTTGATCATGAGTATGCCCCACTAATAAAAAAACCAAGTTTGACCTTCTTAAAAAGCTCTTTTTCCACTAGCATGCTTAAGTAAGCTATCAATACTTGACTCTTGTTTTCTCAAGTTGTGTTGTCAAGCTGCACGTATAATGTTCTTGGTAGTTCTCCTTCCCACTCGTTCAAAATATTTTGGATCATAGTGACTGTGAGGTTTGGATCATTATGTAGATTAGGTAAGTTGATGAAAACTTTGGATGTCATGACACCATTGAAGATAAGTGCTCGAACCACATGTAGCTGCACAAAATTTTCTTCTTTGAGATTTTTTGGAGCACGTAAAAAATGAGGCAATAAAGTCTTCTTCTGATCCATCCCATCAATGACCAATCCCAAGTATTGATCTTTGTGCTCTATACACGTTTTCCTATGCTTTGCTAGCTTTTGTTGCTCTGTGCTTTGTTGTTCTTGGTGGATTTTGAGTGCAAGTTGAATAGGAGCTTCAAAACAAAAGAACAATATTAGTTATTTAATAGAATGATCCAAAAAATTATGTTTGAACTTCAAAATCCAGATCAAGCTTACCTTTTTGTTCTGATGTTTTGGTTGTGTCTCGCTTTGCTTTTAATTCAGTACAAATTTGACACACACCCATTCTTGTTTTTTTCACAATCTTTACATGGGAGAAGTGTTTTCTCCAAACTCTTAGAAATGAGCAAAGAGAAAGAATTGGAATGTTCCGTTCCTTGAGAGTTTCAGCATAAAGATTGTAAACCTCTGTCTTTGTAAAGTTATCTAGTAAGTGTGTAAACTTACAGTCTGGAAGATTTTTGCCATTGTAACCCAGAAATACATCCAACCAATTCTTTAAATATGACAGCTTTGGAGTATCAAGTGTTGTGTATGAGCATTGCATAACCTCCTCTCAAGATCTTGAACATGCTAAAAAAAAATTCATATGTTGATTGCTCAAATCAAAAACTTTTACAAAACATCTTTTACAAAACTGTATACCTTGTGTGTTCATTTGTTATCCCAATTGATGCATGTAAGAAACTATTTGCGTTAGATTGCTTCATCCCAAAGAATATCTCTCTTTCTTACTTGATTTTGTTGAAGCATAAACTTCTTAAACAATTCTTTGCATAGCAATACTCTCGACAAGTTGCTTTCACAAAGCTGCTCCTTTGAGTAATCTTTTTGTTTTGCTCAGAGTAGCATTTAAATCCTCAGCACTTTCAACATTGCCTTGAGAACCAAAAGCGCTATCCAACTCCATGTCCGAGGTTTCTTGAAACCTTTGTCTAATTGCCTCTTCACCGCTAGAACTATTATTCTCCGTTGGTGGTGTAACTAAGAAAGAAGGTAAGTGAAAAGATTCATAAGTGCTTCATAATGACATGCTTGAGGCAAAAAACTGAAAATGATAAAAAAAATGATACCACAAAGGAAATCTTCAGCTTTGGCTCTTGTCAGAAAGCAGTCCTAGGCACTTCTTACCCTATTTAAATGTAGTTTCTTGGAAAAAATAGAAAAAAAAAATTTTATGCCTTAAAAAAGATCTCAAAGTCTCATTTTGAGTCACTTTTCCTTAGAGTTATGTGCATTTGATCTCTAGAGCATGTTTTTGCAAAACAACACTTTTTGCTCCATCGTCTATTTTCAAGTATGATTTTTTATTTCATGTTTTGATATATTAGCTTTTTATTGTTGCACAATTTGTTTATACAAAAAACAAACGTTTTGAGTTTGATCATTTTTAAGGAAAAAAAATTTCTTCTTTTTTGCAAGAAAATTGTTGAATTTGTATTTAAAACTTTTTCAAACCCGTAAAATGGTTCAATATTATCTCATAAAAATTTGAAGTATAAATTCTGTAAGTTTTAGAGCCTTTTATTTTTTTGGAATGTTTTAGACCATATTAAGTAAAAGAATTCAACCAAATTGTTAAATCTAGTACAATAAAGCATTATCTTGAGTTTTTTGCACGCATGTATCATTAACTTGTATACTGGAATACAAATTTGTTTTTTGAAAGTGTTGTTTAACAAAGGTGTTATGAGGCATTTTAGCCTTGAAGTGGGCCACATATATCTATTTCTTGACGTTACATAGTTTGGCATTAATTGCCGCTATTTTTTAGGGTCAGTGGCAGTGCTTATACGTGCAGTCAATCTATACTTTGGAGACACCTATAACATAAAAAGATGTTAGTAATTAATTCCTACATCTTCTTAGATGAAGTTGAAACCATATGTAAGGTAGTAGTATGAGTGCTACTCCCCTAAAAACTACAACATATAGCTGGGCTATTCCATAGCTTCACATTTGTTCAAAAACCTAGGAAAATGAGATGCATGGTCCACAACTTTGATCCAAAAAACAGCCGTTTATAGCTTCATGAGAGGAGCCCATTTACAACCGTATTTACCATAATACACAACCTTTCACAACCATTATCTTAACCATAGTCGGGCACAATCAGTCTTACCCTTCTTCACAACAATAATAACCATATTCGACGAAGTTGAGCACTTTTACAAAGGAACAATATACACAACACTAAGTCGGACTAGATCGTATTTGAGCAAGCAAGGTAAGCTCAGTACCAATCCCATAAGCACATATCAGTAGAATAACCTATGTGCCCACAATCTATCATAACCCTGTACACAACCACCCATTCATGGCTAAGTGAGCAGATGTTAAAGCTCTATATCCATAACCCTAGAACAGTATAGATTGAAACCAAGTGTTAATGGTAAGCTCGATAACAAACTTAGAGGCACAACATCAATATCATACCAACCACGCCAGCCATAATAGAGTATACCAGGCCGTATGTTAACCCCTCAGTCAAACCTATCATATAGGACCATTCCCAAGAGCTTTTGTCATTATATTTTAGCAAAAATAGCAACCCAAGGTAACATTTATCCCATGTTTGCAAGAGGATACTACCTTTTAAAGTTATTCTAAAAACATTCTTATGAAAAAGTCCGTAGATATGTATTGCCAGTTATCCCTAACCTCAAACGGAATTTCTCAGTCGAGGCAAAAGGTTGCAGATATATATGCCAATGATACGTTAATGAAATCCTTTCCTAAACCCGTAAGGTGAAAACAAACAGTGTTGTAAATGATACAGTGGAGGTTGCCATTCATGTATTGTTGGGAGTTTCCATCGTTGCATAGCTCCAATGACCAACAAAATTATCAATTCAAAGGGATGAACTACCCGACTAGGGCATGGAAACACTCACACGATTAGTGAGCTGATCGTGGAAACACGAATGGTTAACTCTATGAGGTGAGCTTCTCGGCCTATGGAGGAGCTAAGCCACAATGATCGAAAATCTCCACATCCACTTCTCTTCACCTCTAATCAACCCAACCACGCACACTAATGATTGCAAGACGTACACAACACTAATCCTATCATGCAACACACTAATCACAAGCACACATAGATAGATATATGGAGCACCACACTTCAATCAAACCTACATGCACACACAAGCAAGAGAGGGCAATTACACAAGATAAGAGAGGGATTAACCACTAATTAGTTAAGATCTAGCTAATCAAAGCATCATAGGCAATCATAAAAAGTATGAGAGAGGCATAGTGAAAAATAATTAAGCATTGATTAGTGTTAACCAAGTCATATGAGCAAGGAGAAGCTCAAGGACTCCATAGCCACACACCTCAAGAGCTCTCACCAAAGAGTTCTCTCAACAAATGAGCTTGAGAACCCTAATTTCTTTTACACACTACCTTATGTACCTAGGGTAAAAATATGCAATGTCCAGGTGCCCAAGGCCTTTAAGGCTCCACCACTTATTGAATCTGCAACCTAGGCACACTACTGACCTATTCTTTACAACTTGGAACTCCCATTGAGCGTGTAACAAATAAAAATATTACAATGGCTTGAAATAAATCGGGAATTTATACGTGAACATTTTGGAAAAATGTGGAAAATGTGTAACTCCAATCTTTACTGCTTCTTTGTATTAATCCTCGATGTGCATCCATAAGACTTGGGCCTGTAGCAGCTTCTATTGACTGGCATTAACTCAGTTAACATTCCCCCCTTCTGATTTTAGTGCCTGTCCTTGGGCACTGTTGAAAAGTGTTCGTGGAGGCTGTGGAAGGTTTTGATTGGTTGTTGATGGACTGATTGTCTTCATTTGCTAGCATCTTCATTGGTCTGAATAGTTTGATGTGAGAGATAATGTTGCATTTGTCCGTTGTAATAGCATAATGATGAGGCTGCTATTTATTTATGAAAAGTATATACAAGCAAAGTAGAATGTGTTAAGTATGGAGCCTGATTTACCCTTGTAATTTTCTGTGGTAAAAGCTCACATTTGTAAGGCCCCCATTATGAGGAGAATCCATCGTACGTGAAGGAAAATCACTCGCTGGAAACCAAAATTTTCACGGCCAAAAATCGAGGGCAACTTTAGGGGCCACTTTTTTTCCCTCGCTGGAATATTCCTTTTCGCCGGAATATTATGGCCGGACGGCGGCCGGAAAGTGGTCGGAAAACGACCGGTCGGTTGGCCGGTGGCCGGTAGTCAATGGCCGGTGGCCGGTGGCCGAATTCAAAAGCGGATTTGTCTACACAAGGGTGGCCACACATGGGCGGATTGGAGGGTCCGATTTGGACTTATTCACACAAGGGCGGCTACACATGGCTGCCTGTCATGAGAGAGGGCAGCCCTTTTGGCCTATAAAAGGAGGCCATTTCTACACACATTTTAGAGTGTGAAGTTGATGCAATAAGGTGAGTGTGAGGTGGTGAGAGTGAAGCAAGGCGGGAGCTCCATTAAGGGTATAATCCCTTTGTAAACTACTTCTTGTTTTGAAGTACTAAAGCCATTGAGTGGCTGCTTTCCCGTGGACGTAGCTCACATTGGGTGAACCACGTATATCATGTGTACTCTCTCTTTCTCTCTCTACTCTATAATCTCGTGCATGTAAATTTGTCTCTCTCCATTAAGTAATCTACTCAATTATCTATTTAGCTACGTCTTATTTTCTAACAGAATGATGAGGTTCTAAATTAGGGTCTAATACCTGGATGACCAAAGGGAAAAAACCCAGTGGGAAAAAGTGTCTTTGGGATAAGCGCATTATTGGAGTACTTATTAGCATTGGAAATATTAATAAAGTACTCAAGGGATTATTTGCTGATAGATATGGAATTAAAAAGGTAGCAATTATGAAAGGGTAGCATGATGGAAATTAGTTGCCTGTTGTAGTCCACTCAAGGTATAGGGTGGAAGCAAAAAAGAGTGTCTAATGCATATATCCAATGATGGGACATCCTATTTATGCATACGCAAAAATGCATGGAAAACAATATGTTGTGCAAGAAAGATTTTGAGGGGCTCTTTAGAAAGATGGTGTAGCTATAAAAGCATATGACATGGCTTTGCAAGCTGGAACCCCTTTAGGAATGGTTTTTGTTGACAAGGATATGTGCTCTCATCTTATTGTACACTATGCGTGAGTGTTGGACTCTACGACACTCCACCAATTGTAAGTTAATAGACTTCGACTCTTATGCTCATCTCTTCCAGCATTAGCAACACAACTTAGATATGCTCAACTCTTCCAACTTGAGTGTAAGCCTAATAACTACGACTCTTAGCACAGAGTTTAATATGACTTGAAGCTTTGGGACTAATGCTTTGCTCATTTTATGGCTCAGCAGCCCAACTCTGACTATGCCAAAGAGTGTTTTTTGCACCCTGGCGACTTGACTTTTTACATTCTTGTGCTTACTACAAAAATTTCTTCAAGTAAAAGTAAGCTTGAACCCTCAAAAAGAGGATTAGTGAAGGACCAAGTTGGCATTGAAGGTTTCTTTTTCCATACCTGTTTTATATTCTTTGAACCTACATTCACGTTGGTTGGGTTGTCCTTGTTTGACTGAGAAGACTCCATTATCTGTTTGATTCTCCAATTAGGCCTGTTGTAATAAGTCTTTGATGTTGTTATAGGCCTCTGTTCACTGTTAGAATTTGGCTTTTGACTAGGAGCATTGGAAGACTTAGGAATCCAAATCTTTTGAAGACCTTTGTATCTCCATTGTTGACTTTGCTTCGCTCGAGGTCTTGTTGAGTTCTTGAGATCTTCATGCAGGTCTAGTGTAGTTGCAGTTGGCTTATGGTGGTTGACTAGTAGCCAAATCTTTGTATACCCCGTGTAAAATCCTTGTCCAAGACGAACATTCTTTGAGATCCGTCTCTGTTCTGTATCCTCTTAAGAGTTGTGTTTGACTTTAGCATCTTTTGATCGCTTGATTCAAAACTGTGCAAAGAATCATGACAACCTGGGGAAGGCAACTGTCAATGTCATTGGAATTTTACCATGCACGAGCGGATCCGAATTGGAGCCAATAGTTCCAATCAAATTGGTGACTAGAGCTCAAGCTAAGATAGAAGCAAGAATTCAACCTATAGTGGACGATTTGAAACTTCTCAAAAAAACCAAATTTGAAAATGGATCAGTTAGGACTCGGAGAAAATCATGGAAAGCCGAATAAGACAAAATGAAAGCAAAGAGTCTAAAGGAAAAAATAGCTTTGAAAACAGAATTAAACCAAACTAAGGAACATGTTAGATGTGAACAAGAGAGCAAATAAAATGCAAAAGGATCAGAAGATCTAAAGACTATTTTTGATGGATCAGTCTTAGTGGAAAAGGTGAACAAGCATTTAGATGCCATGTTGCAAGCCTACAAGAAGGCAAGATTGAAGAATAACCAAACTTTGGAATAGAGACTTCTGACCTATCTGCATCCTAAATTCAAAACCAAACAAATGGAGATGTGCAAAAAACTCATAGAAGCTACTCAAGTTCTGATACAGCCGAAAAGTTTGAAAGCTTCTGAGCTAGTAATGCATGAGCTAGAAAAGGTAAATGCGGGAGCGCGTGAGGAAACTAACACATGCAAACAACTTAAGATCCAGGGATTATGTGATTGTTGTGGAAGGGATCATCTGCTCATACAATGTAGTAAGAAATTAGACAACAAAATCAACCCTACAAAAGTCGAAAAGGAAGAACCATGGACTACAAGGGTTGTTGCGAACACAACGGATGAGTGAAATCCCTGGAGATGCCGCCAATTCCTAAAGTAGACAAGTTGTGGCCACAATCACTGTGGGAGACAATCAAAAATAGGAAAAATGAAAGCACCATGCTATTGTCAGTATTAATCTTTGAAATCAACATGGACCATGAGATCTATCCGAGAGATATTCAGTCTCATTGTAAGTTGATGCAGGTAGAAAGGTACCCATAGAAAGTAAATCGACAACCATAAGAACTTTACCATCCTTTATAAGGGAATATGAGACAAAATCTGAAGTGAAAATTGTGTCGTCACAATGGAAGTCTATTCCAAGAGTGACAGATACAAGTTTTTGAGCTTACATGATCTAATGTCATCTCGTATAAGATGCACCATTACTGTCACGAAACTTCTAAAAAGTAGACCATATTTGTGGGGACAAATGAGCAAGAATCTGGATAACCTTGCAGACAAAATAAAGGAAACAAATCATTCTAAAAAACCCAAAGCAGAACCTGTCCCAGTGAACAAGGTGGGCGATTATTGCAAAGGAGAAGAAGGAGACACCACCTTACCTCTAGAATATAGAGGAATAAAGGCAATAGCTATACTTGACAGTGGGCTAGACTAGCCATCACTACAAAAGGAATCTGGGAGAAATAGGAGAGATCAACTCTCACGAAAATGCACATGAAGCTACAACTAGCAGACGGATATGTGGAGAAACCCTTAGGAATGTTAGAACAAGTGATTGTATCCTCATTCAGGATAGAATATGAACACGCCTTTGCTGCTGTAGATTTTGGGGAAATTATAGATGCGTCAACTCAAGATGGTTCAAGAATAGGGTTATGACCATCTCTACTTATGGCACAAGGGAATCACAACCAGTGTTAACACAAAGGACTATAGTTACAAGAATCTAAGCCAAACCCTAAGAGAAGACTTTGCTATCACTACAAATGTTGGAACATAGTTGCTTGCTTGGCTAGTAAAGGATGCACATATTTGGATGTGCGGAGCATTGGAATGTGGGAACGAAAGAAGGAAGGATTGCATCCTAGAGCACTTAGTAGAAGATAAATATTACATGAAGGAACCGTTACTAGAGAAGTTGTTCGAACCCTTTGGATGGGAGAAAGTACTGGCAACATTAGATGTCTGTGTAAACAATGTAGCCAGTACGATGTTTTGTGACATGGATGGTTAAGACATAATGCCCTTTCAGATGGTAACCGCTATCTTGAACTCAAAAGATGTAACTGAAACAACTGAGACTTCAAAGACAATCGATGGAAAATGGATAGTGGACAAGGTTTTTGTATGAGATGTTCCACACAATGTTGAGGACGAATACCATGATTCAAGGAGTGATGATTTTGGGAAAGAAACAAAATACAACAAAGCAAGATGAGCCGATTTTCTATGAGTTTCCTAACCAAACAAAAGTGGACACAAAAGATATATCAATGAGACAAACAAAAAAACAACTTTTTTTTTTGAAAACCAATGCCCAAGTTGATGATCAAAATGCAATATCTCATGCTCGTGGGAGCAGATGATTGTCTGAAACAAAATCACCAAAAAACCTTTGAAGTTGACAAGTTTTTGGGCAAGCCTAAAGAAACAAAGGAAAAAACAATTGAAAGACAAGGCAAAAACATCAATGAGGATGTCAAAAATTGAATGCAAAAGTGAATACCAAAAGTTAAAATGGACACTGAAGGAGATTTGGACAATAGAAATGGAAAGCGAGGGGAACATTAACTTGAAAAAGTTTGATGTACCCTCTCATTACAAATAGTACACAATTCAAGACCGACGTATTATGGTTGAGCAACCAATTTGAGAGCCTAAAGAATTGGGAACATTGTATGATGGACCTGAAAACGCAAAGAGGATTGATCCTTCTTAACCAAGGGAGGAACCTAGACCGGAATATATAGCTATGGCTCTCACCAAAGAGGAGGAGCAATTGTTGATAGCTACCCTCAATCAATATAGAGATGGGTTTGCGTGTTCATACAAAGATCTTAAGGGGTAGATTCGAGCATATGCCAACACTCTATACCCCTCAAGAGTTATGCTAAATAACACTGACAACGTCCCCACACTTATAATGAAACATTTACGAGGAAAATCAAAGAAGAGATAAACATTAGGGAAAGTTTGGACTCAATTTTGGGCCTTGTAAGAAATGCCATGTCAGCATAGAGAGAAATAATAGAAAGTCCCTATTTTCATTTTCCATATTTGTTTTCCAAATATCCTAAAACCACCCATATTGCAGGGTACGTTTAATAAAAAACTCAAAAGGTGTTCATGCAATGATAACCTACCATGGCTCGGAATTGAATTCTGAATATCTCAATCTTTTTCTTTTTTCAAAACTAAGGCCTACCACTAACGTCCTACATCAAATTTCTTTTCTCCACCCCTTTCAAGTTTCCCTCGTTTGTGTTACCATATACATGTGGTAGTGATGTGTGTGAACACACTAGGACCGCCGGGGCATTTTTTCCCTCTTTAGGAGTTTTTTACCCCCGTGCATTATATATATGCCCATCACTCTATGGCTATCTATCTTTCCATTGCACACTAAGTAATACACTCTCCATCGTGTGCCTTGAGCTTCCTTCATCTTCTCCAAGCTGTGTGTGTTTCTCTACAACCCTAATTCCAACAATAGGTATCAGAGCAGGTCACGTCCTCCCGGGCTTAGTCGCCAGCTGCTCCAGTACACGCCTGCTCACTTTCTCCAATTTCAGTGAGCTTTGGAGAGAGTTCGCAGGTCGACAAATATTTTGGGAGAGCTCAAAGTGCTCGGTATGCTCACAATTTTGATTTGGGCTCATTTCGGCCTCCGTTTCCACTACGGGCAGTACTACACAGGCTATTTCGTCATTTTGTGCAGATTTTATGTCAGTGCCGTTTTCTGCATAACAGGTGCCTTATAGTCTTCTACGGTTTGTGCTATATAGCACAAGTTGTTCCCGCTCCATTTCTCCTATTTTCGGGCAGTTTTCATATCAGGTGCAGCATTTACCATGGCTGACAACAACAACACAGATGTGTTCAAGATGTTTGCTGCTGAGGACAGGTTGGATGGGGACAACTACCCTATGTGGGCTTATATGATGCAACATGTTCTTGTGTCAAAAGGTGTCTGGAACATTGTGCAGGGCATTGATGTACGTCCTGTTTCTGAAGATGTAGGCGATGTTGAGGATGTTGCAGGTCTTGCTGCAAGGATTGCAGCTGTTAGAGTTGTTTTGCCTACGGCAGAACAAGCTCGTTGGGATGTTAAGGATGCGCAGGCTCATGCATTGATTGCGTTGTCTGTGAAGCGCACCATTGTTCCTCACATCCGTTCAGCAAAATCTGCAAAACAGGCTTGGGATATTCTAGCAGGTCTTTATGCAAGCCGCAATGAGGCTAAAATTGCTTTGCTGCGTAAAGAGCTGGAGTCGAAGATTATGCATGAGGAAGATGATATGGACACTTTCCTTGCTAGTGTCAAGGATATCAATGAGCAACTTATTTCTGCAGGTGAAGTCATTTCAGACAGTTCCCTTGTGCAGATTGTTCTTGATGCCTTACCAGATTCCTACCAGACTTTTGCTAGTACTTGGAGATTGATGACCCAAGGAAATCCTGAAGTTATCATGTTTGATGCATTATGCACATTGCTGTTGCAAGAGTCGCTTTCTAGAAAAAACAGGACTAGGCAGCGTGCAGTTGAACAGGCTTTTATTGCTTCTCAAAGAAAGGGTGGTAACAGTAATGCAGCCACTTCTTATGGTTCTGCTGCGAGTGGCAAAAAATCTGTTCCTAATGCTTCTGCTGGCAGTACTTCGTCTGGAAATTCTGGTGATAAGGGCAAAAAGAAGATGCGTTGCCATTATTGTAAAGCCAATGATCACTTGATCAAGTCGTGTCCTAAGTTGAAGGCCAAAGACGCTAAGAAGAAAGAGGGTGGTTCCACTTCAAATGCTGGTTCCACTACAAATGCAACCATTGTTGAGTCTTCTGTGAAAGGAGACTGTAATGCTGATGTTGATGCAGAATGGGCTTTTAGCGCAGAGTGCACTTACAATCCTGCTGTCCATGATGCATGCTTGTCAGTTGTTGCTGCAGATTCACATGTGTGGTATTTGGACAGTGGTGCTACAAAGCACAATAATTCACATCATGAATTGTTTACCTCTCTCGAGTCAGTCCCTCATGGGAATTCAGTCACTTGTGCCAACAACGCCTCTTATCCAGTCCAAGGAGTTGGAAAGATTGTGCTCATTGCTGCTAATGGCAGTTCCTTCACACTTCTTGATGCACTTTATGTACCTGGGATCAAGAAGAATCTCTTGTCTGTATCTGCACTTGCTAGACTTGGACTTGTAGTCAAATTTGTGGATGACAGATGTACAGTTCATGATCTCAGTTTTGGTGATGAAATTGTTGCATCTGGCCTTTTGTGTCGTGGGCTGTATCAGCTCACTTTGTATGAAAAGTGTGGGCAAAATTTTGCAAATGCTGTTGCAGATTCAAGGGCTATTTCAGATGCAAAACTTTGGCATGCACGCTTTGGTCATCTGAATTTTTCCAGTTTGCTGCGTTTGCAGAAATCTGATGTGGTTGCTTCTTTGCCGCCTCTTGAAGCACCTATCAAACATGTTTGTGAAGGCTGTATTTTGGGTAAGATGCAGCGTTCTAAATTTCCAAAGGATGGTTCGGTTCGGGCCACATGCAGGTTGCAGCTTGTGCATAGTGATGTTTATGGGCCCATGCAAACCGTCCTTGGGCAACTACCTGTACTTCGTGACTTTCATTGATGATTACTCCAGGCATGCATGGGTATTTCCGCTTAAAGCGAAGTCCGAAGTTTTTATGTGCTTCAAACAATTTTTGGCTATGGCTGAAATGTCTCGAAATGTACTATGGGCACCCTCCGTTCTGATCGAGGGGGGGAGTATATGTCTCATGAATTTAATGCATTTCTGGCTAGTCGTGGGATAAAACACCAATGTACAGTGCCTTATACACCTCAGCAAAATGGTGTTTCTGAGAGGAAAAACATGTCACTAACGGAAATGGCACAATGTATGGTCAAAAGTCAAGCTTTGCCGCATTCTTTTTGGGTTGAGGCCATTATGTGTGCCACTTCTGTACTTAACAGGTGTCCTATGAAAGCTTTGCTGTCTATTACTCCATATGAAGCATGACATGATAGAAAACCTTCTATTGAGCGTGCCTGTAAATTGGATGCACCTTTGTCTAGTCGTACTCGTTCAGGCTCTCGCCATGCATCTTATGCATCAGATTGTTATGCTTTGGCTGTGTCTAGCTTACATGATGTTGAGGAGCCTCTAACTATTGATGAAGCACAAAATTCAGAAAATTGGATGGCTGCCATGCAATCAAAATGATGCACTTATAGAAAATGACACATGGACTCTATGTGATTTGCCTCCTGGCAAAAAAGCCATTGGTACGAAGTGGGTTTACAAGTTGCACCGCAAGCCGGATGGTGAGATCGATCGCCATAAGGCTCGACTTGTTGCAAAGGGTTATGCACAGCAAAAAGGCATAGATTATGAAGAGACTTTTGTTCCCACTTGTCGTATGACTACTGTGAGTTTTCTATGTGCATTGGCAGCTCATTTTGGTTGGGATGTACATCAATCAGACATTGTTACTGCTTTCTTGAATGGTGACATATTTGAGGAAGTTTATGTAACGCAGCCTCGTGGTTTTGTCATAAAAGGAAAGAGGACAAAGTGTGCAAATGTAACAAGGCTTTGTATGGGTTGAAACAATCTCGTCGTGCTTGGTATGAGAAAGCTGACACTCATTTGGTCAAACAAGGCTTTCGTAACAGTCCAACAGAAAGCACATTGTATGTAAAGTGTGAGGGTGATGTACTTCTCATTGTGGTTCTTTATGTTGATGATTTGCTCATCACTGGACCAAATGAGAGACATATTGCTGAATTTAAGGCTGATTTGAATGCTACTTTCAAGATGAAAGATTTGAGGCTGTTGCATCATTATTTGGGTATACAGTTTAAGCAGTGTGATGGTGGTATTGCCTTGTGTCAGAAAAGTTACATAAAGACATTGCTATGTAAGTTTGGACTTGAGGATTGCAAACCTATTGCCACTCCCATGGAAACAGGTTTGAAGTTGAGTCTACATGATGCTGGTGATCCTGCTGATGTCACTCTTTACCAAACTGCTGTTGGCTGCCTCATTTATGTATGCAACACGAGGCCGGATATTCAGTTTCCAGTCTCACAGATCAGCAGATTTATGCATAGCCCAGGGTCTAAGCATTGGCAGGCTGTCAAGAGGATTTTCCGCTACCTTAGTGGCACTTTACATCTTGGCTTGTTTTATCCCAAGGGGGGATCATTGCCACCACACTTACATGCTTTTTTGGACTCAGATTGGGCTAGTTGTTTTGACACGCGAGTTTCCACAAGTGGTTTTTGTTTCATGCTTGGCAGTTCATGTATATCATGGTTGAGCAAGAAGAAACCTGCTGTGGCTACTTCGAGTTGTGAGGCTTAGTACAGGGCAGTCTTCACAGCTACAGTTGAGTGTGTATGGCTCAGATGCCTTATGGCTAATTTGGGTGTTGGACAGGACACTGCCAACACTATCTACACTGACAGTCAGAGCGCATTGGCAGTTGCGAGGAACCCAATTTTTCATGCTCGCACAATGCACATTGAGTTGCATTTCCACTATGTGAGGTAGAGGCTCTCAATAGGAGAGATCAGCTTGGCTTATGTGCCAACAAGGGACAACCTTGCAGATCTTTTCCCAAAGGCATTATCTCGTGAGAAGCTTGAAGCTTTCCACAAAGCTTTGGGCTTACTCCCCTTTGTGGACTGATCATGTCCTCAGGGCATGGCACTTCCCTTTACTCATGTGCCAGCTCTCATTCACCGCATCACTCCAGGGGGGATTTGTTACCATATACATGTGGTAGTGATGTGTGTGAACAGACTAGGGCCGCCCGGGCATTTTTTCCCTCTTTAGGAGTTTTTTTCCCCCGTGCATTATATATACGCCCATCACTCTATGGCTATCTATCTTTCCATTGCACACTAAGTAATACACTCTCCATCGTGTGCCTTGAGCTTCCTTCTTCTTATCCAAGCTGTGTGTGTTTCTGTGCAACCCTAATTCCAACAGTTTGCACTTTGCTTGCTTTGGCCTCTCCACATTATGCTAGTCATTTTGATGTTGGCATCGTATCCTCTTAGAAGTTCTACCAGGAATCAAAGAGACGTGTATCGTTTGCATATAGAGCTCCCACAAGAATATGAGCCCCTTAGCAAGAAAAACAAGCAACACACCATTTTTGAAGCTTCAAAGGAGAATTTTAGGACACAAGGCAAGAAAAGCGTGGACCTTTGGGTCGATGGTAGAATTCAACCTAAGCATCCCATCACAAACTCAACTCCACCTTTCAAGGCCATAACTTTAACTATGTGGAAGATGGCCATAATGGTCTATAAGGCTATACCCAAGCACTTTGCTACATGGAATGATATTTTGCATCTTGAGAGAGACATTGCATATACAAAGAAAATCTACATTTTAACAAAACTGTAGAGCACTGTGCTCAACAACTCAAAGGCAACAACAAAATCATCACAAAGATTACGTAGAAGCTTAGAGAAAAAGAAATAGCATTGGGTCCACAACAAAGAGAAAGAAGACTACAAGACATTGAGTAGCTAAAGGTTGGCTTTCGGGGAACACTCTTGACTTGCTTTCCTAGATCGTTGCCGCCACCTTGACCAGGATGTTGAGTGCAACACACCCAATTTTTCTGATCCATACAACCTCATAGTGAATCAAAAAAATGTTGCTAGGTTGTTGGTTGACAAGCGCTATGGCAAGATCATCACCAAATAGCTTGACAATATTTTGAAAGAGAATCAACTTCCTGCACGGGATGTTCTGGACAAAGCTGGTATTTCAATAAAGGATATTCTGCAATTTTTCAGGTATGTAATGTTATGTGCATCTCTCTTACACTATAAGGGAACTCAACCTACCAAAATGTATCCTTTTTAGGTCCATGCAAAAACAAGGTAAGAAGTTTCACTTGAAGCACACACTGCTACTAGACCCTTCTCCATTCAGAAGACAAGATAGCAGGTCAAGGAGGAGGTGCTGCAAACATTGGGAAGCCCTTTCCACATTTCAATTGACATATGGATTTCCATCAGGGGGGAGAAAGTGTTTTATGACAAGTACAACAATATTTCTTATGATCTGATTGCTCTGCAAACATACATTGTACAACTGTTTGAAGTTACTCCTCAAGAATGCAATGGTGTTATTAAATTTGTGATTAAACTGGATGAGTGTGAGCTTGTGAAGGAGACGAAGGTTGAGAAAGTCACAATAACACTAATGACCAGAGCACTGGATGGAAGCATTGCAGCTAAGGATCCTAAAAACTTTAGCGTGCAATCTAAAAATAATATATTCCTTGCGCCACATTCAAGGTTTTTTGACAGGATGATCAACTTGGATAGCTCACTTTTGCATGTGCAATTAAACTCACTAAAAATCTCTATTGCAAGTTCCTACAAAGAACTTTGATATACTGAATTGGGGTTTTCATCAAACAAACATCCTTGAAGTAAGAAGTGAGCAGAGAAATGGAAAGACACTTGATATTTATGGCATGGGATCCTGCATAGTGGAGTGGAAAATGGCTGGAGTGATAAGACCTTGAAGTGTATGTACAATGTCTTCAAAGGAGCAACAAGCAAAAGCCCTTGCCTATACAACGTAAGAGGAGTCCATAGCCTTGACAAATGGTATTGGAGGAGAGCACTATACATGCACCTACAAGACCTAACTTTTAGCGAGTGTTGGACATCCCACTAGCTAGGGTTCACATATGCACAATCCATGCACTTCACAGGATCATTGAGAAACTCATGTTCCTTTACATTTGTTTTGCTTGGACCATTTGACCTGCTCCTACAAAGCAGAGGGTTATCTTAGCTCTAGAAATAGTTTTTTTCAAATATGGGCATGCATGGAGGGTGTTTAAAGCTAGAGCAGGATGAGAAGAGGTCTAAGAATGGTCCTGACATTTTGAAGAAGCTCTCTAGTGGTGGTGTGAAATGTTGGCTCTTCTTGTCAATGCCGACAAGTGGCAAACATTGTAAAAGACAAATGGTGGTAGCTACTACATGTGGCAGTGTTGTATACTTTTGGAGCCGCTTGTTGATACATGAAAGTATTGGCTATATAGCTTGCAGATCTTGGCCACCCTTGGATCCTCTAGGTCTTCAAAGGTGGGGTTGGTTTTCTTGTGAGAGTAGACCTTCACTTCGTCTCTTGTTTCTTTGATTGAGCTACTAGCATTGTGTAGCCTTAAAGCATCGGCAATGATTTAAGGGGTGATCGTCACTTCAGTCTTCTGGCTCTCTAAAGCAACAATCACTACTTTGCCATCTTTTTGAATGGAGCTAGCTAGCTCATAGACTCTTTGTGTATCCACACCTGCTGGTTGCGTGGTGAAGAAGTTGTGCAAGTCATCTCTCTCCAACTAGGTGAGGGTTTCCTCCTTATTGGCATAGTCCATGATTTCTTGTGGATTCATGGGGATATCCACAGGGTTTCCCCGTGGGTCTCTGTATGTACCTTGGTAAACTATCAGACCTTCCTTTTCCAGAGTTCCTTCATTCACCCAAGCTTTTGATGGCTTCAGTGTCTCATTAGGGATTGTATATGGCTCTGTTGCTGCAATTATATCTCTCAAGGAAAGTCTCTTCTTCTTTGCAAGTGATCTGTTGGCTTCCATTGATCCTTTGCACTCCAATTCCAAAATTTAGTGTCTTTCACAAAATCTGGCAATTGATGAGCTTCTAGCTATCCAAATGACTTCAAAATTGAACCATAAGATAATTGGGGCCTAAGGGAGCAATGCCTGTGGCCAAAAGAGCATTTTGGGTGCAAATTCATGTTGTGAGACATCATACATGTATAATGTCCAAGTGTTTAGAATGAGATGATTTTTCATATTGAATAGCTCATATCATGTACGTCCTGTCCAACACCCAAATCAGCCATAAGGTGTCTGAGCCATACACACTCAACCGTAGCTGTCAAGACTGCCCTGTACTTAGCCTCACAACTCGAAGTGGCCACAGTGGTTGCTTCTTGCTCAACCATGATATACATGAACTGCCAAGCATGAAACCTTTGCTCATTTTCTTGTCATGGGAGCAGAGCGGCACGACAACGCTTGATAGAGAACCTAGAAGTAAAGCAGTACAAATAGCCAAGCACACACAAAAATTTAGTAGAGACGGGGATGTGAGAAAGCATATCAAAGTGTTTGAACAAATATGTGATTCTCTAGGAGAATACAATGACCTACATCAGAGTAATGATTTAAGCCTAACCTTAAGTGGGAAGGCTGGGGATTGGTATAGAACCCTAAGCATGGAAGAAAAAACGATTTACCCTACTCTTAGGAGACTGTTCTTAAAAGAATACATAGTAGAGGGATTGCTTTGGGGTGTAGCCTCCCAACTCCAGAAAGCCCAACGAGAGGAAGGAGAGTTGGTGAGAGAATTTATTAGTCGCTTAAAGCATTTGCATTCTCGTTGTAATCCAAATGAGCGCTTCAATAATAATCAATTGCTTCATAGATTCAAGGGATTACGACATGAGGATATCTACAATGGCCTAGTCATTAGAGGTATCACCACTTGGTAAGCAGTCACCACCAATGCGATCCAATTGGAGGATAATTTAATGATTCAAGGAGAAAGAGCGTCTGTTGAGCCTAAATATATTAGCTTGCAAGCATCAGGGCATCAGCCCCTAAAGCCTATTGCTAAGGAGCCAAAGATATCTGAGATGACTTTAGCATATCTCACCAAGGCCATTCAAGAGAGTCTTAGAGACAATCGTGCTCCACAAAACAATCATATGTATCCAAGAAGGAAGCAACAATGGTGCTCATTATGCTATGGACCGCATAGTACCAGTGAATGCCCTACTTTTAGAGTGAAATGCAATGCAAACTGCAATGCCTGTGGGAGGTATGGTCATCAAGCTAAGGATTGCATAGTATTTAAGCGCGCAATGGCCGATAGACCAACCTTAGCATGGACAGACACACCTCGAGTGCCTGCATTGATGCCGGCCCCACCTCTTGAACAAACGTCACAACACATGGTCCCTAAGGCCCAAAATGTTGTACAAACAACACCCTTACCACCTCCAATGCTAGGGCTGCAACCACCACATCCGAGAACCACTTCTATGAATCAAGTGGGTTGTGAGTCATCGATTGCTTGTTTGGAAGGCTGTGAGGAAGATATAGACCCTAATATTGCCTATGGGATGGATGCACTTGAAGAAAGTCACACAATACTACATGGAGGACTATTGGGGACAAGTCAAACCTATCTATCAAGTAGCTTCTCTTGCTACAAGAGGCCAAAACATCAATTACACTGCTAAGAGACCACCTCTTCAATGTTATGAGTGTGGAGGTCCACATAGTGCGGCCGAGTGTCCTATTAGGCTACAAAAGAACGCCACACTAATGCAAACCAATCAAGCGAGCACGTCTACAATGCCGATACTCATGTGTAATCGATGTGGCATAGATCATTTGATTGCCCAATGTCCAAATAATCCAAATGCACGGAAGATGACGCCATTAAACTTGATTGAGGTTACCAAGGAGCCATCACAAAGTACACCTATGGTACTAGTAAACGTACTCACACAATCGATGCTCCAAAAACAAAATTATATTCTTGAGGAAAGAGACACGTCATCAATTGTCCAATCTCAAAAAAAAAAGTGATGAGCCTGGGGAGGGTAACAATGTTATATGACCCCCCAAAGTTACAAAATTAAAATGTTGAAAACGAACAAAAAAAAAAACAAAGTGCCACAATGTAAAATCTTAAGCTGGAAAGAGAAATCTCAACTTGATTTGGTTCTTCTCTCCCATGTATCGCCTATGGTACTAGAGCTCTAGAGGTTCCCAGTGTGGGTGCCTTTCCTTGAAAAGAAAAAACCCAAGGCATACAAAATAAGCACACACATCAAAATGGAATCACTGTGAAAAGACTTTAGGGGGTCAAAGAAAAGGTAATTACTCAGGCGATGATTTCATGGGAAATTCCTTTTATCGTAGCTTAACCACAAGGCCTTCTAGGTATAGCCTCTATTCATCCCTCGGACATGAAATACTTGGCTCTCACGATTAAACAACTTAATTGACCAGAGAAAATTGAGAAGCTTGCCCATGGTATTAATAGTCGATCTTTAGTGCCTTTCGATCGTTAAATTAGCGACCCCGAACTTGTTTAGTTGTTTACCTTTACAACTGTTTATGCATTTGATTATATTATAATTTAATGTTTATTGCTGACAAATGGTTTAAAATTATGTTACCAATCAATTTGTCTTACTACAACTGCATATGCTTTTTAACTGTATATGAAAATGCAATTACTGTGCCAATGTTGTTTGATTTTGCAGTTGACTGAACAAGGCTAATGACATTCATCTCAAATGCTCTTCCACCTTGACCAACGAGCTTCAACTTAATAGCTTCCGAGGACGGAATCTACATCAGGAAGGGGGCATGTTAACCCTCACGACGCACGGACACCCTATCACCTACGACAAACGTCGTATTATTTATTTGGTAGAGTCAGGGACTGGGATTGTCAGTCCAATAGAAAAAGGATAAGAGTGATCGCCGATGAGAGGCGCACTCTAACAGGAACATTCAAGGGTTAGTTGGCTAAGTATGGGCGTCCAAGTGTGAATGGGGTGAGCTCATAAAAAGTCACCTAAACCTAAAAATCATTCATTCTTTCATTTGTGCAATTGAAGAGTGCTCTTGCTCCATCTCCATCTTCTTCTTCTTCATCTCCTTTTGTGTGTGTGTGTGTGTGTGTGTGTGTGTGTGTGTGTGTGTGTGTGTGAGAGAGAGAGAGAGAGAGAGAGAGAGAGAGAGAATGATCGAGTATTGCAACGACAGCACGACGACGGTGAAGCGGTTGAGCACGGTGCAGCGGCGGCTCCTTCTTCTTCGCGGCGAGGAATCCTCCACGAAGGCGAGCGTAGGGC
The DNA here is from genome assembly GCF_014529385.1 of Adiantum capillus-veneris. Taxonomy (NCBI): domain Eukaryota; kingdom Viridiplantae; phylum Streptophyta; class Polypodiopsida; order Polypodiales; family Pteridaceae; genus Adiantum; species Adiantum capillus-veneris. The sequence goes on along the minus strand of NC_140943.1, from coordinate 46,135,065 downwards.
GGTGAATGACACACCCTTGCTCTCTTGAGCTTGCTAGATTAGCTTGGTTGTGTGCTTGCAGCCATTTGTGGCTCGCACATAGTGTATCGGCAAGTCCCTTGCATTGACACGTGCGACAGACGTACACAATCCTTGATGCAGGCAATGTAAGATCCCCAATTTTTGGGTCTCATTTAAAAATAAGAAAAATAGCTATCAGTATCTATTTTGTCAAATTTTGATTTAAAATTCTTGATTGACAGTATTGTAAGGTTCTTATGTAAAAAGCTTCCAAAGTTCCAGTAGGTTAGACAGACGTTTGGTTCAGTTTTGAAAAATCCATTATTTTTTAGCTTTTTCATGCTTTTAGGTGTTTTTGGAAAAAGCAAGGTTGGATCCTTAATCTACGTGTTCCGGGGAAGCTATGGTTCAATTTTGTAAAAATCTGCTTTTTGAGTGCTTTTTACACTATTTTTAGCTTTTCATGATTTTTAGTGTTTTTTAGTGAAAAGCGAGTCCGCTTTCTTATTCCAGTGGAACCCATAGTTCAATTTTAGAAAAAAAAAAAATTGGTTGCTTTTTACGCTATTTTAGCTTTTTATGCTTTTTGACTTTTTGACTTTTTGAAAAGCAATGTGCTTTTTAGAATGACCTAAATATAAAAATATTAATTTTAATCTCTGTCAGATTTAAAAATGATCACCCGGAGCAAAAACGGGACCAAAACAAGATTTTACGAGAATTATTTTTATAAAAAGCAGTACCGTAAATACGTTGAGGCAGTACAAAAAAGACATACTTAGGTTAGGACATCATGGTACGGCATAGTCTAGCCACGTTTTCATTAGTTGATCGGATACTATTTAATTGGTCAGTTTTACTGTAAAATTTGAATGGTAAGTGGGAGAGTTGACCACCAAAAGCAAAGGCATATTTTTAGAGAAGTTCCAAAAAGCATGGAGCTATTCCTAGCTAAGCCTGGGGGTGCTAGTAGCTGGCTTGGAGCTCAGTCGAGCTTTTTGCGGTGCCTAGAAAATTACCTGCAAGCCTCAGTTTTCAGTGCCGTCTGTTGTGTCTACTATCGCAAGGCTATACGTATTCATTATACGGAGTGGCGCAAACTCTTCATCGCCATGTCCATAAGCTCTTCTCTCTCATATATAGGAAGAAGAAGAAGATGAAGAAGAAGGATATTCTCTCTCTACTTGCTTACTATCTCCTCTCTTGTTTCACGGTGTACGCGCTCTTCGGAAGCTCTCGTGGTGAAAACCTCTACATAGCTCTTATCACCGCTCTCTAGCAACAAAGCAAGAAGCCTTTCGACAACCCCTAATTGATTCTAAAGCACGGTGAGAAGCTCTAAACTCCATAGCCATCATCATTTCTCTCTCTCTCTCTCTCTGTCTTTTTTTTGAGTAGTCACTCTCTTGGTGATTGTTTTTTCATATATGAGTGCATGTATAGATTTGCCGAGTATGTATGAAGTTGCTCCATGACTTTTTATTCATGTTTAACACGCTGATTGATGCACACGATCTGTTTATGATCACGTGTGTGCATAAAAAGCGCTTTTCGTTTCACATCATTGAAGTAGTAGGAACACTGTTTTGGTCATAACCCACAAAGCATAATGAATCAGGTCGAACCCTTTGAACGAGAGATAAAATAAATCATTTAGAACATTTTCTCTTTTTGGTGTCATGTGAAAATCACGCATGAGATAAGAGATATGGTCAAAAAATAGCTCGCTGTCCACTGCACTTGAATCGAAATTTTGGACCCCATGCTCCTTGGAGAACCACTATATAGATTCACCGGATGGGCAAACCCACTTAACCAATTGAAAATATTGATGAAACTTGATGATTAATGTGTTTAGGTCTCCTTTAACACCTTGGGTATGCAAGTTAATAATCCTTTCATAACCGGTTTTATCTCCGTATGTAGGGGTGCTACCAAGGGGGAGTACCATATGACGTCGTGAGTTAACCGAGCCGCTTATGTATGATTTATGGTTTGTTTTGGTGAGTTGATTTCAGTTATTAGATGCCCATAAACATATGTGAGATGGTTAGTCAACCCGAACCGCATAGGCAGATATGATTAAAGTGGCTTTTTCTTTTTGGGGTACCATTTGTTGTGTGAGAATCATATGGGTAAAGTGATGTAATAGGGTGTTAGTCTTTATTATGGAGCTAAACTTGATGCATTGGTTTGAGGTCAAACACCTTCATTTGCATGTCATGCATGCTCCCGAAAATGAAAAAAAGTTGTTTTTTTGCATATGTATAAAGTTATGGTTGATGGTTGACCTAAAGGTCGGAGCTGTTTTGCATCATGTTTATGGTGATGGAATGTTATCATACGACGTATGGAACCTTATGGGTTGATGTGGATGCCTCATGTGCATGGGTATGATTGTTTTCTAAGTCAAAACTAGCTCTATGTGATAGTGAGGTGAAGTGCATATGTGATGCGTCAACTTGCATGGTTGGATGTTGTCCAAATTGAATTTTTATACCATTTTTAGTTGCTGGTTGGACTTCTTTTATGCGTGAAAAATCTCATGTCTTGAGAGTCTTGTGTGTGGACTTCGATTGACTGGAGGGGATATGTCAAACTCCAAGTGTGGTAGTTGGTTCATTGTGAATATGATTTGTGGTTAAGGGTTGAGATTTCTTCATGGATTATGGTTGTGATTTTATGGTGGAAGTTGGTGTGGGTCTTGGTTTTTCTTTCTGGATATGGTTATGCTACCAAAGTTTTTGCAGCCATGTTATGTTCTAAAATGGTTATGCAGAATTGGTTATGCCTCAGCAATGAATCCTCACCAAGAACCCTTTCATCAATTCTTTATCTACATTGACGACAGTCCAAGAGATTGGTTTTCCAACCTTAGGCTACTTCAACTCAGATATGGTTAGGCCTAGAAGACACAGTCTACTACTTGGCACTGCGCTCTCAAATGTTAAGGATTACCAAATTTGCTAAGAAGTTTGAAGCTCTTACAGCTGTCGTAGGAAAAGAAAAACTAGAAGATAACTATAGACCAGGTTGTTGGGATGTCTGAGAGAATATCCTATCATGAGAGTTAAAATAATATTTAGAAAATTGACTTCAAGACGCCCATAATATTGTAATGAAATCATAAAAATCAAATTTTGATGAATAAAAGGAGTATAGACTCAATTTTGGTTCACATGTGTTCTAAGTCTTCTCTCTCCTTGTCTTGTTTTTAGATGGATCTTCTTAATTGTCTAGATGAACTCCCAAGTGATTTTGTGCAAAGGGTATTTTTCAATTATGCGGTTGGATTCAATATCCATTGGGGAATTGGAGTGGTTCGAGCTTCAAAGGGAACTAGATACTACCTTGTTCAAACACTTATGTAGCGCGTGAGTTATATATTGAAACCCAACCTGAACATCAAATAAATTTCTTGATAGGTTTATGACCGATTTTGTTGGTGACAAGGGAGTGCTTTAGGAGGTTGAGGTGGTTGTTTAGGGGCCACCAATATGCCGCTGGCACAAGGTGATGGAGAGGAAGAGTAGGTGTATGTGTGTGTATGTGTCTAAGATTCCCATTCTTCGAAGTTTTAACTAAAAATCACTTTCATTTATGTAGTAGATTGTTCTAGTATTCAACATTTTCATGACAGTAGCATTCATTGCATTCCACTTTCAAGAACCCACTGCTCATTGCTATTAATGATTAAGACAACAATTCATTCTAAACCTTTTAAATTCAAAATTCTGTGTACAACTGATATATGTTCGACATATATATGCAAGATACCTGTTATGTATGATGTCATCTTAGTCAATTGTAAACAAAGATATTGTGAAGCCTTAAAAAACGGCATATTTATCAGCAAAACAAACTTGTCCCTTTTAGGTAAACACATCTTGGGCTTCGATATCAATGAAGTTCTCCTAGAATACATTATCCATGTGTTAACTTCACATCAGACATGAACTGATTTGTTAAAAAAAATTACAAAATCTTTTGAGTACAATGATAACCATGCCTTTTAACTTGATGACAGACATGAGTTAATTTGTGATTAAACACTGAAGGTCAACATAAGGCAGAAGCTTAACACTCTCAAGTGGCACAATAGCATTGCCTAATTCTGCATGCATAGCAGCTCCATTTGCTGCTAATACTGCTACTCATGCTTTGCACGCATCCCCACAGCTTCATGAAATTGAGGGGAACAATCGACACGATAAGCACCTCATGCAATGGTGCAAACTACTCAAGTTGTTAACGCGAGAGAGCACCTCAACACGAGATTAAAGATTAAAGGTATTCCTCGAGTGGGAAATTGTTTGACCCCCTCCTCGGGACTAACTGCTAACCCTTCCATCATTCGCTCGACATTATTTGCATGATTCACAAAATTACAAATCAAAAACCATTTAATTTTTTACAAACGGGTTGACTTGGTCATGGAGGTGGTTGCATGAGAAAAGAGGAGCCACACTCTAATTTCGAGGACATTCAATAAAATAATATTGGAAAGAATCTTATGTCAAATATCTTTTTGAGAGGAAACGTGATATAGTCACCCATTCACTCACTGTGACTCTTTAACTTTTTCACGAGTGCTCACTATAGCACTCACCAATCAAACTTTTTCATTCTTTGTTATAACAAGTGATAAAATCACAAGGCCGACCATTCAACTCATGCACTTAAGCACTTAAGATTAAAAGCAACAGCAAATGAATAATACCTTAAACTACATTAATGTTTCAAAGATTTTATATAGAAAATAAACAGGCAACTTTCAGCTTTACAAGCAAAGAAAATAAACCTCACCCTGTAGTTTAAGTAACAAGCAAAGCCTCTTCTCGTGAAGCGCAAGTCTTGGCTGCTGACAAAGCTACAAAAAGCATCTCTCTCACAATATAAACGGAGACGCAAACATTTTCTGTGGGCTCAAGGAGTAGAGACAATGGCTCTCAAGCATTGCAAGGAGCAGCTCTCTTGTTTGTGCACCATGACTCCGTTTCCAATATAGACACACAAGTGACGTCAATATTACAAAAGATAATTTAAAAATGCAATGCGGACTGCGACTGACTGCATCCATAGCTAGAGAGCAGACAATTATAGGATCAAACATTAATGAAGCAACCCTGTAGAGAAAACGATGCATACATAAAGGCAGATTCTCACGCATGACTGGAGGGGGTAAAGATCTGAGCAAGCATAGCTACCTACACAGACCTTAAAGCTCCTAATGATAAGTACCTTGTAACCCCAGCAATCAAAATCTTACACCCAATAGAAATGCGATATGCATACACAAATCAAATGGCTCCTGGATTTCTCACGCATTCCCGGCCACAAGGACTTTCGCTACAAACAGTAATATGCAGCATCAATAGTTGGCACCAGCTCTGGCGCTGCACCTATCGTCACTCCATGTGCTGCATGTAAGCTGATGCGTCGCCGCCTTGCAATGCATTCTATAGTGAAACCCTTTCTTCTGTCAGTGAGGCAATATGGAAGGCTCCCCAATCTCTACTTACTTTATTATGTCCTATGGAAGGCTCCCTTATCTCTACTTACTTTATTATGTCCTGCCACAACATTTTGATAATTTTGATGAATAAACTAAGTTTTTTGGCCATTGAACAATTAAATTGAAGAAGCAAAGGGGCACTCCTGTGTACATCAGTACCACCCTCTCCTGATAGTTTCCAGACACTGTCTACAGCCGTCGTGTGTATAGTGAGGTACAATGTCGCACCAGCAGCTATTTTCCGCCCTGCGCACAAGAGCTTGTAAACCTCTTGCCAGTGCTAATAAGTGAACACTTTCGAACGCCTCCCTCCCTCCCTCCCTCCCTCCCTCCCTTGCTCCCTTGGATCTGTACTAAGCAACTCACAATTGAGGTGCGAGAAAGCATGGAATAGGAAATTGTCCCTCATCTCCTCTACCACTGTCGACATGCGCTCCAAGAACACCCTCTAAGGATGCCCTTCTTCCAGCCGATTTAGCTGGCCCAACATGTCTGAGCGAATAATCTTCTAGGCAAAGCCATGCCATGACACCTCCTTCCCCTTCATCAGCACGAGTGCTATGCTCTCAGTGTGCACAATCACCATGTTATCCAACATAGTCATGATGCAGAGGAAATCATGATTGTTGAGGGCCGGACATATGTGACATGGAGACCTTCGCCTCACACGCTGTACTGAACCCGAGCAGTGATGGCATTCTTGGCGGTGTAGGGTGAAAGCACTGTGAATATTATCTAGGATGCAGGCAGAGGAGGTGGAATGCACGTCTTGATGAAAAGGGCGATGTACAGAATGAAGAGGGAAGAGGAAGAATTGGACGCAGAAGAGGGGAAGCTCACGACGTGCATGAAGCTCGCCTGTAGAAACGCATAGCATATAGAATGATGGTTGTGTGTGGCTATGAGAGCAAGAGGTGCAACCGCGCAGCATGCATGGGAGCTGGGATCGCCTGGGAGTTCAATTCAGTCAGTGCCCACCCACTTAACGTTATCATTACTATTTCATGAATATAGCATCACCATTTTCTTGACAACTGTGTGCAACAGCTAGAGGGATGGTACGGGATGTTCCCTATGCACAAGCTCTCCCTGGGACTTTCGGAATCCTCAGTGGGCTCATTTTCCCTCCAGTTGGCCGCCACTAGCGAGAAACTACTAGCATTTCTATGCCAACATCACCTAAGGCCCCTGTCACACACACTGGGACGGGCAAAACGCGGCTTATTTGAGATGGCATGCTGTCATTGGCTGCACGAAAAGCAAAAGTTGGTCTCCTCACCTTGTCAGAGTGCCGGCCTTACCACCTCGGCCATCTTTTCTCTTGCGCGGCCATCCTCCAAAAGTGGAAGCACGAACGCAGTTCACAGGCTTTGAGCAGGTTATTCGTTGGAAGTGCTTGCCCATCAGTTGATATATAGCCTAGTGTGACATTGTGAGGCCACCCGCCATCCAAAGGAAAAGAGGACGGGTGCCCCGGTCTGTCTGGGGCCTAACTAGCAGAGGTACACCTAACTAGCAGTGGTGACTACGAAAATGGGCACTCACTTCATATTTCAAAACTCAAGATATGTCCATTATTAGATTTACACATTCTTCATGTCAATGAGTGGCCACTATCTTATTTCAACCAATCAACATTTTTTGCCTATCAAAAAATGCTTAAAAATATATCTCAACCTTTTTCCTATTTTAGTCCGCAAAAAGAGAAGGCAACGAACGCTATAGCCTTTGCCCTTTGGGTAGGCAAAAAAAATTTACATATGAGATTTTTCACTAACAAAAAGGGAACACATCACTATGGCCTTAGCCCTTTGGGCAAGCAAAAAGAAAGCGTCTCTATAGCCTTTGCCCTTTGAGCAGGCCAAAAAGGGAACACATCACTATGGCCTTAGCCCTTTGAGCAGGCCAAAAAAGTGATGAAATCACGAGGCCTGCAAAATGACCATTAGAAGATGTACATAATTAAAAACAAGACAGAGAGATAGAGAGTGAGGCCCGGTCAACCTTGGTGCCCTTCTGAGCCTGGGCTACCCGACCGTTGAGGACTACTATGCAAGCTTCTGCGAGCTATTGGCATATGATACCACGAGCAGCAGGCCATTGAGAGGACACTACTGAGTAACTGAGGGCAAGCCACACTGAGCAACTTTTTTCTGTTAATGAGAAGAGTAGGGTGGTGCCCATTTTGTTTTGAAGGAAATCTCACCAAATCCCTCTATTTCTCATTTTCCATCTAGACAAGAGAGGGGATAGAGAGGGTGGTTGGAGGATGTGAGTGTAGGCGACATCTTGTATGTGGGCCGATGCAAGTGATGACAACTGCCGTGGGTGGAGCTGGTGAGAGCTGTGGGAGGGTGCTCCTCTCTCTCTCTCTCTCTCTCTCTCTCTCTCTCTCTCTCTCTCTCTCTCTCTCTCTCTCTCTCTCTCTCTCTCTCTCTCTCTCTCTTTGTGTGTGTGTGTGTGTGTGTGTGGACTAGACTGGCGACAAGACCCTCGCATGCAGAAGCAAGGCAAGGCACGGGCAGGCTCCGTGCTATGCAATCTCTCTCTCTCTCTCTCTCTCTCTCTCTCTCTCTCTCTCTCTCTCTCTCTCTCTCTCTCTTCCGTGAGTTTTTCAGCATTTAAGGACAGGAAGGTGCAGCTTGGCTAGAATGGAAATCACTGTCGGGCTACAAAAGCTGGAGAGTTGGACTCAACTACATAGAGTTCGTAATGTTGACTTGTGGTTTACGCCTTCTAGAAACGCACTCTTATCAAACATATAAAGGGGATGCATGCCTTATCATCGTCATCCTCCCTCCATCAGCTGCAAATCACATTTTCCGACATGGGTGTATTTTACTAGTAGCTTTCCTAAATGGAAAAGAAAATTTGAAGGTTTCCCTCCCCCTTGAACGTGGTAAATTATATGGAAAAAAAGACCCTTTTTTCATTTGGGAATGTGTCGTGAAGCTCTTGTGATGTGTGCCTCAACTCCTTCATAAACAAGAGCATAGAAAATCTATGAAAATTCAAATTAGAAGTAATCCAAATGTAAAGGTCTTCTTTGCAGGTATGTGGAGATGGGGGAGATGCATCCCGGGGTGAAGCTTTTGGGAAACCCTAAGGATGCAAGTGTAGCGGTCCTTGATAAGGGAGAGAGCGAGTTTATCTGTGTCGAGGGAAAGACGCAAAATGGGTGTGTACGGCGAAGTTGAATACTAAAGCTCACAAGAGGGGAAACCCATAGAGATTAGAAAGCAAGAAATGGACCTTTTTAAACAGAGGCGAGAGTTTAAGAGTGGGCTGCATTGGCAGCAATGGCTAACCTCGGCACTCACACATGGCACATGTGCACATTTGGACAACGGGAAGGGGTCCCATACGATCCCACCCATAAGGATCAATGGTCCACTTTGCAAGGTGCCAGCAAGGTAATTCTATGTGGTCAAATTACCTCTTGTTGTGTTTCACCTACTTCTTGGTCAGAGTCAGCCAAGAGAGAAAATGTAACATGCTCTAAGGTTCTCATTGCTCAGCACTCACAGACTCACAAAGGAAATCTTTGAAGATGTGGGATGAGAAAATCTGACAAAGCTTGTGTCACGTGTGCCACAAATGTTGAGAGAGAGTGAGAGGGGACTCATAGACAATGCTCACAAGGCAAATTGTAAAGAGTCGGGATGACACGAAGGGGCGGGAGCCTTGCCAACCAAAAATAATGTTTATTTAGATTTGAACGTTAGCTAAGCCTAATAGCAACAGTAAAGTTTTTAAAATTTACATTAACCTGATTAAGGCATCCTGATTCCCCATTCCCACTATCCTTAGTCCTATTCCTCGCTTCAAGAACATAATGCACTTTAAAATTCTAAAAAAACTATATAACTTTTTTATTTTTCCTTATATTTATCTTATCCTTGTGTATTCAAGAACATAATGCACTTTAAAATTCTAAAAAAACTATATAACTTTTTAATTTTTCCTTATATTTATCTTATCCTTGTATATTCAAAAGGTAGTTTATCTCCTCTTCCTTTGCATACACTTAAAAAACCTAATAGGTTTTTTTTGAAAAGTTTCCAAAACCCACATAATTAATTTCAAGAGGTAAATTTTAAAATTTGTAGGTGGAAATACACTTAAACAAGGTTTTGTTTCAAGCGCTGACATGTGGCCTTCAGTTTCAGTTCAAGATAGTATAAAAGCTATAGGCTAGATCTTCAAGCATTTAGAACATGATAAAACAAAGAAAAGTATAGGGAATAGTATGTGTGCCCCTGCCCCCTCCCCCCACCCCCCACCCCCACCAAAATATGATACCCCCCTCCCTTATATTAAAAGCTTGGAGATAAATTATTGGGGGCCTATCCCTAACTTATACGCTTATGTAGCTTGTAAAAAAACCCCCCTCCCTTGCACTTACGTGGTGTAGTAAGTTTTCCATGGTGAATCCCCCGGGAATCTACTTGACTATCACGAGGCCAGACTTGAGCTACACAGTAGGCTTGGAGAGTCAGTTCATGCAGCTTCCGAGGAAGCTACATTTGGATGGAGTACGACGCACACTTCGGTATGTGCAAGGGACTCTTGACTACGCATTGTTCTATGCAGTAGATGTGCCATTAGCATTTTATGGGTATACAGATGCAGATTGGGCAGGTAGCATTGTTGATAAGAGATCTACGAGTGGCTTCATGTTCTCTTGTGGGAGTACTGATGTTACTTGGAGCAGCAAAAAGCAGCCTACGGTTGCTTTATCGAGCACAGAGGCAGAGTACAGAGGTGCAGCAGTTGCGGCGTGCGAGGTAGCTTGGCTACGCACATTACTTGAGGACTTGGGAGTGCATGTGGACCAGCAGATTGTCATCCATTGTGACAACCTCGGCAGCATGCAGTTGGCTAGGAACCCAGTGTTCCATGCCAGGACCAAGCACATAGAGGTCCATTACCACTACGTTCGAGAGCGAGTGTTCGCGAGCGACATCGACTTGGTCTACGTTAGCACATAGGAGCAGATAGCAGATATCTTTACCAAGGCCCTCGGAGCTGAGAAGCTTCGATGTTTCCGGACTATGCTTGGACTCTGCGACATGCAGAGCTCGAGGGGGAGTGTTGAGATGTCGAGCTCTACATCTTGAGCTGGCATCCACTACGGGTCTTGGCCGCTTACGACATTTACTCACTAGCGCGTTAGGTGACCGACACGGAGGATCTATGCCAGTGATTCTACAGCTGGACTACACTTATAGTGCCAGCCTAGTACGCTTCTAGTGAGTTCACACTTAGTGACCGCATGTACATATGCGCTACTTTTTAGTTTTAGCACTTAGTCATTTTGTACTCTCTTTTCTGTGAGAAGAAGAAGAAGCTTTCCATCTCTGTGTGCTTTGTGCTTGTCTTGTGTAGCTCTCTTGCATCCTCGTTCTTTACAAGGGGGGGAGAGAGAGAGAGAGAGAGAGAGAGAGAGAGAGAGAGAGAGAGAGAGAGAGAGAGAGAGAACACAGGATGTGGGGTGGAGCTCCCAAATCTCAGTGTATGAGCACAATGTGAGAATGAGTGAGAGCTCCTTATTCTTTGTATGTATAAAGAATACGGAGATAAATGTGAACGACCGAACACTTCCGGATGGATACGGACAAAGAACGGTGAAGCACACCACCTTTACTTGACACTCTTGTTCGTGAAATTAAAAGGCCTCGTTCCGGGGAAGAACAAAGGTATGGAAATCCACAGCCAGAAAGAGAGAACTTATTACGTATGAAGGCCAGACAAGATCATTTGTTCTATACTTGTCTTGATCTTGGTCATTAGTCCAGGGATTATCCATTTAACAATTAAAGCTTCACAGGATTTGTGGACAATTATGAATGTAGAAACTTCGATCCGAATCAAAACTTTGGAAATTTTAAACCTAGACCATTGACAATTTAGAGGAACTTCAATCAATAGAACTTTAACCAAAATCAGAGACAACCTCAAAACCAAGGGAACTTTAGACCAGACAAACAACAATGGAAATGTTAACCGTCAACTTCATCCAGTAGGAGGAGTAAATCAAAGACCTCAAGGAAGACCTCATGTTAACAGAGCTCAAGGGGCTAGAAGCAAAGGAAATCAGGCAAACATGTATGTTCATGCTGCAATTGAACATCAAGGAGTGAATAGTAATTTTTAGTAATTCAAACACCAGTGGAGTATCAAGGTAACCATTTTGCCTTACTGATTGATTCAGGGAGTACACATTCTTTCATATCTTCTAAGTGCATTAAAAATCTCATTTTGCTTGAACACCCTGATACAAACCTTACAGTGGAATTAGCTACCGGTAGGAGGGTTAGACATAGGGATTTATGATGGGATCCTAGGAATGGATTGTCTTAAAGACAATGATGCTCACATACATTGTAAAGAAGCTTCATTGACTTTTGAAACTGACCAAAACTCTAGGGTTACAGCTACTACAAAATGTGGAAAGCCAAAACTCAGACTAGTAAACTTTACAAAACTTATGAAGAGTCATAGGAAAAATGAAAGGATTTACGCAGTAAAGCTTAACCCTAAGGAGAAGAAAACATATTCACTTGAACTTGAATGGATAATAGAATTTGATGATGTATTTCTTGAAGAACTTTCACAGTTACCACCCATGCGTGATGTTGATCATGCAATAGAGAGCTTACTCCAGGAGCTCAACCAACTACTCGTAGACCATACAAAATGTTGATACCCGAATCTTCGGAACTCAAGGAGCAACTCAACTTCTTGAAAAAGGCTTCATTTGACCCAGCATTTCTCCATGGAGTACTCCAATTCTCTTTAATCAGAAGAAGGATGGTACTCTACGTCTTTGTATTGATTATTGTGGATTGAGCCAAGTAACAATCAATAATTAGTATGCGATACCAAGGATCAATGAATTGCTTGACCGATTACATGGAGCTTCTATCTTCATAAAAATTGATCTTAAGTTAAGGTATTACCAAATCCGAATCAAGGAGGAGGACATACCAAAGACATGATTTAATACTTGTTTTGGACATTATGAATTTAGAGTTATGCCTTTTGGAATTACCAATGCTCATGCAATTTTTTATCGTCTCATGACCGATTTTTTTTTTAGAGCATCTTGATGATTTTGTTCTTGTCTTCTTTGATGATATCCTGATTTACTCAAGAAAGAGAGAAGAACACAAACAACATGTGCGGTGAGTACTTGAACTTCTCCTTCAAAATGAACTTTATGTCAAACGTAGCAAATGCACCTTCTTCACTGACAAGGTGGAATATTTGAGATTTATTGTATCCAAAAATAGCGTTTCTACTCATCCAAGTAAGATCAAATCTGTTATAGCTTGGCCTACACCAAAATCAGTACAAGAAGTACGTGGCGTTCTTAGTTTAACAGGATGGTATCGTACATTTATTCAAGGTTACGCTAAGATTGCATCTCCATTGACTAAAACCCCTAAAAGGCTAAAATGTTTACTTGGATTGAACATGCTCAAGCTAGTTTTGAGAAACTCAAAGAAGCTTTGGTGAATGCTCCAATACTACAGCTTCCAGACTTCTCAAAGACACCTACTGTGCTCATTGATATAAGTGGACAAGCAATCGATGGCATTCTGTCTCAAGAAGGAAAACCAGTAGCTTATGAATCTTGTAAGTTACATATACATGAGTTAAATTATCCTACACATTCCTTGGAATTATTAGCCATTGTGCATGCTCTTAAAGTATATTGACATTATCTTCGTGGAAAGAGACTTGAACTACATACTGACCATAAAAGTTTGAAGTGGATCTACACCCAACCTGACCTTAATATCCGACAACGAAGATGGATGGAGTTGCTATGTGGATATGATTTTGGAGTCGGATATAAACCTATGAAGGAAAATCTTGTGGCCGATGTCTTAAGCAGGAAGAGTATTGTAGTGGCTGTCACAACCTCTACTACCTCTTTAATTGACCTTATTCGAGAAGGTACACATCAGGACCCGTATTACATAAAACTCCACTACTTGATGAACTTAAATATTCGCACGAAGAAGCAAGAGAGACAAATCAAAGGCTTCCACCTTGAAGGCAATGATCTTTACTTCAATATCTGTCTTTGCATCCCAAATCAAGGTGGGATCAAGTTTCAGATATTACAGGAAGCTCATGATATACCTATAGCGGGACACCCTGGATACGTTAAGACTTACTCTACTATAAGAAAGAGTTTCTTTTGGCCATGCTTCTTTCCAAAAACAGTAAAATCATCCCAAAAAACCCTCATAAATGTTGTAAAGAATTCAGCAAACACATGTTGTACTGCCTTCTAAAATGTTGGTGGAGCATTCTTTAAGCCAAATTTCATCACATTCCTGGCATAAACTCCCCACTCAGTGACAAAAGTTGTTTTCTCCCTGTCTTCAAGTGGCATTGAGATTTGGTTGTATCCACTAAAACCATCCAGGAAACTATAAATCTCATGTCCAGCTACTGCATCCAATAGTGTATCACAAAAAGGTAATGGAAATGGATCAGTTCCTATAGCAGCATTCAGTTTCCTGCAATCTACACACACCCTGATCTTTCCATTCTTCTTGGAAACTACAACAATTGGTGACATCCAAGTAACCTCATCCAATGGGTAAATAAAACCCACAGCCAACAGTTTATCAATCTCCTCTTTAACCCGTGTGGCATAGTTAGGATTCATCATGTACCTTTGTTGTACAACTGGAACTGCATATGCTTTCAAGTTAATTTTGTGTTGACAAAATCTAGCGTCTACTCCTTTCATATATGTATACTTCCATGCAAAAACATATTTGAATTCTAGCAACAACTGCTTAAGTTTCTGCCTAAACTCCTCATCCAGTTCAGCTGACACCTTCACTGTTTGTGGTTCCTCTTGAGTGTTTAGGTTTAGTTCCTGCAGTTCATCCTGAGTGACCCTAGCAATTCTTTCCATCTAATGTTCAAAAGCTCTTTCTGCCTGCTAGACTGCTTCAATAGCTTTCAATTCTTCTTTGTTTCCAATATGCAAATTCTTCAACAACTCATTACCCAATTTGGTAGTTGATCGCTTACCTTGAGCAATCAATGCTTTCTGAAGCAAAGACTTCAACCCATCATCCTGATGCTGCAAAACATACCTAGTTGCTATCTTTTTCTCATCCACTTTAAAAATAGGTACCGCTAATGAATTGGTTCTAAGAAATTCTTCTTCTACATCCTCTCCAATTTCTTCTACCATGTCCTTTTGCATGCAGTGCCTTGAAACCTGGTGGTATTACCTTTCTGGCATCCATTTGCTTTCGGATTTCTTCTTTCCTCTTTTGATCACAATGGAGTCTACTCCTTATAACTGCTTTACTCTTGCTGCTCTTAACCATGGTCTTCCCAACATTATTGGATAAGAACGAATAGATTCTTCCAACCTGAGTACCACAAAGTTGGCTACAAACTGCAGTCTCCCAACTGAGATCTACAAATTCCTCAAAATTCCCAAAGGTTGAACCCGCCTCTGGTCTGCCATTTTCACCTGAAAAAGAGCTGGATCCCACTTCAAGAGATTCAAATATTTGTAGGTTGACTCCATGAGGATATTAACGCCTGACCCCCCATCCAAGAGTACACCAGGGGAAAACACCTCTCCAATGGAAGCCCCAACTATACTTGCACCTTGTAATCAACATCCAAAGGTTGAACTTCACAAGCTTCCTCACAAATAGTTTCCTTAGTATACATTCCTATTTCCTGATTCTTTCATGCTACTTCCTTAGTAAGTCTTTTATCAGTTGTTGTGAAAATGCAGGTACCAACCTCAATGTTTGCTTTACTGTGATGGTTATCAGAGCTGACAACAAAGCTTCATAAAATTCATCACCACCAACCTGTTCTTGGAGTACAGTCGGATTGTGGTTTGAAGCTCTTCTTCCCTGGTCATCCAATGATCTTATAACAAAATTCCAATCCTCAGGTGGTACACCCCCTCTTTGAGAGTCTTGCACTTCCTTGAGTGCCCTGTTCTTACTGCTTTTTTATCTTTCTAGTTCAAATTGTCCAAGTTGTCTACTTCTTCCAAGGTGTATTTTCCAACCTTGGCCTTTTCCCTAGTGACCACCATGGCATCAATACATCCACTGGTTTTTGGAATATCCCCAATTAGGATACAAGCCGTACAATCACAATTATGATGCTTAGGTGTTTCCTGAGCAAGGTTGCTCTCCTGCACCTGCTGATCAATTTTATGTTTCCCTTTGGGAAACTCTACCTTTTCCTCAATCCATGCTTCTTCAGTCCATTCTTCCAAAATCACTAAATTAGCCTAACTTGGACGTCTTTGCTGCTGTTGTGGTGGAAGTGACTGATTTTGTTATGGAGGTCAGTTATTATTATTATTGTTGTACCTGATAATAGGGATTCTCCTATTATTTCTATGTCTACACCAGAGTTCACAATTAGGACCTTGTCTATGTCCTACTGCTCCACAATAATTACATTACAATTGCTGCATATTATTATGGCCTCTGTTTTGGTATCCCCAAATATTTTGGTTCTAAAACCTTCTTTGAGGTGCAGGTCCCTGATATCTCCTATTAGCACCCTGAGGAGCTACCACATTTGCAACTACCTCCCTCATTTTCTGAGTAATATACTCGTCTTCTTCCCCTGAAATTTGGATTATAGTAACAGTTTTCATATTCATGACCAAATCTTTGACAAACCTGACAATATTGTTTTCTTGACATTCCAAATTGATTCATTCCAATTGTCTGTAATTTTTCCTGAATGATTTTGTTGACTGCATCTACAGTTACTACTTCCTTTCCCTGCTTCTTTTCATTCCTTTGCTTACCTTTATCTTTCTTCCGCTTCTTCTTCTTTTCTAACCAATCTTTCTCCTCAGTATCCTGATCTGAATCTTCATGTTTTGACTCTGAGTCACAATCCTCAGTCTTCTTCTTCTTCTTCTCCTTTAGTTCTGGCTTACCTCCATATCTTCTTTCAGCTCTTGCAGCTACTTCCACCAAATCAGTAAAATCCTGTGCATTTGCTAATGGAGATCTCCCTGCCACCCACTGCACTTTTGAACTCCTTTTTGAGTCCCTTACAAAAGTAGTCTCCTAATTGCTCCATAGAAGGCTGTTGTGCTGCCTCCAGTCTTTTATTCAAATTCCTAAATTTTCGTGCATAATCTTCAACCAACAAATCTTTCTGCTTCAATTTCCTCAACTTCTTCAAAATGTCTTCAGGTATTTTATCCTCCCTGAACCTTAGTAAAAATCTCTACCTCAAATCATTATAATTAGCAAAAGCTCCCATGCCATATTGCAAGAACCAATCCATGGCCTTACCATGCAGTGTTGCTGCAAAACAATCTTTCTTCACTACATCGAGATGTAACGCCTCATAACCACTTGCAGACCACCTTGTTTGGAATTGACCAACGTGGCTATCAGCATCTTGGGACTTTTTCCTGCCGAACTTTGTCACACCCACTTTGGAATTTGGTGCATCCATTGAAGGTATCGGGAATGTTTTGAGTACTCTTACCAGGAGTGGATTGAAAGATTTAGTACCTGTCCCTGATGGAATAAATTGCAATTATCTTCTCGTCCTTAAGATTGTCTGAGTTAGCAATACATTAACCAATTGTCCCAAAAGTGGGTATGCTATGGGAGGAGTTGTTTGTTGGCCTCCTTGGTTTGCAGGTGGGGTCTCTTGCAGCCTGTGTTCAGGTTCTTGCAGTACAATCCCCGCCCCAACAGTTTCTTCTCCTACTGCAAGCCACCTTACAGGTTGTTCTTAGTCATCACTACTTGACTCTTCTTCCTATCTTCCCCTTGCAACAAAATCTCTCCTTAGTCTAAAACTTGTGCCATATGAGTGTTGTGGTAAATTGGACCCTTGCCCTGACCCACTCATACATTGTTTCTTCTTTTCTATCTTAAATACTGTACCAACACCTTCCTTTCATACAGATTGAAACATGGAGGTAAGTTGCATGCCCCGAAAGGTAAAAATGAAGTAACTGCCTTGTCAACAATTGCAATTTTGATTTCCCCTGGTAGATTTGGGAAGCTCCTCCAAGAACTTTGTTGCATATTACTTAGAATCTTCCTACGGGGTTATCCAATTTGAAAATTCCTGCAGGTGGTCTATGTCAACCAGCATATCAATTCCCTGCAGCATTTTTGAGTGCCATATGGTTCAAGCTGAATTTGAACCAGTTGTTGCAGGATTGCCAAAGTGTTAGGGGCTAACCACCCGAATAGTATTTCAATATAGGTACACAATAATACTACATACTATCTATTGCATACAAGAGTATTGAATAACATCATGGAAACAAAAAGAAGGTATTGTATTATTGCATAATCATCATCAACACAACCGCTTCCAAGCAGTACCGAGAACAATACGACTGTATAAGAGAAAAGACTAGCTGCCCAACTGCAAGACAGCGTCAAGAAATAAACTACTCGCCTAAAACTAACCCACTTAAAACATCAACCATTGGTGTAAAAACACCCTTAAGGTTTAAAGGTTCCATCCTTAGTTACAAGAGAAAGTAAATAGACTGACACTGATGTATCAGGGCAGTACCACTAAGTATGAGCTCTCGACTTAGTATGTCCAAAAAGTAGCACATGTTAAGGTAAAGAACATATCCTTGTACTTTGACATCGCCTTCGGGTCGCCTTCTTGAATCTTTTCCTTGACCCAAAGTTGTGGATCATTCATAAACCTATCAGGCACTTGAGTTTGATGTTCAGGTTGGGCTTCAACATATAACTCCCATGCTACTTAAGTGTTCAGAACAAGGTAGTTTCTAGTCCCCTTTGAAGCTCAAACCACTTCAATTCCCCAATGGATATTGAATCCAACCACATAATTGAAAAAGACCCTTTGCGCAAAATCACTTGGGAGTTCATCTAAACAATTAAGAAGATCCATCTAAAAACAAGACATGGAGAGAGAAGACTTAGTACACATGTGAACCAAAACTGAGCCTATACTCCTTTTATTCATCAAAATTTTATTTTTATGATTTCATTACAATATTATGGGTGTCTTGGAGCCGATTCTCTAAATATTATTTTAACTCTCATGACAGGGCATTCTCTCAGACCTCCCACTCAACACAGTGGTCTATATCTAGTTTTTCTTTTCCTATGTGACAACTGCAAGAGCTTCAAACTTCCCACTTGGACGTAAATGTAGACAACGAATTGACGAAAGGGTTCTTGGTGATGGGTAAGTTGTGCTTCCTAGCATGCCAAAGACTTTGCTCCCGATTTCAAAGCAAAAGAGGTCCATTTCATCCCTTGACAATCGTGTCGCCATATTGTTGAACAATATGGCCAAGACCTCATTCCCCCGGCTAAAGCATTCAGATGTCACTCTGGGAGCCATTTGTTACTACAAAACAAACATTCAAAGAAATTACAATGACGTTGTTGAACACTTCAACCACTTCATCATAACTCAAACCAAATACTTCCATTCAAGAATACAAGTCAAACAGGTTTCCACCAACCAATGTCACTTGTAGATGCATCATGAATACAAATATCCTTTCCCAAACAGCATGCATGAATGTGTGCATGATGCATAACTAGCCCGACTAGTATCAAGCTTTAGGCTATCCCCATAACCTTAAGCTTTGAAACATGCAGCTACAAATCCCTGAGCTAATATATTTAAATTCATGATTGCCCTTGGTGGAATGTTTTGGAACCATGACAAAATGTTTCCTTCTAAAGTCATTCCAAATCCCTCAAATTGAGTGTGAAAATCAAATATGCGTTCTGCTCTTAGCACTTGCTTGAAGCTAGCTAAGTGGTCATATGGATCCCAAAATCCATTGTAGTTTTTGATCCATTTTTAAAAATCAACTAGTGTGACATGTCTATTCGGCTCAGCTCCAACTCTTCTCGCAGTTGGTCCGATCTTGAGTCCTTCAAACCAATTTGTTGGAAATAATGACTCATGTAGCCCTGCATTGGCTCTAATGTCACTTGATCTTTTTTGTGATGAGGTAGGTTCGGGTTTTTTAACATTGTTCCCAAAAGATTTCTTGTGGAGTTCCTCTCTTGGAATAGGATCAGGTCCTTGTCCCAATATTCAATCTCTTATAGAGTATCCTTGGTATCTGGTATGTTCTACCTCCTCAGGACTCATCATAACAAAGTTATTGTTATAACAATCCCTAAATAGGTAATATGGTAGATCTGTTGGACCCTTGTCCTTGATCTTGAAGATATAGATGATCTTCATATGTGTTAATTGCCCTGGTTTGGCATGAGAGGTCCATAAAAGATCCTTGGCATTCATATCCTCCCAACAATAGACTCCAATCCTAGGATTATCAGTGCTAAAATGTTTCAAAGGTTTCAGATCAACTTGATCGTATCCCTCAAATTCTAAAGTCGGTGGACCTTCCTTTGTTTCCATATCCGGAATTATTGTATTCACTTTTAACCCCATTCATCTATCACATCGGGATTTTCAACTTTTACATAGTGAGTCCCGTTTTTATCCATATACATTTTTCCTTGTTTGTTTTCCCTTATTTCCTCTTCAAACTCTATGTCATGCGAATGACATACTCTTCATTAGGATCCAGGTAAACCTAAGCTCCATGGACATTAGTCTTATAAAAGGTGAGTATGTGCTTATATTGCACTGTAGTTTTGGTTCTTGGCTGAGTCGAATAGGAAGACATTACAATTGTTGAGTCAGAATAAGTGTCCGGGACTTCTTCAAAGATAGTGCCCAATTCATCACCTTGATTCACACTCTCTTCAGTGGATACCCGACTAGCGGTCTCTTGAAGTATGTCTTGATTTGCTAGTGTACGACCAAATCTAAGGTTTATATAGACTTGTTAAGCCTTGTATAGAGTACCTATTGGTGGATTGGATTGTTACCCGTTTTTTCCACCGTTTTTTCCACTTGACTTGAACTCAGCTTCTGTCAAGCTCCCAATTCTTTGCCTATACCCTGGTTCCTGTGAGACAGTTTTAACCAAGTCAGCTGTTTTTTCTCAAAGACTGTACAATTTTTGCAAAATATTGTGATTAGTCTATGTATATCACTTCAATTTGAGCTAAGTGAGTCAGCAAATGAAATTTCCAGATTATATCCTTGTCGGGCTAAAGGACTAATCTGCAACCTAGAAACTGAGTTATCATTAATTTTGATTCGATGGAACCCAAACCTGACTCGTGACTTTTTAGACTTTTTTTGCCATATAGACATCTTGTTGTAGTCTTTGGACAAGTTTCAATGAGTTTGAACAAGATTTGTCTAAGTTACCAAATGTTTAGTGTTCATAGACTCGGTTTTCAAGAATCTGACTTAGGTCTCACCTTTGTGATCCAAATTTCACCAAATTTGATGTGAGTGTCTACTTGATGTGCTTAACCCTTTGGTATACTCAATTGTGCAAAAAATCTCAAATCTAGGGTAGATGTAAATAATCGCGATTATTTACTTTTGGGACTTTTTAGCATTTTTTTGCCAAGTTGATGATACAAACAGGTAAAGCAACTCAACTTAATCTCCCTAGCAAAGTTTCACAAAGTCTGGATAAACCCTGCTCAATTTGTCAACAATTTTGTGTCCGTAGACTGTCTTTACAAAACTGACCAATTTTCACTTTCAAGATCCAACTTTTACCAAATTTGATGTGAGTGTTTAATACAACATGCTTAAGCATGTGGTACTACTATTTGACCAAAAAAACTTTGATTTGGGGAAAATGTAAATAATCGCTAGTATTTACATCTGACCAACTTTGACATCTTTTTGGACATTTAATGCTACACACTGATAAAACACTTCAAGATAAGACTTTGAGCCAACTTTCACACAAATTGAAGAAAATTATCGAAGTCAGACACAATTTCTTGACAAACAATACAAACTTTAGTTTTTTCCAAGTTTTTGGTCTGTTTTGTGATCCAAACCCTATAAGCCTTCACAAAAGATGTTTGTAATCATGCATAGAGTCTCTGGTATCAATCTTGATCAATTTGAGCCAAATGTAAATAATCACGATTATTTACTTTTGGCCTAAAATGAACAATTTTTGCAAATTTTCAATAGTCAGTCTTTTTTTTGACATGTTTTAAGCCTCTGAGTCTAGTCAAAACTTAATTTGGCCTTAATTCTCAAGAAAACGTAAATAATTTGAGTTTTTGCCAACTCTTGAAAACTTACCTCAAATGCATCCTTATGCTTACCCACTGGTTCATACAACTTTTATGAGCATAATCTCCAGCCGGTTTCAATGCTTGACAATTGATGTTGTTTCAAGCCGTAGACCTGAAATTGTGTAACTTCACATAAACAACTCACAGATGATTCTTTTGGAGTGAGAAATGATTTGAGATCCCACCTTGGATTCTACTTACCCTACTCTTAGGTTTTGTTGCAATTGGGTTGTGGAAGGTGTCCACAACCACTTGTTTTTATGGTTTCCTAAGCATTGATCTTAAGAATTGTCTTGTCTATCACTCGTTCTCAAAATCCCAACCGAATCCTACAATCCTACAATCCTACAAGGTACTTAGCAAGTACAATCTACATCCAAGCTACCTCTACACAGCAAAAGACGACACTCTTAAGCTATGTGGTTTTAAAGAGAACGTTTAACTCTAAGTACTCCTAGAGGAAGTTAAAGGACACTTACACTAGACACTCTTGTTTTTCCTAGTTTAGGTCTACTCGTTTCCCCGGCAACGATGCCAAATTTGGGTGGGCTTCCTAGCCTCACTCTTATCTTATTGCACACATAGAGAGAACCACGAACATTATTGTCAATCCATGGGATGAAGCTGACTCAACTAGTGTATGGAGGCTACAAGAGGGTGTCAATCTCTTAGAAAACAATAGAAAACTCGCATCTAACTCAAGCTACACTCAAATGACCTAGGTCATCAAAAGCTAGTCGCTAATCGCTAAGCAAACCATGATCGTTACAGCATCAAATGACATCCGAATGCTATAGAACTTCTAGCAAAAGTATATAAGACCTAAGCACACATGCTTATGGTCTCAAATCTCACCTTCAATAAGTGGCAAAAAATGTGATTATTAACAGCAATGAGATTTTGACCTAGTCATTTTTGACCCCGAATGCATCAAAATGCTTTAGGAATGATGCCCCGATAACCTGTCTATACTTACTTTGAGATTTCCTAGCTTAAATTCCTACTTATGATGAAATCTAGGCTGCAAATCGGCGATATCAAATACCACAATTTATCATGATATGATTACGTCAATGTGTAGAGCTCTTACCTGTGGTTGCAATGCAACAGACGGCTATGCTATGTGACAACCGACAACGAAGATAGAAGCTAGAGAAGGAGAGAGGAGAGCGCTATAAGCTCACGCTGTGTATTTCATTATCTAAAACTTAGTAAAAACTTTACAAAGTTGGCTTTTATACCTTAGCCAAGGTTTCTTAGGTAAAAAACTAACCATCTGCAAGCTTAGCTGATACAATCTGGAAGCTTATAGCTTCGGCTCATAGATTACAATATCCACTTGTCAAATAGGAGTTACAATATTCCCGATTTATCATAAGAATAAGTGTTTTTACAATGAAGTTCCCGAAAAATGTTACATGGGTTAGCCTTTCTTGACGAGAGTCTGTGTGATGACACTGCCTTCACATCTGACTTGGATTCAGACTCTCCCATGTATGACGATAAGGTGTTCAAAGATTGAGGTTGACTCTCTAAAGATCGTACTGATCCATTATCCCCTCAATATGAGCAAATATCCATATCTGCTTGAGATCCTGCCTCAAACTCCTCAATAGGTGGAAAAACATCCCTCCCCTTACTGGTTTGGTTGACTCTTTGACTTAACTCTTTAGCACCATTTGCTTCTTGTATTTGTCTCCAAAGCTCATTTAAGCCATCATTCTCTTTGTAGGCCTCTGGTATCATAGGATGGAGACTATCAGATGCCTGATCTGTGGTATGCATCACTACCCATTGCTTTTCTATTTGAGTTGTGACATTCTCAATGGTCCCTTTAGTTTCATGCCTCAATGGGGTTGTCGGTGTTAGAGCTGGAACTTCTACCCAACTCTTTGGCTTGCTTGCCAGTGGCTCTAGCAAAACTTGGGCAGTTTGGATCATTTTCTAACACATCTCCAACCTTTGCTTTTTTGACTTTGTGTAAGGATGCATCATCCATTTTTGTTCCTAGTTTTGGTTAGTTTGAATCCGTGCTTCTTCGTAGGCTTTAATAAGTGCATCTAGAGGTTCATTCACCTTTTCAACTAGTACAAATCCTTCATGCACTCTTTGGTCTCTTTTTCTCATTAGGTTCTCTGGTCTCAGGGACTTCCAACTCAAGGTTAGTTTGATTCTTTGATCTATCCTTGGTTTGTTTTAACTCCTTCGCTAGGGTTGTCTATTCACACTCCTTCCTAGATTCATGCATGCCTTCCTAGCTTTCCTAGTGTTTTGTTGACTTTTTTGTTCATAACTAGGCGTATCTATTTGAGGTTCCTCAATTATCAATCCTTCCCTTGCTTTTTGAGCTTGCACTCTTGTGACGGTCTGTATAGGTATCATTGTCTCATTTTTTGAACCGCTACTTGATGGGATCGCCCTAGTATGTTTAATGTAGTTTTCACTTTTTTATTTGGGTTTTTTTGGACAATCACTAATCAAATGAGTAATGCCTCAATTTGGCAAATACACATTCACTCTAATGATATCTGTACGAGGACAATCTTTCATAAGGTGGTCACCACCACACTTGTAGCACGATTCTAAAGGTTGGCGGGGCGGGTGGAGCCGCTCTCTGTTGATAGGCATTCCTTTGTCCTGCTAGCCCACCATTGGCTATGAACAACAATGTGCATTAATCCAAACTGTATCTACCTTCTCCTGCAGCATGCACTGCTATCGGTGGTCCACCATTCCCAATCATGCTCCAAGGTTCCGTTGCTTTTGGCTCTTCGGGTGGATAGTATGTTGAACTAGCCCCGTATTCACTTGGCTCTTCGTAATACACATGCACAGGCACTAAGGCTTGTTCCTGTAATTCCTCTATAGTGGGTGTATACCTAATGCCCACTAGTCACGTTCCTGACAGAGGTGGTTGTTGCCCCAAAATTGACTGTGGTCGTTCAACCCCTCCTGGTCCTCGCAAACTTTCTACTCTATACCTAGGCATTGATTGTACTTGAGGAGGTGCTACTTGGGCTGGTGGGGCATATTGTTGCTCTCTCATATATTTTTTGTTGTAGTAACACTCTTTTGTAGTGTGATTTATCCATTTTTGCTCAATGCCACACCACTTAGGTTTCTTAGCTTGTGGCTTAGCAAACGGGCTTATCCTTTTGAGCACTTCCTCAACACGTTTCCCTTTATTTATCATTATCGCACTCTTTTGTGCTGACTTTGTAAACTTAGCTTTGCTTTGCTATGATGATGAGTTAGCATCCAAGTCTTTGTAGTCGCCTTCCTTGTAGATAGCACAATTGTCTACTAGGTATAGAGCCTCCTTGGTCAACTCGTTTAGAGTTGAGCTCTTCTTTATATGCAAATCCTTCTAAAGATTTGTATTTCTTCGTCCTTGGATAAATATCAACATGAGTCGAGACTGAGTTGATGATTCTTCCACAGGGAAGAATTTCACGTAGCGTTTCAACCTTAAGGCTGCCTTTCTAACACATTCTCTCTCTTTCTACTTGAACTTATGGATTTGCAAGAGTGTATTATGAGCTATCCATCTTTGAGATAATCTCAATAAACTCGTCAAATACCTCCTCCATTGATTCAAAATCTCTACGTTCAATAGAGTTGATCTAGGTGGTGGCAGCATCCTCCTCTAGAGTTGACCCAAATCCTACAAATTGTGTGGGAAAGTCTAGTACTTCCTCAGCCTTGATGACACATGCACACACACTGCCATGTGGTCCCTTGGAACCTTATTTACATAATATTTCTTGTTAGCCCATTTTTGGACTTGAGAAGGTATGATCCTCCACAGATCTACCATTCTAAACATAAGATCCTCTGTTCCTTATTTATGAGCCTTTCTAGCTTAGGATATGGTACATGTTCCTCCCCTATGGGGTGCTTCTAATCCATAGTTCCTGATTGTTCTAGCAAGTGTTCATTCTTCTGCTCAGCTTCATTCTTCTTGTTCTCATTGTGGTGCTTCAGTCCTGATCGGATTTAGCGTTCTTGCTCTACTCTCATCCTAGTATTGCCAATGGAGTGGTGGTTTTGGTGGTGTTTCTAGCCCTGACATGGCCCAATATCCACCACCTTTCCTGTTCATGTCTGGTGTTGCAAACTGTTTGAGCCACGCTTGAAATGATAGTGGTGATGTTTGTAAGTTCTGAGGGTTAGTAAATGGTTGTTTATTTGATTGTGATGTGGTGTCATAATCATTTGAGAAGGGATTTGTAGATTTTCTTGGGTTTCTATGGGATTTTGCTTTCCTACCAAAGCTTGTGCCATCATTTCTTGTGTTATTACTCTCCCTGCATTGTTGTATTCTCACCCGTACTTATCGACAAAAATAATATGGTTTCCCATTATTGACTCATATGAAAACAAGTACAAGACTTTGTCCATGCTTAACTCGTTCACATGGTGCTCCATGTATCAGTAGTAAGAGGTGACCCTTCCTCGTGCTTGTAAATCCCAACATTTTCATGAATCGTTGCCATTCTCTTCACTCTCTTGTCATGAATGTAGTAGCTCCAAAAAGAGAGAGTTTAGGAGGTATTTCTTGAGTCTCCATGACCATCTTCCCTTTTGCTACGTTGTCTCCATATTGATTGTAATTTTTTGGATCTTTGACAATGAGATAGTGGTTTCCCTCCTCATCGCAAATCCTATCACCATCGTCGGTTACCATGATTATTGATAATCCTCCCGCTGGTCGTTCTTCAACATACATCAGGGCCCCATGGTCATTGGTTCCCTTAAGAAAAATTGCAGTGTATTTTGACATATTTAAGGGTTTTTGAGAGGTGCTACCCCCCATGGTCCCTTGCTATTGGAAACCTCCAAGTTGTTGATTAGCCATCCACTGGTATAATCCTTTGGAAGAGGTATCAATATCACTGCCCTCTTCTATGATTGGTGCTAGGGGATCTATCCTTGCCTGATTTACACTTTCTTTTGTTGAGACTAAGCTAAATTGATCTCTTGCCACTCTCTGTTCTCTTTGAATACACCTTCCGGATCTCAAATTCATCAAATTCTTTACGCATACACTATCAACCCAAATCTCTTACCTTAGAAGTCTGCTTGAGGTTGTTCCTTTGTCCTAGTTTTCTTCCAAGCCGCCTTGGAGCCTGATTTACCTCTTTTCATTTTTTGTATTAAAAATGCACATTTGTAAGGCCCCCATTATGAGGAGAAGCCACCAAAATATTCCTTTTTGCGGGAATATTATGGCCGGACGACGGCCGGAAAGTGGTCGGAAAACGGCCGATCGTTTGGCCAGTAGTCAATGGCCGATGGTCGGTGGTCGAAAGTCAGTGACCGGTGGTGGCTGGCTACCGAATTCAATGGACGGTGGTCGACTTTAAAGGAGGATTTGTATTCTGAAGGGCGGTCACACATGGGCGGATTGGAGGGTCCGATTCGGACTTATCTACACAAGGGTGGCTACACATGGGTGCCTCTCATGAGAGAGGGCAGCCCTTGTGGCCTATAAAAGGATGCATATTTACACACATTTCACAGTTTGAAGTTGATGCAACAAAGTGGGTGTGAGGTGGTGAGAGTGAAACAAGGTGGGAGCTCTATTAAGGGTATAATCCCTTTGTAAACTACTTCTTGTTTGAAGTACTAAAGCCATTAAGTGGCTGCTTTCCCGTGGATGTAGCCCACATTGGGTGAACGTGTGTACTCTCTCTCTCTCTCTCTCTCTCTCTCTCTCTCTCTCTCTCTCTCTCTCTCTACTCTATTATCTCTTGTGTGTGAAAATTATCTCTCTCCATTAAGTAATCTACTCAATTATCTACTTAGCTACGCCATATTTCCTAACACTTTTCAAATTGGTAGAGTACTTTGCAATTTCAAATGATTATCAACTTGCAAGGTCCTTGGTTTCAGGGGGTTCACCATCCAGTACCCCCCTATATAACGTGCGTTCAGGGGGTATTTAAAAATCCCCTCTTTTGACATGTCTAAATGAATAAAATGACCCCTTATGTTAAGATGTTTTTCTAAAATTGAATATAAAAACACCTTATTTTAATGTATCTCTATTAAATTGCCTAACATTCTTGCATTTTAAAACCCCTCCTATTGAACTCACGTTATACATTAACATGATTACATAGTCCACCCCCCGAGCCTTGGTTCTGCTATCTGTACAAAACTTTGACTCTGTAATTATTTGTCAAATGAGTAATCCTCACTTATTACTGTATATAAAGACAAGACCCTTATATGAGTCCCAAGCCAAATGGAATGCTAGGATAATAGAAAAGGCTTTTCGAGCAGCCTTCTCAATTTGAGCACTAAAACTGGTCTATAGACATCATACGCGTATGATGTCTTATTTCTCAGAACTGACTCAAACTTGAGCCATGCACTCGCCTTGATGTTTTTAGTTTAAATCTAAGCTCACTTTGAAGTTCTAACTTTGTAGGTAGGTTGATCTCTCCTATGTAGGCCTTGGTCACTCCCAGCTTCTCCAAGAGGTTACCTAGGTAAAAAATGATCCAAATTGGATGAAACTTGGTCCTTAGGCTTGCTTTGAGGTGTTTAACACCCTACTAAGCTTTGTTGTTAGATATGGTCACTAAATATGTCCATGAGACATCATACGGGTATGATGTCTATTTGGCCAAAATGGAGTGAATTTCATCTAGAGGTTCTCCACCACACAAGAAACTCACTGCCACTTGTAGAATGTGATTTCAACACCTATTGTGCTAGGCATGGTCAAATCAAGACTTCACCTTGCTCAAATCTGCCTCTTGGTCTCTACAACCTTCTATTGCTTCAAATTCAATGGGACCTGGACTATTTACTCCTTAGATGCTCTTAAACACAATGATTCACAAAAATGTGCCTTTTAGCCCAAATTCTGGCCTCTCAAACATCATACGTGTATGATCTCGAAACTTGATCGAGTCTCAAAAAATAATTACAATGGAGTTAGTCAAATTAAATTATACAAAAATGGGCTTTCCAGTGTTTAGCCATCAATGTTTACTAATCTTGAGAAGATACAAGTGCTTGTCTCTCTTCCAAGACCAACCAAGGTTAGAGAGGTACAAGCTTGTATGGGCCATTATGGTGATTATCAAAGATTTATATACATGTACACGGTTGTTGCAAAACCTCTCTACGCACTTATCACTAAGTTTGAATGGAATGATGAATGGGAGAAGGCGTTTCAACAATTGAAGCATATACTTATTTCTGCTCCACTTTTGAAAGCTCTTGACTGGAACAAGATCTTCCATGTCCATGTAGATGTGTTGGCTTACGCTATTGGATGTATCTTAGCTCAACATGGAGAAAAAAAAATGGATTTTCCAATCTATTACTCTGGTAGACAGCTCAATAGTGGCAAACAAAATTACACAACCACAGAAAGAGAGGGCTTGAGAATGATCTATTTGGTGAAAAAGTTTAGACATTACCTTGCAAACAAGTTCATATTCTTTGTGGACCACCAGACACTATTGTACTTAGTGAACAAACCATGAAATACTGGCCGCATAGTTTGATGGTTCATAATAATGCTAGAACTTGATTTCACTGTAGTGGTCAAGAAAGGAGCTACACATCAGAGGGTAGACCATTTATTGTGATTGATACACGGGAAAGCACTTTTAGGGGTTGAGGATGATTTGCCCGACTCTTATCTCTTCAATATCCATATGGTACCAAGGTGGCGTGAACATGTTATACCATTGCTCACCATTGGTTCCCTATAAATTGAAAGACAACCATTGATTATTGAGCAATATTGCTTCTTAGTGTTGATAGCTTGATGGCTATATAAGCAAGGAAACGACGGCATACTTAGGTTATCCATCGAGACATTTGAGAAAGAATTGTATCTTAAGCAAGCTCGTGTATAAACTATGGGAATTCACAATGCCAAAACACAAACATACTAGAGACTGATGCGACTTGGGATATATTGGCCCCACATGCAAAAAAGCATCCATGACTATATTAGTTTGTGTGATTCTTGTGCAATCCAAAAGACAATTAAGCATGCTACATTGTTCAGGATAGCAGAAGTACACTTTTGACTCACAAAACCGCAAAAGCGCTATTCCTTGCAAAATTCTAGTGGCCTACTCTATTAATGGATGCTGAGCATTGTGTGAAACAATGTGATGCTTGCCAACAATGAACAAAAGTACAAATTTGACGTGATGAAATTCCACTAAGACTAATGATGGGAGCAAATGTTTTTTGCAAAATGGAGAATAGACTTTGTTGGGCCTATCTTGCCACATGCATATCAAACGCATGCTCAATACATTACAACCGCCAACAGATTATTTAACCAAATGGGCAAAGGCCACGGCAACACAAAATTGTGTTGCCGTGGCCTTTGCCCATTTGGTTAAATAAGAACATTTTATGAGAACATTTTCACAAGATATGACCTTTCGATTGAAATTGTGAGCGATCGAGGAACTCATTTCTTCAATGACATGATTAATTATATGTTGCATGAGTTTATGGTGCTTCATTCTATGCCGAGAGCACAAACAAAATTTTATGCACAGTGCTCACAAAAATTGTCAATGAATCCAGAACGGATTGGGATCAAAAACTGCATTTAGCTTTATGGGCGTATCGGGTAGCATACAAAACTCCACAAAACACAATACATTTCAATTTGGTGTCCAAAAGGGTGACTATGTTTTAGTCTACACCTTGAAGAAACATTCCAAGAAACTAAAAAAGAGGGGTAACGGCCTATTTGTGATGCAGATTGAAGAAGTATTATCAACCTCTGACTTCTGAAGTGTTAGAGAAGATACATTTAGCTAAGGAACGATAGTAGGAGGCTTAAGTAATTAAAGGTCAAGCACAAGAGGAAGCTCGATTGAGGATCTTAAAGCACATGAAACAACATCAACCATCACCTCCTATTACAGCAATTCAGGTAGAGCAAAGTTGTCTAGGCAGAATGGATGCTCAAATCAATGCCCAACTAGCTGACAACACAAAAAAAAGAGCACTTGTGAATATTGGAGTACATATCAATGCTATGCAGTATTCAACCTACCTGAAACTATCCGAGTCTATGATTGAAAAAACTCAGATTGAACTAAAAGCAACTAGCAGAGGAACCATGGTTAGTTTGGGACAAGCCAATGTCTCAATTAACATAGATGGTAGCCATTTCCCACATTGGCTCCACATCATGGAAGATATGGATCTCAATGAGAAAATCATTTTGTGAGTTTCATGGCTGCGTACTCACAAGGCAGTTCCAGATTGGCAAGACGACACGTTGAATTACTATCTTTGAGAAACACCTTATGTTGCACCCTTTGCACAATGTTGCAATCTCCTAAAACAATCTTGAAATGGATCCCTAAAGTCGAGACAAACTGACTATTGGACACACAAATGATAGTCACCAAACCAAGCATTCAGGAGAGGG
The DNA here is from genome assembly GCF_014529385.1 of Adiantum capillus-veneris. Taxonomy (NCBI): domain Eukaryota; kingdom Viridiplantae; phylum Streptophyta; class Polypodiopsida; order Polypodiales; family Pteridaceae; genus Adiantum; species Adiantum capillus-veneris. Next base: position 46,103,918 of record NC_140943.1, on the reverse strand, counting down.
CAATTCATCTTCAACAACTTCTACTCGAAAAACGCAACTTAAATGAAACCTCGAAAATAGAAACCACTGAACAATGGGTTCAATACCCACAACTTGCATAACAATGTGTTACCCAATGCATCTCTTCTCTAAGCATGATAGACCATATTTCACGGCCTTGCATAGACACATTGTTTTTGCCCATGCACATCACACAAATCTTTGTATGGGACGACTCGGAATGGGAAGGGGGGAGTAACAATAGCTACAATAGCAGAAGCATCATATTGCAAGATATTAGGTGGCAAGATGTTGAGAGATTATGTGTACGATGCATAAAGAGTGTTTTGTTGCTTACATTTTTGCTTTTTTGTAGACTTTTAGTAGAATTTTGATTCGATCAGGCATAGAATTGAGCCATATTAGCAAATTTTGACGAGTGAGATGACTAGAGTGAGAGTATGTACATACAAGTGTGAGTCGACCAATTTTCAATAATTTTCTTTCCTTTTTAGTCTAATAATGATAAAAAATTAATAAATAGAGCCAGGAAACACGAAATCAAGTTTTGAAAGTAAATGTTGAATCTTCAAAGCAAGAGCTTTGAGCATGTCAAATATGGAAGGATTTGGCACAAATCGAACTTTTAGCCAACTTACAACGGACCAGAATTGCAAAATCAAGGGCAATTAATGACCCAAGGAACCACATGTGGTATGACATGAGAAATGTGGGCCAGTAAGGTAAGTATGTATTTTGTACTCAAGATAGGTCGAGCACATGTAGGGAAAAATGGGCAAATTAAATCTCATTGCAGTCAGACACTTTGTGTGTGTGTGTGTGTGTGTGTGTGTATGTAGCTGTTTTATCATAATTAATAAGACATAATTGAACTTTTACATTCAAAAGACAGTTGGCTTCAGAATAAAGGAAATGATAAGTACAAAAACACCTCAGTCTTATAATTAAATTTGTACAATGTTTGTAAGAATGAAGCCTCATTCCAGTATATAGATAACCGAAGTACTTTCCTTTTAGTAGGTGTATGTGTAATCTTGTAATGCTAAAAGCCAAAAAAACTTCCCAAGATAAGATAGAGTTCTTACCTACATCCATCCAAACAAGACAACAGATATGTTAGCTTTGGATGTGTTTTACAGGTATCAATGGACTATACCAGTTGTTATCCATGTCCATCTTACAAACTTTGTTTAACTTACAAGCTTAGTCCATAGTATTTATGTAAAAAATGTTTCTTTTTTATAATTAAAAAACCCCAAAGTTTCTTTAAAAATATTTAATTTGATTAGAATGCCATCACCCCTTCTAATCCAAGTGTCTAAATCCCCCATCAACATTTTTATCAGTTTATAAGTTATCTTTCTAGATTAATGAAACTCCACCACATGAAGCTATAAAAGAAGCTTTTAGAAAGTTCCATTTATAGTTCTAAAAAGTATCAAGCTTGTTTATGTTTGTTTTAGGTCAGATACAATTTATTCCCATCATGGTACATGGAATCCAAATCATCCCCCAGTTTGTATATTACTTACCTTATACATCACTTTAGCAAATTAAGTGGCAAGAAGCCCTTGCGGTGTCAAGCCAGACCTCAAGTCAAACCATGAAGTTAAAGGAATAGATGCCATTATGTTTTTTTTGTTTCCAATTTAACTTGTCATTGTGAATGCAAAAAAGTACTATAATACCTTAACAAGACAACCAGTAACAAAATCTCCTAGTATCTGTAAGCATTCGGGCCAGAAGACCCCGAAATAAAAAACCATCCAATATCCGTATGCAGCCGAGCTAAGCCCCATTTTACCATAAGCCAAAACAGTCACACACACTGTAACCAGTACCAAGTTTAAGACCAAAAAGTCCCCTAGTGTATACCCACCCTCAATAATAGAGGCTCCTTTGAATGATTATGGTGTTTAAGCAACAAGGGCATCCACAAAAAACCCCAACTATTGTTAAAAAACTACACCCACCATGTGAATGCAACAAATGTATTGTTGTATCTCATCCAACTACCAAGTTAATGAACCAGTACAACATTTGTCTACAATTGGGGCAAACACCCCCACAATCCCTAGCAAAAACATATATCCAACAACAGTGCGCAGTAGGTCAAAAGAACTCTTTATATTCACTTAGCCAACCCATACGATAGGCCTTACCAGGCATTTATGTGAAAGTGATCCATATGCCATGCTTAAGCGATAGTACCAAGTCAATCCCAAAGCTTTAGACTCAAAAAAACAAGAAACTACACCCGCCCATGTGAATGCAAATATTGCATTATCTCTTCCAAAAAACCAAGTGATGAACCAGTACAGCATCGGTAAGCACCTGGGGCAAACATCCCTACAGACCCTATAAAAAAAACCTCCAACATCAATGTGTAGTAGGTTTTTTAAAAAAACCCTTTTTTTTATATAATCACATAGCCAACCAAAACGGTGGGCCTTACCAGGCATATGTGACAATGGTCAATGTATCATGCTTAGGCGGAAGTACCAAGTCAATCCCAAAGTTATTTTATGAATAGTAAGCACCATCAGTCTATCAGGTCTTTAATGACAGATTACTGCCTTGCCAAGCCAAGCAGCAACAACCCCAAATTTTCCCAAAAACCAATGAATAATTAACGTAGAGCAACAAAGACTCTAAGTTTAAGCGGTAATAACTAAGATGCCATACCCCAAATTGCTAGATAACACCTATAATCAAAACCATACGAGTGTGTTATGCCGAGCTTAATGAAAAATTGGAACCCAGTGGTGGGGTCAAAGCATTGCCAAAAAAAACCATCAACCATAAGCTATGTACTTATCGACCAACCAACTTTGAACAAGTATTGTTATGCTGAGTAAAAAAACCTCACAGTGTGCCATATCATCAAACTGATAGAGCAACACCATACTAGTTCTACTGCCATAAACAATAGGTTTGCAACAAAAAAATATGATAATCAGGCAGAGTAGCCAACCTGTGTAGTTTGTGTTGCAAGCTCCATAATTTGGTATAGAAAAACACAGTCCCTTATGATTTATGCAAGCAAAAACACATACAAAGCTAAGTGAGGGGCAGAGATGCACCCTCACCTCTTAAATAGAAGGAGGATGAAGGCCGCCATCCCTGTGTAGCGTTCAGAGTAATGAGTGGAGCGATCCCGTCTTGGGGATCTGAGACAACGAGGCCGCCTGTGATGCGAAATGCCAAGGTAAAAAAAACCACAACACCTTCACGGCCGGTTTACAAAAGGCAGTAAACCACTTTATTAGGCTTTTTAGTACCACTTATGATGTATAAGGGCCATAACCCATGGTGGATATATAGTAAAATTAGGAAGCGTGTTTAGTAGAATCCAAGAACTCAATGATGCTAGAAAGTCTTATATGCAAGTAATACAGTGTGTGTGTGTGTGTGTGTGTGTGTGTGTGTGTGTGTGTGTGTGTGAGAGAGAGAGAGAGAGAGAGAGAGAGAGAGAGAGAGAGCTTTTTGACCTAGAGCTCCCTGTGAGACTTTTGCTTGCTACTACAGCTACTCAGGACACTTATACAACACCAAATTTCACAGGTATGCTCCTTATAAGTGCATAAATAGTCATGTATGAACAAAAAAATAACAGAAATTGAATCGAGAACTCCCTAAACTGTCAATACACTTTTGGGAGGGCAATGAAGTCTAATTTCAATAATTTTTTCACCAAAAGACTCTATTTACTGGGTAGAATCATGCTAAGCAATCACAACTACCAAATTGGGTGGAACATGGATCACAATCCATGACCCCCCACCTCAGTTTGCAAAGATAATTTGTGCCAGAGACTGCTATTGAAAGCACCTATACATTGCAGTGATCGCATATCAAAAATGTTGTTAGACATGGCTCATGATCCATGTTCCCCAACATGTGATAACAAGGAAGTTTCAATACAGTCAATTTAATCTTGCCTTGGGAAATGTGCCCTACAAATTTGAGGTAAAATGGAAATTGGGATTTCAGTCTCCAAATGGTCATCTTCACCCATAGTTGGAAAAATTTGACCCAAATTCAGTAAAAAAGTGGATCAATAGCTTAGGAAACATGCCTACAAGCTATCCCATAAGTTTTGTGCAAAATGGTGTCAGAACATGGATCGCAATCCATGAACTCTTGAAGCAGATTGGTCAAGAAATAGATGCAGATTATGTGCAGTGGACATTCATTGGAAAACGTGTCAAATGTTTAGTGTATAATCATTTCAAGTGCTTCAATTGTCGAGTTTAGCAAAGTCAGAGTGTCAAATGTAGAACTTGTGATCTTGGGATGTTAAAGAAGACCTAATCTTAAAATTCCAAATTGTTTGAAATTCAAAAGCCTTGTCAAAATGCCCAAAAAATTAAGTCTGAGAAAATTTCCAAAAAAATGGCATGAATTTCAAACCAATAATCCAAATTCCAAAAGAAATGAACCATAGCTTCCCCAAAGCATACTTTACGAGATCATTGACATGCAACTACATGACCTAGTGCATGTACTTGTCGTAGATGCACTGGTGAAGTTTGGTCAAGTTTGGACTTGTTTGATCAAGTTATGATCATTTTTCAATTTATGGTCAAGTTTGCATTTCATCGACTTATCTTGACAACTTTTTGGCCAGCTTTTGGATCTAACTGCCTCACAAGCGACCAAGGAAGCAATGGGAAGTCCCCCCCCTCCCCCACCACCACCACCACCAAGTAGTGGATATCTCACCAAATGAGAAAGCCCACATATCTCAGAAGGAGCTAACTAGGATACATGCCAAATATCTTTATTGGGAGATTTGAAGTCATGGATGGAACAAAAGTAAAGACTACTATATTTCTAGGGAGCTTTGGACGTTGCATCAGCAGTAAGAAGTCATTGAAAGATCCATGTGTCTATAGATGAATACTTTCTTCTAACTACAACCATGGGGGGGGGTGAATTTTAGAGAGCACATGAGCTCATTTCCTCAATTCAATACAATGGAGAGGCTACTTTGACAGACAAAGATGGAAAAACAATGAAGGTTTGGATCACCTCCGACATGATCAACCAAGCACTGCATTTACCACATGGAAATCATAACTTGATGCTCAAGATTAAAGCCATGGATAATGACAAAGTGTTCGTCAAGTAGCAAGGGCTTGCACAAGTTCACTTACAAGGACTTTGTATACTCAGAGACAGAGTTGCGACTGAAATTCATATCCCAACATCTTAAGGTCCAAAAGTGACCATTGTACACTGAGCCAAACCTGCACATTGGAGTAGTGATGGCCATAGGGTTTTCAAAGCGAAGAATGATTTGCCGTGGCCTAGGAACTTACATACTTGAAAATCTAGTCGACGCCAACCTCAAAAGCAATGAAAAGAACAAAACTTACATGAACAAAGGGTCGATGCTGACCAGAATTGCCTACCAAGCACTTCGGATGATAGATCAATTGCCACAAACTGAGTTGTAGCTTGACCTTCTGCATAAATCAAAGCATGCAGCTAGACCAGTGGCAAGACCCTCAATGGCTCAAGGAGCAAAGAAATCAAGAGGACAAAGTTCTTGAAGAAAAACATCTGATAGTGAAGAAACAGAGTCAGATATGTCCACCTCAATGGAGAAGTCAAACCAAGAAATAGAGACACGCCTTCAAAATTTCAAATCTTAAAGGATGAAGAAGATGAAAAAGAGGAGAAAGAGTTTACTCTCCATCAAGTGTGGGCCAAACAGAAGTCAACAGAACAAAGAGAATAAATTTCAATCTCTCACACACAAAGATCCATAGAAGAAGCTCAGATGCTAAGAGAAGAACTACGAAAGAAGGCATTCCAGGGGATGAAAATACTAGAAGCAGATACAGATGATGAAGGAGACAATGACCAAGATAGACCTTTGGAGCAACAAAAGGCAGAAAGGTTAGAAAAAATAAAGCAATACAAGAGGAGGACAACCACAACTAATGTGGATCTTGTGGCATTATGCGGCAATGCATCCACAATGAGCTTAATAAAAAAGCTACACAACGAGCACAATAGGATTCAGAGAAGCAAAAAATTGATGATCTTAAATCCTCAAATGACTCCTCTCAGTCTATGAACAAGGACATGGGTGAAGAAGAACAACCAAGGGAGGAGATGGTGTGGAAACTCTAGAAGTTCACATTGAAACTCTGCCACCCCTAGCTACCAAGCCAACCACCCCTCCTACTCCTCAAGAATCCATTGACAAAGTAGGAGATCAAAACACACAGCTTGAGAAACTGTCGCGCGGGTGCAACCCACTATCTATAAGGAAAAGGTGGAAGAATAAAAAAAGATGAAGCCGACTCCCCCAAAAAATCAAAAGCAAGAGCAAGATAAGACTAGAAAAGTATCAAAGGTCAAAGATCTAGAAGTTGGAACCTCCAACAAAGAGGATACATGAGAAATAATACCAATGTCTCCTCGCTCAAGAGAAATTATCGAGGGTGGACAACCGCTCATCCGATATTTTGACGTTGATGAACACTTAGAGCATGTTAAGCTACAATTCAAATGTCAAAAAGCTCTTAACAACCTCCGACAGTTGAATTTGGAAGAGGCCAAAGCCAAAGCTGCAAAATCAAAAGGAGCAAGTCAATGGATACAACATCAAGTTGAAGACATAGAGGCACTTGAACACCCATGATAGATTTTCTTGGAAGGCACCAAAGGCTTATGCTTGAATATGGAGATTGAGATTCCTAGCTGTAATGTACTCATGGGGTTGTATGCTTGTATTATCATGTTTCTGCCCTCCCAATACATGCAAACATTTGAGGAGGCATTCATGACCGGCATTTTTGAGATAGATTCTATAATATTCAACGCCATGACCAAAGACCTGCCTGCCCGGCACATTGCTTACCAGAGCACACTCATGAACAATCCCTTCAAGGAGTTTTAGAAATTCAGGTAGAGATAGATGCCATAGCAAAAAAGTTCATACATCTGACCAAGACATTGGAAAAGAAAACATTTGCTTACTAAAGCTTCAACATCCCAAGGGTCAAACAACATCTACCTACGAGCTAAAGACTTCCAAGAAGACAACGTTAGAGTTTGCACGAGAACGTACAAAGACAAGGAAGGGGAATGTTGGTAGTCAAGCTAGACGGGTGCCCTTCGAGTTGAACTCTTCATTTTGAGCCCCAAAATTTTGATGTCCACTATTTTTTGAAAAGCTTTGTAATTATACGAGAGTCTTTGATTTTATTCAGATCACCTTGAGTCTGTCTGTGCTACATCAGGGATGTAAAGTTTGTAAATGAGTTTGAGCCTTGTAAAGTCAGCCATTGGCCAAGAAGCCCTAGGTATAAATTTTATTTTTGTAAGTGGGAAAGGGAGACTTATTATCACAAGTTTTGAGTTTTGGAACGTACGATTGAGAGCGGCTACTCTCATGCGCTTTGTAATAATCAAAATATGTTGAGCTCTGGTAATCACATTTTGATTCCGAAACTTGAAATGTATTCCTTATCTATTGCTCTTTAATTCAAGTATAATCATTGTCGGTTTTTTAATGGTTTACAACTATGGATTAGTAGGCTAAATATGTTGTTAGAGTGCATTAGTGCTTCTTTTTTGACATTCTGACCATAGGAGAGTGTTCCTAGACCGTAGGGCAACCTTTCTGGTATGTTCAGTTGTAGTTTCCACGACCTTGATCATGGTGGATCATGATTTTGGTACCTCATCGGATTGCCACCAAACCAAACTTGATAGATTAGTGTCCCTAAGTGTCTTAGACCTCCTTCCAAAGTTTTGTAACATTTGAACTTTGTTAGAGTGCCGCGATGATTGATTGCAGTGACGTAGGATATATGCAGGTTGCTGGATTCAAGAGTGATAGATTTGTTGGTGCTAGAGATATTGTCATTCCATAGGTTCACTTCTTGAGGTTGACACCCTGTGGGACGGGTGTCTAACCTCACTCATATCTTATTGCAGACATAGCAAGAACCACGAATATAATTGTCAATCCATGGGACGAAGCTGACTCGACTAGTGCATAGAGGCTGCAAGAGGTTGTCAATATCTTGGAAAACAAAAAACAGCTCGCATCTAACTCAAGCTACACTCAAATGACAGAAATCACCAAAAGCTAGTCGCTCATCGACAAACAAATCATAACCGTTACAGCATCAAACGGCATCCAAATGTTACGAAACTTCTAGGACATGTTTATAAGACCTAAGCACACATGCTTATGGTCTCAAATCTCACTTTAGGTCAAGTGAAAAAATCACGATTATTAACAGCAGTGAGTTTTTGACCTAGTCGTTTTTGACCCAAAATGCATTTAAATGCTTAGCAATGATGCCCCAATACCCCACCTATACTTATTTTATGATTTTGAAGCTAAATTAGGTTGCGGTTCGGCAATCCCAAAAGCTACGGATTACCATGAAATGCTTACGTCAATGCGTAGAGCTCTTATCTGCAGTTGCAGCGCAATAGACGGCACTATAATGTGACAACCGGGAAGGGAGTAGGAAGCGTGAGAAGGAGAGAAGTGAGTGTCGTTAGCTCACACTGTGTTTCATTATCCAAAGCTTAATCATAAACTTTACAAAGTTGGCTTTTATACCTTAGCCAATGTCTAAAATGTGTAATGTCCGGCGCCCAAGACCTTTGAGGCTCCACACTTATTGTATCTACAACCTAGGAACACTAAGCGACCTATGCTTTACATCTTGGAACTCTTATTGAGCCCGTAACACGTTACAATTATCACAATGGCTGACTAAATCAGGAAATTACAATACATGACCATTTTGGAAAAATGTGTGACTCCAATCTTTACTGCTTCAGAAGGGGATCGGGGAGCACCACAGACGGAGAGTGAGAGAGAGAAGGAGACACACGACACACAGATATGGGTGGGGAGACTCAAAGAGTGAGCAGCCCCCTATACACTTATGCTATGTATAAGGTATACAAGTCAGTGGGCGCCCAGACTCTGGGCGGTCGGGCAAGGCACAGACGCCTATACCCCAACAACCTCCCACTTAAAGGCGACTGTGCCTTTAAGCAAGGGAACCTAGTCTAAAGACTACAAAAGGTGAGAAAAAACCGCTCTCAACCGATGCCCACTGGCTGGCTGTGATCGTGTGCATCCGGCTATCCTGCTCTCGTGTAAGTCCATACACCACCAGACGTACCGCACACGTACTGCAAGTATGTACGCAATACCTGCATATCTCCCTCGTGCACTATGCCATCATCAGTCACTGATGTCCAAGTATGAGATATGCAATCATTTCCTTTGAAGGCTTCACCTGAAACTTTACCTGCTCTTCATGATTTTGGATGCTAAGGGTAGCAACCATTTCTTCTTAACTTGTAGCCTTATCCATGATTTCTCTATTATTTGGCTTGCCTAGAGTAATCTCTAGAATGCTTTGAATGTTGTCTACAACCATAGTGCACTTTGCTTCATTATCCAATAAAGCATTACATCTGACACTTGCTCCTTTTGTATTGCTGAGAACTATAGCTATTCTCATTGGAGGTTCTATTGAAGATTTATGTCCTGCTTTTGTCATGGTCTCAACTTGATCTATGGAGGTTAGTTTGAGACTATGTTTTCCAATCTGACTTTCTTCAGCTAATTTAGCTGGCAATGTCTGTATCTTTGGACTTCCTATTGTTTCTTGGTTGTTTGCAACCTCGTTCTTCTTAACTTCTGGCTTTCGTGGCATTCTCTGCTCAATAGATTTCGTGGTTTCCCTTTGTTCTGTTTGATCTACACTTGCTATTGCCTGATTTTCTTTAAGCTCTCCTGAAGTTCTATTCAATGGAGATGAATCATCTTAAGTCTCCAATTTAACTGTGCTTGAGGACTTTGTGCTATTGTCCGCGACGGGTGACCATTGTTGGTCTTCAGTCTTTGCTTTCTTTGACGACTACATCTTCATTGAACTATGTATCTTTATGAATTTTTGGGCCAATGGCATTCCTAATATGATGTTTTCTGGTATATCTTTTGCTGTCATCACATGGAATTGGGCGATGATGATCTGTAAACTTACTTCAATGGTGGTGGAGATGATTCCCCAGCATTCTGCTCGTTTGTCTCTAGATATTCTCACAAATTCAAGAGCATCTTCCAGTTGTGGTTGGCCACATCTTTTCCAAGTGCAAAAGGACATGAGGTTCTTATCTAGCTAAAAATCTAGCTTTGCTTCACTTGACAACTTTTCTTCAAGTTCACCAGTAATGTTGCACTTGATCTTCTCAAGATTTCTTTATGTACAGATTGATTTTGTTGTGGCAGTGTCCTTTGGTTGAGCTTTTTCTACATTGGCTTTGTCTTGATCACTTGATTCCGTTGATGTTGGCTCATTTTGTTGTAATATTGCACCTTTTTCTTGCAAACTGATGAGCATTGTGTATCTACATTTGAGTAACTTTTAATCTTAGAAGATCCACTGTACTTTTTGGCAGAATCTATCTCTTCGTAGGAGATTTTGGTGGTGACCTTTGTGTAGATTTTTGGACTTTATCTTTCATTGATTTTGACTTTTTTATCACTTGTTCTAGCAGCTTGAGGCTTTGCATCATCTTCAGATAGTCCTTGACTTCAGGTTTAGCATCCGTAGGGGCTTGTACAAGGTCATGATACTGCTAAGAATCATTGCCATTTGCATCTCGATATGCATATGTGAGCTTGGTCACATATTAACTGTGTGAACACTATTGGATTTGTCTGCTTTTGGCTTTGACTTGTAGAGATCGGCTGAAACTTTTGCCCTTGATGATCTTCATAGAAGAACTTTTTTGCAAATTTTGTAGGAACCTGGGTCAATTGGAAACTTTCAACAACCATATGATCTTTCAATGGTTTCTGCCTTGAAGGAGTCTGTTGGCTAGAAGCTCTAGGGATTCTAACTGGTGTCGCATTTCATGGTACATAAGCTGAGCTTGATGGATTTGCAGCCCCCCCCTTCCTAGGGTGATCACTATAGCCTGCTTCATTGTAAGAGTTCAAAATTGTTTGGTTTTGGTTTAATCTCACCTTTTGAGACTGTGAAAACACACTTTGGGTGGCAATGTTGATGGTTGGCATCTGTAAACCTTCTGCATAGTTTCCTATGTATCTCCTTGAAACATGACAAATTATTCTTCAAGTCAAGCTGTAGATAGCATTATCTTTGCCCTGATATTGTCTATCCCATGGGTCTCCTATGATATGAGCTTCCGTGGTTTCAGGATGCAAGGCATCATAGATGTTAGACTCTCGTCTATATCTACGACTATTTTGGTCAAAGTATATGCTCGTTTGGCTACAATGTTGAAGCTTAATTTTGATGGAGGAGAGTCTGGCTCTGAACAGATTTCTGGGTTCACTCTCGGGTAATATCCTTCAACTTTAGAGAGGATGGGCTATAATAGATTCTTTCCTCTAAAATGAACCATCCTTTCTGATCTATCACTGGACGCACTTCTATGAGCTGGTATGTGGGCCGCTCAAACACTGGTTGATACTTTTTGTACAGTTGCCCTTTTTGGTCTACATAGTGTGCATATGAGTTATGTGTGCCATACAATGCTAACATCATTCTGTTTGACGTGTCCCTTAGACTCATGAATGATTGCACAGTTGTGGCATTGGATGCAAAATCATTTGCAAATCTAACAGTTTTTTCAACATTCGGTGGTATCTTGACACATTGACCAAATTCATGCAGGAATTTGTTGTTTAAAGGATCAATTTTAAGCTTTTCATGTGTCTGTTCATCTTTACGTTGAGTTTGAACTTGCAGTATTTTTACTGGTGCTTCTAATGGTAATGAAAAATCATTTGATTGCATTAAAAGTGACGAGTTAAATGCACTTACATCGAGATTCGCATTTCCAATTTTCTATGTACCTTGATTGGCGGTTGATGTGTCCTTGTTGTCTGGATTCTTGGACAATCTTCAGAAAAATGTCCACCTTTTCATCCACAATCTGAGCAATACTCCATGACTGGTGGTATTTCATTTGGTTTTGTCATGTCAAGCTCATCCTGAGAAGTTTCTGTTTCTATGCTTGCCAAATTGTCGGTATTTTCTTTTAGAACACTGAGCATCAAGCTGTAGACTACTCTGTCTTGACCTTTGTACTGTCTTTGGCTCAGTTCTCCAATTAGATTGGTTTAAAGTGGTTGATATTTTGGATCTTGCAATTCTGGCTCTCGACAATAGATCTGACCACTGTAATCCATGTACACCGACCCTGATTGCATATGTACTAAATGGATACTTTGCTAGCTTGTGCAGGTTGTTGGATAACCACTTGGATCAATCTTTTGCACTTCTATATGCACTTCATTTTTTAGCTTGCAATACCTGGCTCCACTAAAATTTGTGAACATCTGGAAGTTCTCTGAATCTGACTTTACTCTGACAAATAGGATCGTGGCTCCGGTGCTGCTTTTACCACTCATAAGATACCTATGGCCTTTTGGATCTGTATACAAAACCTTACCTCTAATGTAGCCATACATCTGTAAAATTTACTCTGTTGCAGTTGCACCTGTGTTGCCACTGCTCATGCATTTGAACTCTTGTCTTGACTTGAGTCCATGCTATGCTTAATTTGTAAAGATGTCCTTTAGCAGATTTTGATGTTGCTCGGTCAATTTTCTCTTGCTTTGGCTTGACAAAACTACTTGGGCTGAAGTAATTTTTGGAGTTCACACTCTTTAGAGTCCAAGAGTTGACTAACTCTAGCTTGAATGTGTTAGAATTGATTGCATCTTTTGAAACAATGAAAATTTAGGCCTTGAATAACCTAACTAGTGGATTAGATTGTTATCCGTTTTTCCACTTGACTTGAATTCAGCTCCTGTCAAGCTCCCAATTCTTTGCATGCAACCTGGTTCTTCAATCTAAGCTAAGTGAGTCAGCAAATGAGATTTCCAGATTCTATCCTTGCAAGGAGCTAAAGGACTAATCAGCAACTTGAAAACTGAGTTATCATGTATCAATTTTGATCTGATGGAACCCAAACTTGACCAATGGCCTTGTATTATGTTGTTCTAACATTGTACAAGCTCAAAAGTCCAAAATTCTGTCTCTGGGCCCCAATAGTAAATAATCGCAATTATTTACTTTTCTCAGTTTCTACAATTTTTAGGCTTGTTTTTCCAAGTAATCACCTTGTTGTGGTCTCTGGACAAGTTTGGTTGAGCTTGAAGAAGATTTATCCAAGCTATCAATTGTTTACTGTCCGCAGACTCCAATTCCAAGAATCTGGCTTAAGTCTCAATTTCGTCATCCAAATTTCACCAAATTTGATTTGTGTAGTCTACTTGATATGCTTGACCTTGTGGTATACTCAGTTGTGCAAAATTTCTCAATACTGGAGTAGATGTAAATAATCACAATTATTTACTTCTTGCATTTTTTTACAATTTTTTGTCAAAATGTTGATACCAACTTGTTAAGCAACTCAACTTAAGCTCCCTGGCAAACTTTCACCAAGTTTGGATAATCCATGTTCAAATGGTCAACAGTTTTGTGTCTGCAGACTAACTTTACAAATTTGGCCACAATTTTTACTCCAATGATCCAAATCTTACCAAATTTGATTTGTGGGCTTAATGTAACATGCTAAAACTTGTGGTATGCTTAGTTGGTCAAAAAAGTTAAAAAAATAGGACAAAAGTAAATAATCATGATTTTTGACTTCTGGCAAATTTTTGATATTTTTGATCATCTGAGCATATACACTTGTTTAACACTTCAATATAAGCCTCTGAGTCAAGCTTCACTAAATTTGAGCAAGATTTACCAAGTCACACTCAAGTTCTCAACAATCAGTACAGATTTCAATTTTTATCAAGTTTTTGGCATGTTTTGTGATCCAAACTCTATAAGCCTTCACAAAAGATTTTTGTAATCATGCATAGAGGCTGTGGTATCAACCTTGATCAATTTTGAGCCAAATGCAAAATATGCAATTATCTACTTTTGACCTAAAATGAACACTTTTTGCAATTTTTTCCTTTTCATGACCTGTTTTAAGCCTCTGAGTCAAGTCTCATAGAATTTGAACAAGATTCATCAAGTCAAACACAATTCCTTGACAATCATTATGGATTTTAGTTTTGACCAAGTTTTTGGTCTGTTTTGTGATTCAAACTCTATGAGCCTTCACAAAAGATGTTGTAATCATGCAAAGAGTCTGTGGTATCAACCTTGATCAATTTTGAGCCAAATGCAAAAATGCAGTTATTTACTTTTGACCTAAAATGGACACATGCTTATTGTCTCAAATCTCACTTTAGGTCAAGTGTAAGAATTGCAGTTATTAATAACAACAGTGAGTTTTTGACCTGGTCGTTTTCGGCCCAGAATGCGTCTAAATGCTTAGCAATGATGCCCCAATACCCCGTCTATACTTCTTTTATGATTTTGAAGCTCAAATCCTACTTATGATGAAATTAGGCCGCGGGTCGGCAACGCCAAATGCTACGGATTACCATGAAATGCTTACATCAATGCATAGAGCTCTTACCTGCGGTTGCAACACAACAGACGGCACTACAATGTGACAACCGGGAAGGGAGTAGGAAGCGCGAGAAGGAGAGAAATGAGTGCCATTAGCTCACGTTGTGTTTCATTATACAAAACTTAATCATAAACTTTACAAAGTTGGCTTTTATACCTTAGCCAAGGTCTAAAATGTGTAATGTCCGATGCCCAAGACCTTTGAAGCTCCACACTTATTGTATATATAATCCAGGTACATTAAGCGACCTATGCTTTACATCTTGGAACTCTTATTGAGCCCGTAACACGTTACAATTATCACAATGGCTGACTAAATCAGGAAATTACAATACATGACCATTTTGGAAAAATGTGTAGCTCCAATCTTTACTGCTTCTTCATATTGGTCTTCGATGTGCATTCGTACATCTTCGGCATTTAGCAGCTTCTATTAACTAACATTGACTCAGTTAACACACCCTCAAAGAGTCTCCGTGACCCATCCGATTTGCTTCCCTGAGTATTGAAATTATGTTAGTGCCAAATAGCTATGCTAAGTCCATGACACCATAATGAAGAAACAAGCACAAGAAGAGTTAGTTGAGCAAGCTTACCAATCCAAACTCTAATATTAACATGGAAATTGCCTCAAGGAAACAAATGGAATAGAGTTTAACGCTTTGATTCTCATCAATTATAAGCTAAAAAATCATTAGATCATTGCACGCTTGGATTCTAGAGTAGACCTTGGAATGAGCTAGGAATGCTCTGGAAGCTATTCTAGAGTTAGCCTTAGAGTACTAAATGAGTTCAGACTCTTAGATGACTAGATGAGGACTTCAAACTTCACATGACTAGATGAAAAATTTAAGACTTTAGATTACTTGACATCAAACCTGATAAACAAACGGACTGAACTAAAATGAAAGACTTAGATTACACACATGGAATCAGACAACTAGAAATATATTCAAATTCAAAATCACGTTCAGATATTAGAGCTCTGGAAAGATTAATCTGGAAGTACAATTGGCATAATTAAGAGCAGCTACCCTCTTGACACAATTAGCACAATTAAGAGCAACCACAAAAAATCTAGATGAAGTAGAAGCCAAAGAGAAAATGCCACCCCAAGAAGAGCAAGTGTTGATAGCTGAAGTGAAAGCGCTAGTAGCACAGATGCCAAGCTTGGCAGAGCTGCCCCCAACCTATGGAGATGATGAAGAGCATGTTGATTTCCCTAATATTGAATATCAAGGCTAAGAAGAGCCCATGACTTACAAGCAAGCAAATATACAACAACGGAAGCAGGATCGAGCAATATAGAAGCAAGCACCACTCTTATTGAAAAAGAAAGCTAGACTCCTCAAAGGCATCAAGATCAATATTGAAGGATTCTGGTAGAATGCCATGTGAAACAAGCTAGAAATATTCAAATCATTAGAACGAGCTAAGAAGAAACATACAGATCTACACCAAGATTTCACTACGCCTATACAACGCTATCTAATGTTGAAACATAAGGTCCACATTTACAAGCAGTCACTGGGGCAAGAGGAGCTAGTGCCCATCACTGAATGTTCCTAAGCTCACTAAGCTCTAAAAATTACAAACATCATGGTCACAAAAGTAGCGACCCCAGAATAGTATTAATGGGGCCTATTTATAGGTATTAGGACTAGGCTCTCATTGATCGGGACAATCATAAAGTATTGAGTAATTGGTGGTAACTCTATCGAGTAACTCAGAAACTTCTAGGTAAATACTCAGAGATCATCCAAGGGATCTCTAAGGATTGGTTTCCACCTTCTTCATCCTCCTCCACTTTCTTGAATTTTGTAATGTACAAAATCTCTTCAGATATAACCTTTTTTGCTTATGCTTGGGTTTTTCTAGAGCCTTCTTTACTTCAAGTTTCTACACAAGTTGACCTAGTGGTTGTGCAAGTATGGCCACCATTTTCTATTGGGGAGTGTTGGAGGTCGCATTTTCCTTATGGATAATTTGATAAAGCGTCGACTTCCATGCCACCCATAAAGTAGTACTTCGCTCATACCATTCTTTGTTCTAATCTACAATATAGATATATCTCATTTTATCTACTAGCTCATTGTAGATCGGTTATAGAACTAGATAGAACCTAGGTAGTTCATTCTCCTTCATGGGCAGGGCATACATGAGAATAGGGGAGTCTGGTGCACAACCTCCATATAGCTCAAGGAAATATGTGGACTCTAACTAGATGGAATAGACTCTTCAAAGCTTGTCCGTGCTCTCTGATTGTCATTCTCTGGTGAGCTTGCCTTTACTACTTAATGCATTTTTTCCAAGCAAAGAAGCTACTCTCTGGTCTAAGACCCTTCTAGCAATGTGTAATTTCAAAAGCATTCCTTTGACCTCAGTCTATCGCGCATACATTTGTAAGCTAGTCTATTTTCTAGCGATACTTCTTAGTTGAATCCCTAGACTTTGCACATTCATCACTGTCACCTTTTGTATCTAAGGATTCACATCAGTGTCAGCTTATGTAAGCGTATATTTAGGTATCTAGTTGAGGATGTACCATATTTGGATGAGGAGGCAATTGGCATATTTGTTTCTCATGGTAGCTGACAACCTTCCATTGCTTCATCATCCTCTTAGCACCTACAAATAACATCATGTACCTCTTCAGATTTGAATTAGCATCATCATCTTAGAGATAGGTTTAGATCTAAAGCTGCTTTTCTTTCCTTAACTTCTTACTCAGGCTGTAATATTGATTAGAAAAATCAAAATTATGATCTGATTTAGGTTTCACCTGGACTACTTTCCCCTTGTTCCTACGTGTAAAGACCAACTACTAATAACGAGTATGATCAGTCTCGTTTTGCCTGGATTCAAGATGTTTGATATGGTCGATTTTCTAGTGTTTGATCAAGTGGTTGTTGAGATTGGCCAGGTGTTTGATCAGACTGGCTCTTTCCTTGACTCTCATCAGGAGCATCTTTCCAATCATAATCCTTGTCATCATCATCATCTTTCATAGAATCTATATCTACCTCTATGGTGTCATCTCATCCTCCTCCTCCTCATCTTCATCATCCTAGCTAACTCAGAGGCGTTTCAGAAGTGCTTGATTGGCTAGATTTTGTAACCTTATTTTGTAGATCATCAAGATTCAAGGAGGATAAGTTTCCTTTAGAGTCCATCATATCTACCAAAGACTGGAAGATATACTTATCCATTATTGACCGTTTTATAACATTCTTAGCCTTTTTCAATAAACTGTTTATGGTTGCTTGCTTTTGTTCCAACATAGATCGGTGCTCTTTCAATACTTTGTTGAGATTACATTTCTTAGCATTGAGATTGGAATTGATTTATCTTCAGTTCCTTAGATTGTTGCTCCAATTATTTAATGGTTTTTCAAGCTACTCCAATTCAAATGGTCTTCAATTTGCGCACATATCACATGGGAACTCTAATTCAAGCCATGAATGACCCACTTCTTTGGCACCTCAAGGAAATAACATCCATTCTTGACATGTCACACATGATAAAGAAGCTTGAAGAATTTTTTTGTAAGTGATGTTTGTAGAGAAGTGTCCTCATGAGCTCCCAGTGTGAACTTTAGTGATAATCTGCATCCTTGCTTGCATAGGCACACATCTTCTTAATACTCCATCAAATACCCAATCTGTATAAAGATCTAGGTATAATCATAAACTTTAGACTTTTGAGAATTAGGGCCTTTTGACTAGACTGTGACCAATCATCTAATGATTCCATGAAATCATACATCTTGGCACTGTAGATCTGGCTCCTCCATACTCATTTTTTGAAACAATTTAGCATCCACTAGTTCATCTCTTAAGGATGTCGATGAGATGCCTTCTATGATTTTGGATAGGAAGTCTACACCACAATAAGTCTTGCCATTCTTATGAAAGATCTTAAGATGAAATTCTAGAAGGCATCGTCCATTTGATTAATCTTCCTAGGATAACAGTCTTATTAATATGATAAAGCAAAGCTTAATGATGCGGCCTTTGGAGACGAGGGATTTATGGAGTCCTCCAAGATTACACCATGTAGCTATGCACTTTCAAAAATCAGCTCGTCAATGGTGGGCTAGCCTTCGTGGCAACGGCGAAGCCCCAAAGACATGGAAAACTCTACGAGTTTCCATCATGAAAACAATTCCTTGCAAGCAATGCAAAGGACAAAGTGCTTACCGAATGGCCCAGCTTAAAGCTTCTCTCTCATGAGTCTATTCACAAGTATGTAGACAAGTTTTGGGATTTACATCTCAAGGCTATTGTCTTTCAAAAGATAGACTTTGCCTGAAGAGATAGCCGAATACATCAACTCTCAACGGCCTTGTACTATTAGCGAAGTAATCCATCACACCATGGTTGCTTCACGCATCAATTTTCATCAAGGGGATAGACGGAATGTCAAGCCCATGGACAACAAAGACAAAAATGATGCAAAGGGGAAAACCAATGTTCAAAATTCTTCCCAAGGCACTTCCAACAACAACAACAACAACAATCGGTCCAAGGAGAAGGGAGTTTACAAAGGCAAAAACAAACTCTCTCCTGAAGAGCTTGAAGCTTTTCGTAAGGACCATAAGTGTTTCAAGTGTGGGGAGCAAGGACATGGCTATCGCTCTTGCCCCAAGAAGAATGCTCGCAATGAGACTCCTAGGGCTTCCACCATCGAAGCTCCAAACGAGGATGTTCATTGCAAAGGATCATCACTTTCCTATGCTTGGGGAAAGGTAAGAGAGCATGATGCCTTCATCTTGTTTGACCCTGGCTCTACTCACAAGTTCATATCAACAGAGTTGGCCACCAAGTTGGGCATTCAAGCTTTTGAGATGGGAGATATGGTAACGGCTGACACAGCTTTCAAGGGACAACAAGCCTCCATTACTCCCTTGATTGGGAAGTTGAGGCTTCATGTCCAAAGCTATGTCGACAAAGAAGACTTCTTCATCTCTACTCTCCAACATGCGGATGCTATCCTAGGGGCGCCATGGTTTGATCGCATGGCTGCCAATATGAAGTTCCTTGAAAGGAGAATCTACTTCACCTACAGGGGAAAGAACATGTATACAGATGCTAGTGAGTGTGGTCGTACTATTCCACTTGTAAATCCTCTTGCTTTTGATAAGTCAATGAAAAGATCAGTTTCTACGTACATGATTTTTGTCAAAGAGTCTCAAAAGATCCTAATGTTTCATCAAATGTAAATGGTAGGAATCAAGAAGAGTTAGACTTATCTAATTTTCTAAAAGGATTCCAAGTTGTGTTCATCGATGATATCCCTATGGACTTACCTCCAAAACAATGGGATGATGACCATCGCATTGAGCTCCTTCCACGAAGCTCAACTCCTAACAAGCCTCCTTATCGAGTCTCACAAGCTCAACAAGAGGAGATCATGAGGCAAGTACAGAAATTGGTAGACAAAGGGATGGTGAGGCCTAGTTCCTCTCCCTTTTGTTCTCTAGTCCTTTTAGTGCAAAAGAAAGATGGTACATACCGTATGTGTGTGGACTATCGAGCACTAAACCATATCACTATCAAAAACAAATTTTCCGTGCCTCGGATAGAATATATATGTTTGATAAGCTACAAGGCTCTACCTACTTCAGTAGGATTGACCTTAAAAGTGGCTATCATCAAATCAGGATAGTGGATGAAGATATTCTAAAGACCGCGTTTCGCACCACGTTTGGTCTTTATGAATATCTAGTCATGCCTTTTGGCTTGACTAATGCACCAACTACGTTCAATCATCTAATGGAGAAAAATTTTAGACCTTACCACAAATTCAATGGAGTGTTCTTTCATGATATCATCATCTACTCCAAGTCTTTGGAGGAACATAAGCAACATCTCCAAGTGATTTGTCAAGCATTAAGGAAAAACAAGCTTTTTCTCAACCAAAAGAAATGTGATTTTTTCCTTCAAGAGATTCAATACCTAGGTCATATTATCTCTCAAGATGGTATCCGTATGGATCCATCAAAGTTAAGAGGTAATAAAAGCATGGCCTAATCCAAGGAATCTACATGAGCTAAGAAGCTTTATTGATATGTGTGCATACTATAGACGCTTCATAGCTAAATTCTCTCAAATAGCAGGACCACTACATGACTTAACTAAGAAGAACGTTAAGTATGTATGGACTGCTAAGGAGCAAAATGCTTTTGATAAGCTTAAGGAGAAACTTACCTCCCAACCAGTCCACATGCTTCCAGATAGCTCAAGCCATTTGAGGTCCAATGTGATGCTTGTGGTGATTGCCTTGGAGCAGTTTTGCTTCAAGAAGGGCATGCCATAGCATATGAGAGCCGAAGGCTCAATACTGATGAACGAGTCTTGGGCATTTATGAAAAAGAGCTTTTAACTGTTCTGCATGCCCTAGACACATGGAAGCACTACCTATTGGGAACTCCATTTATCCTACGAACCGACCACCAAAGTCTCAAATATTTCATGACGCAAACCAAGCTTTCTGACAAACAAATGAGGTGGGCGAATTTTCTTTCGCAATTTAATTTCCATATCGCTCACATTGCTGGTAAGCACAATCAAGTGGCCGATGCACTTTCACGACAACCAAAAGTTAATGCGGTGTCTATAGCTACTCACAATAATCTATCCTCTATGATAGATGAGTATGCTGCTAGCCTTGACTTTAGAGACATAATGTCAGCCCTTGCTTTGGGAAAGAAAGAGGAACCATTCACCTTGCATGATGGTTATCTTCTCCATGGCAATAGGCTATGTGTTACCCATTCCCTTCGTGAGAAAGTTATGTATGAATCCCATGCTCCTCCCTATGCGGGACATAAAGGTATTCAACCTACGCTTCAAGGAGTAGAGACGTATTTCTATTGGCCTACCATGAAAGTGCAAGAGTATGTTTCAAAATGTCTAGTATGCCAACAAACCAAGTATGATAGAGGGAAGCAACTTGGATTACTCCAGCCATTGCCTATCCCAAATTCACCATGGGAGAGTATATCCATGGATTTCATCTTTAGATTGCCCAAGTCTATCCATGGGAATACGGGAAGATCGACAATAGTCAACAGGTTTAGCAAGCAAGCACACTTTATTCCTATCAAAAAGACTATTAAGGCACACCAAATGGCAGCTCTCTTCATATCACAGATTTTCAAACACCATGGATTACCAACATCCATCGTGTCAGATAGAGATCCTAGAATGACCAATAATTTTTGGAAAGGTCTCTTTGAAAATCTAGGAACAAAATTGAATTTCTCTTCAGCCTATCACCCACAAACGGATGGCCAAAGTGAGATAGCCAATCTTACGATACTCGATCTACTCAAGACTTATGTTAGCGAAGTAGATCAACGCTCACAATGGGAAAAATACTTACCTCTTGTAGAGTATGCCTACAATAATATTGTACATACATCCACGGGAAAAACACCCTTTGAGATCATTGAGAAAAGACCTAAAAGTCCCTTGTTACTCAAAGTCCATGGGAAGATCTTCGCCGCTGATGAGTATAGCCGTGACCTATAAGAATCTTTTCAAAAGATTAAGGAGGCTATATCCATCGCTCAACAAAGGCAAAAAGCTGTTGCTGTCAAGCACGGAAGGGCCTTAACACTCAAAGAAAATGATTGGGTCTTGCTTAAGTTTCCTAAGGCTCAATTAAGGAAAATCACGGGCAAAAATCATACGGGCCATCAAAAGTATTATGCTAAGCTAGCAAAAAGATACTATGGCCCTTTCCAAATTTTGAAGCCCATCAATGAGACGGCTTACCAACTCAAGTTGCCCAACCATTGGCTCATACACAATGCCTTTCATGTGAGCTTACTTAAGCCCTATAAAGGAGAGCCACCAAGTGAACCAATTATTGAAGACCCTCTCGAAGTTGAAGACCAAGAAGAGGTGCTACAACCCGAAGCTATCCTTCGACATGAAGACAAGGTACTACGACATGGTAAGATTATCAAACGGTATCTTATTAAGTTCAAAAATTATCCTTTTAAAGATGCTAAATAGATGCAACGAATACAGCTTAAGGATAGTATGAACCTTGTCAATGGTTACAGTGCTACATTAGAGTAAGAAAATGTACAAATTTCTTTTCAATGACCCATGTTTTTGTCTTATAAGACTAGTTCTCTTTTTTTCTTTTTTTTAATTGTGCACAAATTTAAATAGTATGCATGCTTAGAATCATGTTTGTGATGATGACGTCTCTCAAACACCAAGTAGAATTTGTTACTCTACTTTGGGAGAATGAAATGGACTAAAGAGCATACGTACTTGCGGTAGCTATGTCTCCCAAGCACCAATTGGATTAGTCATCCATCTTGGAAAGATGTCATAGGGTAAAAAGGGATCCTTTACCCCTAAGTAAAATTGACAAATGAATAAGGATTTATCTCTTCTACCTCATAGTCGAGGACGACTATGATTTCAAGAGAGAGGTAATGTCATAAAATTTAATATCTAACCAACCCAAATGCTTTTCTCATATTAAACTGATCATTTAATGTGGGAGAATAAACGGAAACAAGGGTTAAGATATAGACATGTGCTTATAGATCTATCTCAACACGGGGCCAATGGTAAAGGGGCCCAAATGAGAGATGGTCTATCAAAGGGCAAGGCTAACCAATGGAGCATAAGACCTTAGGGCTAGCTTCATTGAAGACCTCCAATAGTTAGTGTAAAAGTCCTTTGAACTTAGGTAAGCTAGGGCTGAACTTGAGGTGGGAACCCGGCCCAAGCTTAAGGTGCTTGATGATTGAGGTGCTTGAGATGCTTGAGGTGCTTGACATGCTTGAGATGCTAGGGATGCACTTTAGAGGTGAGAACCGAACCCAAGCTTAAAGTGCTTAAGGGCCAAGCTTGTAGTGGGAACTGGGTCTAAGCTTGAGGGGCTTGAGGTGTCAAAAGTCAAATATTCAATCCCTACAAGGAGGGGGGATGAGAGAGAACACAAACACACTCACACTCACACAAGGCATGCCTAGTACAAAGAAAGCAAAGGGGACACTTGTCAAGTTCCTCCTCATGTTGCCCTCATGGTATGCGTGAAGCCTATTGGTTGGCCACCCAAGGGGTCCAATGATAATTTAGGAGATGTAATTAATTGTCTTTGCATTTATCAAGTCCTCTCTCTCAAAGGGGAAAGGGGGACACTTGTCCCAAGGCTACCCTTGTTGCTTGTAATGCCTCTTACTTGTGATTGGCTAGGCTTGGAGGAGTCCAATGAGCTTCAAGCATGAGCTACAAGGGGGGGTCGACCAAAGCAAGCTGGGGGGTTGCGTAGGGGGTATAATCTTCCACACACACTCTCATTATGCAATGTGCAAACTGCAAGAGCTCCCTCTCCTTCTTCAAGCAAGTAGAGGTTGAGAGCCTACACCAACACTCTTGGCTATGGAGTGCAAATCCAACCAAGAGCCATGCTTCAATGCTTAAGCTTGCCATCTTCATTAGTATGCTATTATGTATGCTAGCAAGAAGAGTTATGATAGGTGAGGAACTAATTCTTTCTCCTATGAAATGTTTCTTCTTCCTCTTTCCTACCCTCATTCCCTGCTAGCTCTCTCCACCTTCGAAGGTGTTTGAGGTCTTGGGACTGAAGCTTGGGATAGTTAAAGCTTTATTCAAAGTTTATGTTATGCTTGTGATGCATGAAGATTTCCATCTTCATTGCATCACCTAGGTCACAAGGAACACAAAGATTGTATTGTAACAAGTCTCTCTTAATGGGATAAATCATAATACAAATGCCTATTGGAAGATGGACCGGCTCAACATAAATCCGGTCCTCAACTGTTGTCATGTTCTCTAAATTCTCTCTGTAATGGAATTGGCCTATTTAACCTGAGAGTAGCGGAAATTATTAAAAGTACTTTTGAGAAATGACTTTGTGAGCATAGCGGGTGAACATAGTTGAAGATAGAAACATAATCATAGCCATTAGTTAACTTGGCATGAACAATACTTTTGCAAGAGAGAGAATTTAGAGAACATGACAATAGTTGAGGTCGGATTTATGTGGAGCCGGTCCCCCCTCAAATAGGCATTTGTATTTGATTTCTCCCATTAAGAGAGACTTGTTACAATACAATCTTTGTGTTCCTTGTGACCTAGGTGATGCAATGAAGATGGAAAGCTTCATGCATCACAAACATAACATAAACTTGAAGAAAGCTTTAACTATCCCAAGCCTCAGTCCCAAGACCTCAAACACCTTCGAAGGTGGAGAGAGCTAGCAGGGAATGAGGGTAGGGAAGAGGAAGAAGAAACATTTCGTAGGAGAAAGAATTAGTTCCTCACTTATCATAACTCTTGTTGCTAGCATACATAATAGCATAGTAATGAAGAAGAAGGAGATGGCAAGCTTAAGCATTGAAGCATGGGGCTCTTAGTTGGATTTGCACTCCATATCCAAGAGTGTTGGTGTAGGTTCTCAACCTCTACTTGCTTGGAGAAGGAGAGGGAGTTCTTGCACTTTGCATAGCACACAATGAGAGTGTTTGTGAGTGTGTGTGGGTGAGTATACCCCCTAAGCAACCCCCTAGCTTGCTTGGGTCGACCCCCCCTTGTAGCTCATGCTTGAAGCTCATTTGACCCCTCCAGGCCTAGCCAATCACAAGCAGGAGGCATTACAAGCAGCAAGGGTAGCCTTGAGACAAGTGTCCCCTTTTCCCCTTTGAGAGACAGAGCTAGATAAATTCTAAATTAATTAATTAAATCTCCTAAATTATTATTGGACCCCTTGGGTGGCCAACCAATAGGCTTCAGGCACACCATGAGGAGGAACTTGACAAGTGTCCCTTTTGCTTTCTTTGTACCATGCATGCCTTGTGTGAGTGTGTGGGTGTTCTCTCTCATCCCCCCTCATGTAGGGCTCGCCCCCTCCTTGTAGGGATTGAATCTTTGACTTTTTGACACGTCAAGCCCCTCGTGCATAGACCCAGTTCCCACCACAAGCTTGGCTCATAAGCACTTTAAGCTTGGGTTGGGTTCTCACCTCAAGTGCAACCCTAGCATCTCAATCATGTCAAGCATCTCAAGAATCTCAATAATTAAGCACCTTAGTCATCAAGCAGGACAAGCACCTCGAGCTGGGCCGGGTTCCCGCGCCTCAAGCTCAGCCCTAGCTTACCTAAGGTCAAAGGCCTTTTACACACATTATTGGAGGTCTTCAATGAAGCTAACCCTAAGGTATTATGCTCCATTTGTTAGCCTTGCTCTTTGATAGACCATCTCTCATTTGGGCCCCTTTACCATTGGCCCCGTGTTGAGATAGATCTATAAGCACATGTCTATATCTTAACACTTGTTCCCGTTTATTCTCCCACATTAAGTGATCAATTTAATATGAGAAAATCATTTGGGTTGGTTAGATATTAGATATTAGATTTTATGACACTCTCTCTTGCAAAAGTATTGTTTATGCCAAGTTAACTAATCGCTATGATTATGTTGTTATCTTCAACTATGTTCACCCGCTATACTCACAAAGTAATTTCTTAAAAATATTCTCATTAATTTCCGCTACTCTCATATGGCAACTCCATTACAAGTCCGCTCATCAATAATCCAAACGTGCATCAATAACTAAATAAAATAATTTCTGAATCTTGAGGTTGCAAAATGCATTCAATAGTAGACAAATTATGTACAATCCTCTTGATGCTAATATTGGTTTCGCACTCGGACAATATATTAACAATAGTATGCATAGCGCTATGGAATGTTAAGTCGCTGTTGGCGATAATTGCACTCGGCCTGTTCGGCATACGATAGGTGCTATATGGAGTTTCTACCTCGACCGCCTGCTGCACAAAAGACCTTTGAGAAGATGTGAATAAATTTTCATTGCCCACCTTGGAGTAGCTTTTCTCCAAGGGAAAATGAGGGTTTGTGTTGGCTACAATACCAAACTGAACTCTACGCCCATCTGTAGCCATCTGAACTTGATCCGATAGCTGCTACATACATGGAACTTTGCTCATAGGATCGCAAGAAAGGAGCTTCGAAGCAGTAACTATTGTGCATTCAAATCCACACCACCAACATTCCCTGCTTTGTATGCAACTGCTGAAGAGCAATACTGCAATATATTGTTGTTGCTAATCTCAACTCCGCCCGCATTGACTGCCGCCTGCATGTGATTTAGCAAGAGAAGCTCTTTACAGGTCGCAATGTTGGCCATATTGTCTGTAAAGTTTCTGCTATCTCACCTAGTTGTTGGCAAGCAGTGAACTGCTGCTGCTGGAGCCTAATAAGTGCTGACATGTTGGTATGCCTATCTCTAGAAATGCCATTACTCCATAGTCCGTGTTCTTCGGCTTCTCCAGCATCAAATCTCTTTGTGTGGAAAAAAGAATTAGCTTCCGCTTCTGCTCTTTGACTATTCTTTTTATCTTGGTTGGCAGTGTATGAACCTGCATGATTGACTACTTGATTTTCGCTACAATGCTATTGCATCTCCATGGAGCTACACATTAACCAACTCCTGCGGACACCATATTCTTCGTTGAATTGGTCACAAGAGATGTTTCTGTTTGTCTGCATATCGTTCCGAAATGCTTGCCTCATCAAATTTTTAGATAGGCCATCAACAGAGCTAGACGAGGAGTGCGACTGAAGCCAACCACTCATCAGACCATGACTTGCACTATAAGTGGCAATATTCCCCAATGCCTTTCCCTTGACATTGAGTTGTCTGCCACTAATCCCCTCACACTCTCTACTAAAAGCACAAGCATCTAGCATTGAAGCCGCTGGCTTAATTACTCGAGGATAACCATCATAAGCTTAATTCAGTGTGATCAATCATGCTAAGCTTTTCTGCCCTCATGTCCACTTTGACGTTTACTCTTTCCATTTCTTCGGCCTCTGTCGTCTACGTCGCCAATAGCCTGATAGCATCAACAAAAAAATGCATTGAACGGGTTTGTGAAGGCAATGAGTTTTGGTGATTCGACTCCAGATTAGGCCAACTGTCCATCAATTGAAATCTGATATCTTCTATTCCAGTAGCACTAGAACAGACTTTTGCCATGGATTGATCGCATGATATATCTGATCTTTGAGAGTGCTCATCACGTCGGAAAGCATCGGACGTACCCTCCAACTTGATGATCTGCAAAATATAACCAGGGTTTGAAAGGTCTCCGGTACTCCTTTTCGGTTCTGCCTGGCTTGCACGGGCAAACTGCGCAAAAAAGAATTGGTGTGAATCTTGAGAATTAGGCATGGGGACCTGTTGTATATCATTTCCATGAACATTGAAGGATGGCCAAGGGCACATGGTTGTTGAATCTGCATGAGCTATACTTGGAGCGGTATAATGCTGGCCATAAATAGTTGCGCCTGCACAAACGAGCTGAGTAAGGTAGCGCATGTTCGCAGATCCTTTTATTACTTGGAAGACAACCCTTTCAGCTTTTCATCACGTTTTTTTTTAAAACGACAGTTTTTCACGACATTATTTTATTTTGATTTTTACTTGGTTTCTTTAATTTGAACTATGTGCCACGTGGTGGCTTCTGCGAGGGGATAGAGGAAAAAGAGCCTTGGGCTCACCAAGTAAAGATGGTTATAAAGGGTAATCTGTAGCCTTTGTTCAGTTCGCACACAATATACATAAGAGCGTGTGTTCACATCGCACACACAATTTACACTTAGCTTACAACGAGTTCCTAAGTGGTGTCACCTAGGAGTTAGAGAAGGGGTGTAACCATTGGCCTCAGTTAGAAGTGAGAGAAGGGGTGTAACCATTATTGTGACTTTGGCTTTCACGTTTGATTTAGTTCTAACGCTCTACACCAAAGAGTGTTGGACAAGGCCAGTCCATTTTTGGACCTTTACCTTTCCGCCTACTAAGTACATTTGACCGATTGGCTACCAATATTTACTTGCGAGCGCAGGAGTCTGATTCTTGCCGTTTCGAGATGGGCAGGGATTACGGTGGCTATGGCGATGTGCAGGAGCCGCAGCAGCCTCAGGAGCCTCAAGAAACCTGCCGGATCAGTATGCTACTGGTCCACGGTGAGGACGGCTGCTTGCCGAAGACCTTTAGCTTTGATGTCTTCCTCAACGGGGTTCCCGCCTCTTTCTTCTTGTCCAACAACTCTTCGCACAGTTTCGTGCGAGCCCAGGCCATGGAGAGAGCCGGCCTGTGCTTCTCCTCCACCGCTCAAAAACGCTGCGAGCAGCTGCACATCGCAGCGCCCAGTGTCATGACGCTTGGCTCTGTGGTGTCCCCTTTCCGCATTTAAGAGTATGCTTCTGACGCGTTCGAGTTCCAGGTCCTGCCTTCCATCACTGTCTTTGATGTGGTGCTCGGAGGAGACTGGATGTATGCATTCGGCTCTCTCAGCTTTTTGAGGGATGCAATTTCCTTCCCGCATAATGGGCAGATGATCACGCTCCATGTCTCTCAAGCTGCTCTCAAGATCACAGATTAGTACCCAGGTTCTACTCTGTCTATTTTCAACAAGATTTGTGCAAAATCAAGTGAAGTGCCAAAGATGCATGTGGTGCTGTATGTGTGCATATCCAGTTATGGGGTTGAAGCTTCGACACTTAGCAGTAACTCAATTGCAAGATGCTTGATTGTGATATGGGTTTTACTTACATCTGAACTTTTGTTCTACCTTTTGTAGTTTCAAGAAGATTTTGGGAAAGACTAGCTCCTTCAAAGAGGTTAGTTTATTCAGGTCTTTCTCTAAGAGATGTTCAGATCATAAGTAATAGGACACCCGCTTAAAGATGTAGATAAGCATATAGGTTGCAAGTAACTAAAGAGAAACAGCCCGAGAAGGGCGGAATATCTTTGTTTAAGAAGGATTTTGTAAGTGATAATGTGTCATGAGATGGAGGGTATTTAACCTTTATCTAGTCTTATCATATAATAGTTCCATGTAACTAAGTTTGAAGGTTGGTGTTTTGTCATTTGTGCTTGATTTTTAAGAAAGTGAAAGGCTGGGGCGGGTGTTGGGGGGCGCATTAGTGTCACAGAATGATCCGAAGAGGCCTCATTGTTCTTTCTGATGTGTCTTGAACTCAAGAGATGTATGATGACCAATCTACCATAGTTGGGAGAGTTCATGGCGTAGCTGCTAATGCAAGGGAAGGGAAGGGAATCTTTATTGCTAATGTTTTAATAAAGTTCTACATGGTGGAAGTCACGATTTAGAAAAAATTGTGTTTTCACCCGAATCAATGCAGATCCTAGTAAGAAGAAGAACAAGCGGTTAGAGGTCGGTATGCAAACTGCTTGAATATCGGGGAGAGAGAGAAGAAGAAGAGAGTTTTATCGTCATAGGAAACTATCCTAAGAGACCTTAAAGATCTGGCCGACGAGGAGAGTTGAACTCAAGACTTGTTATTCAAGAGGGAAATGGCATAACCAATCTACCACACTTGAGAGAGAGAGAGACCCTTCGAGCATTCTAAGACTTGTTTGAGCCTCTAGTCTCGTAATAGCTTGTTAAAAACCCCGAAAAGTAATATTGTGGCTTTTGAATGGTACACAACCTCTTTAGCATTATTAGGTTGTGGCTTGTCCAGTCTTGCTATTAGATGCACTTCTGAGTGTTTCCTTTCTCTAGAAAATATTGCTTTGGCTTTCCTACATATTGACCTCTTAGATGATGTGAAACATAGTAAATTAAAATTTTTGGGACTTTTTTCCACAATAGATGCTGAGAGAGGCCATCTGCCACATGCATATCATTACCATCCATAGATTTCCAATCTGTATAGTGCTTGAGAGATGTAGAATATCAATAGCATGTACATTGTATGCATACCGTGCGGACAAACAAAAATAAAATGAAAAAAATAAATAAAAGTTGCATAAGTTTAATTTTTATGTTATATGACTGAATGTAAGTTCATCTTTTCCATAGAGAATCATTTAGCTTAGGAGCCACATTATTATTGCTCATTGGCTTCTTATAAGAAGGAAAATAAAGCATATGTTGTCTTCAAGGGCAATTAATCATAACAGCTTGTCCTAATTTGTCTGGTTACCATCTCTCTCTCTTTGCCTCTCTCTCTCTCTCATATATTACTCTAGATTGCATGTTGAAACTTCATGCTTATAATCTTCAACTACTGTTTTAGCAGAGCGAGTGGTCAAGCTTAAAGTTTCTGAGTAATCCTTGAAATGATGTAATCCTACATCATGTTTTCTTTTGCAATGAACAATATGCTAATTTATACAAAACGTATAATAGTATCTTGTGTATGCTTTTTGATATATTCGTGGACATGTATTTGATGCTTCCTTGGAAATGAATCCCATTGAAGGCTAGCTAGTTCTTGGACACGTGCAAAGTTTTAGCTCAATAAAGAGCAATGTTCACTTATGCTGTTGCTGTTGATGCGTATGGTAATACACTTGGTCATATACATGTGCTACTTTAATGTTCTTATGAAAACTTGATTTGTGTGTACATAGTTTATGCACTTTTGATGTAGTTTTGTGCATGGGCTGTTGCTGTAACTACCAATATGTACTAAGGTTGGGTTGAGCGGAGCCCGGAGGAAGAAAAGTGAGCTTCGCATGCCACTGCCTCGTTTGGACGACCTTGGAGGAGAAAGAGTGAAAAAGAGGAAGAGGTTGAGAGAGGCGTGCAATCTCTTTGGGGGGGGGGGGGGGGGGACTATGGCGGGCCTAGAACTTCACCTGCAGCAAACCAAGGCTAGCCACACAGTTTTGATGCCCCTATGCACATTTCCACTTTTTGTTTGAACCCAACCTAATGTCAGATATCAGTTCCCTCCAAACCAATTATAAATAATTAAAAAAAAAAAAAAAAACGCTTTGTGTGAGGTATGCTTGTGGCAGTGGAAGCAATACTTTTTTGACTTTGCTAGGCGGGTGTGTTGCGATGATTTTTACATGTAGTGTATCGGCAGAGGATTCTGGATGTTCCACTAGTTTCTCTCCAAATATAGCTTGTACATTCATAGGATATTAAAAAACCCACTCTTTTAACATGTCTGAATGAATAAAACGAACCCTTATTTTAGGATTTCGGAAAATATAAAACCCCCTTATTTTAATGTATTTCTGTTAGATTGACTCAAGTTTTTGCATTTTAAAACCCCTCCTATCGAACTCACATTTTACATTAACATGATTACATAGTGCACTCCCCGAGAATATACCTAGAGGACCCCTAATTATCCACACACACACACACACACACGCACACACACACACACACCTCTCTGGTGGATGCTATTCAAGAGAAAAGTATGTTACCATATACATGTGGTAGTGATGTGTGTGAACACACTTAGGACCGTTGGGGCATTTTATCCCTCACTAGGAGGTTTTTCCCCATGCATTGTATATACTCCCATCACACTCTCTATTGTGTATCTTGAGCTTCCTTCGTCTTATCCAACCTGTGTGTGTTTTCCTGCAACCCTAATACCAACAATTGGTATCAGAGCAGGATACGTCCTCCCGGGCTTAGTCGCCAGTAGCTCCAGCACACGCCTGCTCACTTTCTCTGATTTTTGTGAGATTTGGAGAGCATTCGTAGGTCGACAAAAATTTCGGGCAAGCTCAAAGATCTTAATCTACTCAGATTTCTCATTTGGGCTCAATTCGGCCTCCGTTTCCACTACGGGAAGTATTGCACATGCTATTTTGTCATTTTGTGTAGAAATTATGTCAGTGTCGTTTTTTGCATAACAGGTCCCTTACAGTCCTCTACAGTTTGTGCTATATAGCACGTGTTGTTCCCGCTTCGTTTCTCCTTTTTTCAAGAAGTTTTCACATCAAGTGTATGCATTCGTCATGGCCGACAACAACACAAATGTGTTGAAGATGTTTGCTGCTGAGGACAGATTGGATGGGGACAATTACCCTATGAGGGCTGACATGATGTAGCATGTTCTTGTGTAAAAGGGTGTCTGGAATATTGTGCAGGGCATTGATGTACGTCCTAGTATCTGAGGATACATGCGATGTTGACGATGTTGCAGGTCTGCTGCTGTTAGAGTTGTTTTGCCTACGATAAACCAAGCTCGTAGGGATGTAAAGATGCACAGGCTCATGCATTGGTTGAGTTTTCTATGAAGCGCACTATTACTCCTCACATTCGTTCAGCCAAATTTGCAAAACTGGCTTGGGATATTTTGGATGGTCTTTATGCAAGTCGCAATGAGGCTAAAATTGCATTGCTACATAAAGAGATGGAATCAAAGATTATGCATGAGGAAGATGACATGGACACTTTCCTTGCTGGTGTAAAGGATATCAATGAGCAACTTATTTCTGCAAGTGAAGTCATTTCAGACAGTTCCCTTATGGAGACTATTCTTGATGCCTTGCCAGACTTTTGCTAGTACTTGGAGACTTATCACCCAAGGAAATCATGAGGTTGTCAAGTCTGATGCATTGTGCACATTGATGTTGCAAGAGTCACTTTCCAGAAAAAACAGTACTAGATAGCGTGCAATTGAACAAGCTTTTATTGCTGCTCAACAAAAGGGTGGTAACAACAATGCAACCACTTCTTATGGTTCTTCTGCGAGTGGAAAATCACATGTTTCCAATGCTTCTGTGGCAGAAATTCGTCTGGAAATTATGGTGATAAGGGCAAAAAGAAGATGCGTTGCCATTATTGTAAAGCTAATGATCACTTGATCAAGCAGTGTCCTAAGTCGAAGGCCAAAGAGGCTAGGAAGAAAGAGGGTCGTTCCACTGCAAATGCTGGATCCACTACAAATGCAGCTATTGTTGAGTCTTCTGTGAAAGGAGATTGTGATGTTGATGTTGATGTTGATGTTGATGTTGAGTTGAATGGGCTTTTAGTGCAGAGTATACCTATAATCCTATTGTCCATGATGCATGCATGTCAATTGCTGCAGATTCACATGTGTGATATTTTGACATTGGTGCTACAAAGCACATTACCTCACATCGTGATTTGTTCACCTCTCGAGTCTGTCCCTTGCGGGAATTCAATTACTTGTGCCAACAATGCCTCTTTCCGGTTCACGGAGTTGGAAAGATTGTGCTTACTGTTGCAAATGGCAATTCTTTCACACTTGTTGATGCACTTTATGTACCTGGGATCAAGAAGAATTTTTTGTCTATATCTGCACTTGCTAGCCTTGGTCTTGTAGTAAAATTTGTGGATGATAGATGTACAATACTGATCTCAGTTTCGGTGATGAAATTGTTGCATCTGGCATTTTATGTCGTGGGCTGTATAAGCTCACTTTGTATGATAAGTGTGGGCAAAATTTTGCAAATGCAGTTGTGGATTTGAAGGCTATTTCAGCTGCAAAACTTTGGCATGCACGTTTTGGTCATCTGAATTTTGTCAATTTGCTAGGTTTGCAAAAATCTGAAATGGTTTCTTACTTGCCACCTCTTGAAGCACCTGTCAAACATGTTTGTGAAGGCTGTATTTTGGGTAAGATGCCGTGTTCGAAGTTTCCAAAGGATGGTTCAATTAGGGACACATGTATGTTGCAACTTGTGCATATCCGTCCTTGGACAATTACCTTTACTTTGTGACTTTCATTAATGATTACTCCAGGCATGCATGGGTATTTCCGCTTAAAGCGAAGTCCAAAGTATTTATGTGCTTCAAACAATTTTTGGTTATGGCTAAAACTGTCTCAAAATGTACTATGGGCAGCCTCTGTTTTGATCGAAGGGGGGAGTACATGTCTCATGAATTTAATGCATTTCTGGCTAGTCATGGGATAAAACACCAATGTACAATGCCTTATCGCCTTAACAAAATGGTGTTGCTGAGAGGAAAAATAGGTCACTTACGAAAATGGCACGATGTATGGTCAAAAATCAAGCTTTGTCGTATTCTTTTTGGCTTGAGTCGATCAAGTGTGCCACTTATGTACTAAACATGTGTCCTACAAAAGCTTTGCAATCTATTACTCCATATGAAGCATGGCATGATAAAAAGCCTTCTATTGAGCACATGCATGTTTTTAGTTGTTTGGCATATGCTTTGGTGCCACAAACACAGTGCAAAAAATTGGATGATAAGGCTGTCAAATGTATTTTTGTTAGTTATAGTGCTGAAAGCAAAGGTTACAGGTTGTATCATCCACAAACAAAGCGTATTCTGGTTTCACGGGATGTTGTGTTTGTGAAAGATTCTGTTCAGCCTTTGTTGTCATGTACTAGAGACAGTAATGTAAGCTCACAAGACATTTATGACACTTTGTTTCCTCTTTTTAGTGGTGGAAGTACGAATGTAAATTCCAATGAGGCAAATGTACAACCTATGGTGTTTCTAAAAATGTTACAGATTAGCCTATTACTGATGCAAATGCACATGATGTACTTGATGAGGAAAGGGCTGAGAATGAGCAGGCTACAGGTATGCCTAGATGGCTAGTGCATACTTTGTGTGATAGTAAATTGGATGCACATTTGTCTAGTTGTACTCGTTCAGGTTCTTGCCATGCATCAGATTGTTATGCTTTGGCTGTGTCTAGCTTACATGATGTTGAGGAACCTCTGGCTTTTAATGAAGCACAAAATTCAAAAAATTGGATGGCTACCATGCAATCAAAATATGATGCTCTTATAGAAAATGACACATGGACTTTATGTGATTTGCCTCCTGGCAAAAATGTCATGCCAAGGGTAGGGCCGGACAGGGCCAAGGGCCAGGACGGACATGTAGTCAAGGGGGTCCCTATGTTTAGCAGGCCAAGGGCCTAAATAGGGCATGGCTGGGTGGTCATGAGCATGCTCTAGTCCCCTCTATCTCACATTGGTATCAAAGCTCAGGGGAGGAGAGCTATGGAGGAGGGGGGAAGGTTGCATGAGGCATACATGGTCTTACTCACTCTCTCTCTCTCTCTCTCTCTCTCTCTCTCTCTCTCTCTCTCTCTCTCTCCACATGAAAAGCTATGGCAACCCACTTAAGGGTTGTAGCCCACGACCACGGTGGACAACGAGGTGAATTCGTGGTCTAAGACCACCTTGGCTAATAGCAAAGACCGTGAGGAGTATCTAAACCATCGACATGAAAATCACAGCATTCAAGGCCTGTAGGGCTGCAAACAAACTCAAGGACGTTTCGAAAACATGTCGATGATAAAGCCATATCTTTTGGCATGGTGCACTTTTGATATGCAGGTATTGGCAAGGCAATGATAAGATCTTCAGTATTCAAGCAAGCCCTTGCCTCAAGATCACCAAGGGTGTTGAGGTTGGAAGGACAGTTGCATGTCTTGGCCATGTACGGTTTGTAAGAAACATTATGTCACAGTTCAAGCGCAACACTCTTTTCGAAGCTTATGGAAAGCGACAGATGTATATTTAGAAGATTGTCTGACTGTAAGCAGGGAAATGAAGGACAACAAAACCAAGGGAAAGTTGGCAGGCAGCAGGGACTCAAAATGAAAGTTGGCAAAGACAAGGCCGAAATCGACAAAGACATGGCATTCAAGTCTACCAACAAGGGTTGTGACCTAGAGCCCCTGAACTCAAATTCTATGGGTGTGACTCTCAAGGAGGGTGATAATCCTTACAATTATTCTTTTTTATTTTTATTTGGAAGTTAGTTTTGTCTACATACAAGGTATTGATACATCCGACACGTCACCAGGATAGGCAAATTTGCCTAGCATTATGGCATGAAGGTATACAGGCAAGGCCTGCGGCATGTACATTCAAGATGCTCGGCATGGCCGGCTAGTTGTTTTTGTTCAAACCAATATCAACACACTACATCCAACGTGTTTCCAAGGGTATTTGACAACGATTACAAGTACGCTTTGTTCTTAAGCTAGTTATTGCTTGTCGAAATTTTATGCTTCCAATGTGGCGTCCTACTCGCCACGGTTGGGAAATGGCAAGCACAATTTTTGTTTAAACTTTGTCTCAACTTTGAGTCTGAACAAAAGATACCATATGGGTGTATCAGCAATGACAGATCATGAGTTGGGAGCATGGCACCGTACGACCAAGATACATGAATCATGTTATGCCTATGGAGTACGACTCCCTATGAGGCTACCCCACGAGCAAGGCTTGCGTAGAAAACTGTTGTGTTTCTACAAGATGTTTGGCCTTCTTGTTTTTCTACATTCTAACTTTTCAATTGGCAAATATTTCCTATTGTACAAAGCAAAGTGCTTTGAAAGAATTTATGGGAAGCAAGGCTTCTAACCCGTGCCAAGATCCTGTCATTGACTTCAAATCAACGACATTGGCAATAGTTTTGGGCATTTCGCAACATGCAGATATAAGCTCATAACGTACATAAGACAACGGTCAATTGTGATGTATCCATGCCCGATTGTGTAAGGCACTTTTGGTATTGGCTCAATCTTCAGGGCCATCATTTTCGCCAAGGGAAACACCTTTGCATGCATGGCATGCCAGTGAGGTAGATAAAATTTTACCTCAGTATTGTTTACGCTTCCGCTACAATGCCAACTACCCCTGTCAAGGACACAGTAAGTTAATGATGTCTACAAACAATTTTTATTTATGTTTATTCACAGGCAAAGTGCCATACTTAAATTACTCTGGTACAGTCATGACCACATACAAGATAGGTGGATCAAGATGTGACTTATCGTACCTCTCTCTACGAGAGTGTGGTACAAGTACACTGTTGTACGCTTATAGGATACGCTACAACTAGCCACTGTTTGCATAGAGGCATATACAAGGGGCATTTAATACAATAGAATACGGGATTTTCCTCAACCCAACATTCTCTCTCTCTCCCTCCTAATTCTCTACGGGAAGGTGAAATTATGCATGATTTTACTAAAATCTTTCTATGTTGATATGGTAACACAAAGGGCTAAGAGCCATCCATTTTTGCAGGGCTAAGAGTCCCCTATTTTGGAATGGCTAAGAGCCATCTATTTATAATCCATCAGTGACTGCTTACAAGATCGAACGATTCTATCCAGTTGAGTACCCATCGATTCTAATGGACAAGCCACCGTCTTGCCATTGCTGATTTTTTAGGCATTATTTTAGCATATTGTAAGTGTGACGATCAATTTGACTTTTTGAACGTCTTAAACTCGTAAGGGCTTATCTCTAGCAAGGTGTATAGATGAAGCCAGCATGGAGGGCAAGGTGGGAGACTGAGAGAAAAGAAATGAGCTAAGGTCTCCAGCCAAAAACAGACCCTGCGCCTCTCCTTACGAAATCAACGAATCATTTTTTGCAAATGAGAGACATGAGCCTGGGCTTCAGCACAATCCTCTGTAGCTTGTGCCCAATCAGCAACATTAAAACCCTCTGGAACAACACTCTTACCTCTGTCAGTGTTGGATGACTCGGGTTGGTGCACCACAACCTGCTAAGCGGGTGGCTGTGCTCCCACCTCAGCAGCCAAGCGTGTGCTCCAGCTTTGTAATTGATTATCTAAAAAATTTCGGAGATCCTCTTACATCTCCACTGCCAATGCATCCAAATCAGTCATGTTGATCATTACATCGCCAGGGTGCGAGGTTAAGTAAGAAGCTAGGCTATGCTGTGTTCTCAACTGAAGAAGTTCTTGTTGAATAGACCTTACAAACTCAGCATTAGCCCCTCTTAATCTTTGTATTTCTGCCCCTTGTTGGCGAGTAGTGGCAGTCAGCTGTTCATTCTGAGTGTTTAACTCGTCAATCCGAGTCTGCGAAGTCGCTACCTGCGCTTCCAGCTCATTGACTCGTCCCTCTGTGGCTGGGGCTGGCCAGGCCGCACGAATAGACTCTGCAAGTCTGCTAAAAAATGTGCCGCATGCCTCTAATTGGTCAGCAGGGGTCACTGCTGCCGTAGCCTCCCAGGGTAGCGCTGCGGGGAGAATACCTCCCGTCGAGGCAACCGCATTCGTAATACCCGACGTTTTCGGTTGAGCGGGGACGTCCGCAATCGCAGAGCTCATCCTCAAGGGAGTCGTACTGCTAACTCTTTCCTGCATTCGGTGGCGCCAGCGAGCCACCGCAGAATCTTCCGCAACAGAAGATGCAGTTGCTGGAGGTGGTGTTGAAAATTGCTGCTCCTCACGGCCGCGCTTGCGGCTTACTGATCCTACACCTGCAGTGGCCATCTCCTGGGCTCCAGAGGATACCACCGCTGTCGATGAACCAAGCAATTCCACAGTACCCACCTGTTGCTGCCGTGTTTCCCTCTCCGCCGGCACTGCCAAGCTTTGTGTTTGCGACAGAGGAGGATTAGTGCTTTGGACCACCAAGCGATCATCTTCAAAGTGGCAAAGAGGGCGTAGGGCGAGAGGAAACACTTCTCTCAAAGGAAAGATCAATGTGAGCAGTTGGCCCACCTTTGTATTGGTTTGGGTACCCCTCCCCAACTGTGCCATCACTCGTTGGCGCTCCGCCAGCAGTCGCTCTCTGACCACTGCTGCCCAAGCTACTGGCCCAAAGTTGGCCGAATGCAACACATTTCTAGCTCAGGTCGAAATAGTATACGTTTTGGCCTGTAGCCAAATCGCCTCAAGGAACCACCGATATGCATCCCTGGTTGCCACATCTGACAACCCTGACAGCTTATACTCCCCTTTGACCTTCAAGCCAAATTCCTGCTCGACATCTGCAGCAGGGATCACATGGGCGGCTCGCACCACGCCATCGTTGGGTAAACAGCAATCTTGAGATTCTTTCTGCTGTCAACTGTATCTGTTGATTGTTGAGGACCACCATATCACCAGTCGCGAGTTGCTCGATCAAACGTGCTGCGTGCGGGTGCACTGGGATTCCTTGCCAGTCCAGGTTGGCGAACACACGCAGCCGCAAGTCTTGCAGCCATGCGTCCCCTCGTCCAAGCGCGAGCTGCTGCACGGGAGTGAAAGGGACACATTGCAGAAGAGAAGCTGTCATGGTGGCGATGAGATGCATGAGCAGAGAATAAAACACTAAGAGCGCGCGACACACGAAACTAGAGAACCACAATAAAAAACGTCTGCATGCAATAGTAACCCTTCCACAATGAGTTCCCAAAATAGGGCGATCCTGGGTGTCGCAACCATCATAGATCTTTTCCCGCTTCCCAAGATTGCATGCAAAAGAATCCCCAATCATGATTAAGGCGGCTTTCGGCTCTTGTACCGCAGCAAAGGGGCACTGAATTGTGGTAGGTGAAACATAATGGCACAATCTGAAACCATTGCCGGCACAGAAATAACCTCCCCCCGCAAATCCGCCAAATAAAAAGAAATAGGCCCGCATGCTTGAAAAATCCAAAATGGTCATGACCACCTTAATTTAAGCTTCCCCGGCATCTTCCCGAGACGGGAATTGAAGACAAGGACCAGCTGTCCTCGAACAAATTGCCGTGCTTTCGGGCGATCCAGCCATTTTTTCCGCCTAGACTGTAGATCCTGCAGCACCGCAAAGCTCTGCAGCCGCTCTTCGTCCAGTTCCTGCAAAACATCCAATCGATAAATCACGAAATCCTCCGGAAGAAGCCGATCCGCAATCAACATCCGCAAACTCGGAATCAAATGCTCCACCGGAGTGATTGCCTCCATGCCAAATGCTAACTTACAAGGAGTCAATCATGTTGCCACTTTATAAGCTGTCCGATAGGCCCATAAGGCAGAAGGAAGTTTCACATCCCAATCCGTTCTATTCATATTCACTAACTTTGTCAAAATTCGAATCAATTGTTTATTGGTTGATTCTGCTTGCCCATTCGCCTGAGGATAATATGGAGAAGATTTCCTTTGCAATACAAAGTAAAACCGCAGCATTCTGTCCATCACCTTATTCAAAAAATGACTTCCCCGGTCACTAACCAGCTCAATAGGGCAGCCATATCTAGAAAAGATATCCTTATATAAGCATCCCGCCATAGAAATTGCAGTGTTATCCCTCAAAGGCCATGCCTCCACCCATTTGATAGCGTAATCCGTGGCTGTCAAGATATACTTATTCCCTGTGTGAGATGCCACTTGTTTAAAAGGACCAACAAAATCCAAACCCCACTTTTGAAAAGGCTCCAAGGGCAAGACTGGCTGAAAAGGCATTCTCGACCGTTTGGTAGGTTGCCCCAAACGTTGACACACATCACAATGTTGCATATAGTTTCTCGCATCTTGAAACAATGTGGGCCACCATAATCCTGATTGGAGAACCCTTCTAGCTGTAATTAGTGCTGCAAAGGGACCTCCGGCAATACCCGTATGTACTTCCTCTAGGACTGCTTCCTTCTCCTGTGGTAGCACACATTGGAGTAACACCTCTGTCACCGTGCGGTAATAGAGCTTCCCCATAATGATCTCGAAATTTCTGCTTCTAATAGCCATACGTTTCCTCCGATGGCTGGTCAAGAAGGAAGGCATGTCGCCGTTGTCGAGAAAATGAAACATCTCCTCATACCATGTCCATGGAATGCTCGGAATGACCCTTACGTGACTCGGGACGGTAATATCTTCTGCATCGACTCCTGTTAGAAATAGAGATGCATCCGGAAATTCATCAGCGACCCCCGTCGGCGGCTCTCCAGAGTCTAGCCGGGATAGGTAGTCAGCCACCGCATGCTGAGCCCCTGGAGTGTTTATGACCTCAAAGTCAAATTCCTGCAACAGAAGCACCCATTGGGCCAATCTTCCCGTCAAATTCTGTTGCCTTACCAGGTATAACAGAGCCGAATGGTCCACATGGAAGAAAAACCGTCGGCCCAACAGATAGTGCCGGAATTTCTTCACTGAATAAATCATCCCTAAACATTCCCTTTCTGTTACTGAATAATTTCTTTCTGCAGATGATAATCGTCTACTGGCATAATAGACCGGTCGGAACCATCCTTGACTTTGTTCCTACATCAACACATTGCCGATAGCGCGATCCGAAGCATCCACGAACACATGAAAATCCTGCCCCCAATTCGGTGCCAGCATAATCGGAGCTTTGGAGAGCTGCAGTTTTAATCTTCGAAAAGCCAAATCACATTCCTGTGTCCATTCGAAATCTATAGCATGAGCTGCCTGAGTAATCGGGATTGCCAAATGTGCGACAAACCGCAAATGCCTCCCATGCCATTGGGCTTGACCTAGGAAAATCTGGCACTGTTTCTGATTCTGCGGTGCAGACGCTTCCATAATTGCGACAATTTTATCCGTATCCACAGAAATGCCATCTTCAGAGATGATATGCCCCAGGAGCCTGCCACTACGAACAGCAAATGCACACTTTAAAGGATTCAAACTGAATTTTACCTCTCTGCATTTCGTAAAGCATAACCGTAATTGTTGCAAATGCTCCAATTGTGCTCCAAAAACACTGAGATCATCCAAAAAAATCTGCATAAAATACGTCAAGTAAGGCCCAAAGATTTGAAACATATCCCGTTGAAAAGTGGAAGGTGCATTCCGCAATCCAAACCACATTACTGTGCAGGCAAATACTCCCCATGCGGTAATAAAAGCTGTTTTTGGTTGATCCCGCAATGCCATTCTGATTTGATTATATCCACTAAAGCCATCCAGAAAAGTATACATCTCATGTCTTGCTGCATCATCCAAAATGGAATCCAAAAACGGGAGAGGAAAAGGATCTAGAACTGTAGCGGCATTCAATTTCCGGTAATCCACACAAATTCGGATTTGCTTATTTTTCTTTGGTGCTACCACAATTGGAGAAATCCATTCCGGATTATCAATAGGGGTAATAAAACCCACTTCCAACAGGCAATCAATTTCCAATTTAACTTGCTTTGCCACATTCGGATTCATCCTGTACGAATGTTGCTTCACGGGCACCGCATCCGGTTTCAGATTGATCGTATGCTGATAAAACTTAGGATCCAATCCCTGCGTGTCCGCATATTCCCATGCGAAAACATCCTTAAACTCTGTCAGTAATTTGATCAAATCATCTCTAAAACTTGCTTCCAACTGCTTATTAATGTATATGGGCGGTGACTCCGCTTGCTCCCCAAGAAAAACCTTCTCTAATTCATCTTCCTTAACCCTTGTAATTTTTTCCATTTGCGCCTCAAACGCTCGTTCTTGCTGAATCACGTCCTCCAGTGACTCAGGACTTGGAAGCACCTGTTGTTGGGGCTCCCCTATTTCTCATGGAGTTCCTGAAACCCCCACCGAATGCCCTTTCGGAATCAGAGAAATATCCGCAAGGTATAGAGAAACCAAATCCGGATTCGCTTTGAGAAATTGTTCCTCTTCATTCTCTTCTAATCCTTCCACCATATTAACTGTTTCTACTATCACCGGCCATGCTGCCTGAACTGGTTGTCGGCATGTTCCCAACATCACACGCTCTTTTCTTTTACCCTTCTTTACTGTAAGCATATTTGCTTCCCAATTATGTTTTACCCTCGCTTGTCGTAACCAGGGTCTCCCCAAGATAATGTGATAATCCTGATTATGATCTTCAATATTCAAAACTACTAAGGAAACAGCAAAGGACAAGCCCGCTACATCCAAAACAATACCCCGAAGTAAACCCACTGGTTGCACTCTTCGCTGATCTGCCATGCGGACTACAAAGGGTGCAGGCTCCCAATCACTGAGACCAAAATGCTCACACGCTGCTTGGGTGATAATGTTTACCCCCGCTCCTCCATCCAAGCGTACCTTGTCAATGTATGTGCCATGGTATCGAACTGAAAGTTTCGGAATACGGGTATTCGTGATCCTATTCGTCGGCAACGGGGTTGAATCATCATCCTCGCTTTCAACCTTCCCAATGGCGACTTCCCTTAGCTCAGTAGTCGTTTGTCGCAGCAATACATTATGGAAATTCGGGACCAATTTCAACAATGAACCCAGAGGTACTTGAATTGGTGACGTGAGAACCTCTTTCCAAATTGAATTCGACTCCTCCTGTTCTTTAATATCACCCTTAATTCCAGCTTTCCCTTCCCTTATTTCCAGGCCTACAGTGGTTAGGTCCTGCTGTCTTTATTGGTGGTGCGGATTGTGGCAACCAGGACACAGTCTTTTTCCGCACCTCTTCCTGAGCCGTCCAATCCGGAATTTTCACATCGGGAGTTGGAACCACATTTTTACCCGATCGCGTGATTAATGAAACCGCTGGGTCAGACTCCTCCAATCCTTCAATCTGAACCATAGCCACACTAGGCTGTTTCGTTGCAGCGCGTTCTTGCTTTTTCCGATCGTATTCCATAGCTTCAGTACACTCAGATCGCCAATGACCATCCCCCAAATAGAAAAGGCATGTCTTGGGGCGATTAGGATCTCGGCCACCTCTTCCGCGGCCTCGTCCTCCCCCTTGACCCCGTCCTCCTGCTTGACCTTGCAGAGGCGGCTCTGGTGTATGAGCATGAGCCATTGCCACAACAGGCTCTTGTCCCTGCCCTATCTGTGGTTGTTGCCAGGTAGAAGAGTCCCCTCGTCTCCGACGACCCCGGCCATTGAAATAGCATTCCACTGTATTATGAGTATTGGTCGTGCAAATCGCACACCACTTCTGATTCATTGCACATTCCTGAGCAGCATGGCCCGGATTCCGACATTGGGTACACCAGATTTCCTTCAGACTTTTAGCCACTGCAGCCGACTTCG
Organism: Adiantum capillus-veneris; assembly: GCF_014529385.1. NCBI lineage: Eukaryota > Viridiplantae > Streptophyta > Polypodiopsida > Polypodiales > Pteridaceae > Adiantum > Adiantum capillus-veneris. The sequence goes on along the minus strand of NC_140943.1, from coordinate 46,059,881 downwards.
TCGATCCAGAGGATACACCTTTCCCGTGACGCTGGGATTTTTTCCGTGGTGTCTCTTCCGATTCTTTTCCCGAATCGCTGTTGCCTGAGTCCGAGGAATCAGATCCTGCAGATTCCGACTCCGAACTATCAATGCCACAGTCCTGTGACTTCCGATGAGATTTCTTTCTATCTTTATTCTTTGACTTCTTTGGATGTTCCGTATCCTCTAAAGCCTCTCCTGCTACTACAACCCTTGCAATTACAGTATCCAGTGGAGTAGTTACCTTATCCACTGTCGCCATAGCCATTCTGAGATCCTTGTTGAGCCCCCGTAAAAAATAGTCATTCAGTACTTCCGCTGCCGGTCTTTGTGCTTGAGGTACTCTCTACAAAAGCATCCGAAATTTTGCAGCGTAATCCTCCATTGGCAATGACTTCTGCCGGAGCGTTCGAAGCTTCTCCAAATGTTGAGGGACTGTCTTTTCAGTTTGAAAACTTCGTAGAAACGCTATGGATCCGTCAGCATACGTCTGGAAATGATCATCAGGATATTCGAACAACCATTTCGCAGCTTTCCCTGAGAGTGTAGATTCAAATACTGACTGTTGATGGAGAGAAATCACCACCCCAGGATGATTCAATCCATAAGATTTATTGAATTGGCGTAAAAGTGCATCCGGGTCTTCACTCGAAAGACCTTGAAACCGACTATACTTAATCTGAGGATGAGCCATCACTCCTTGCCCAACTGTTCCTCCTCCCCCCGGAAAAAGCTGACGAGCACTAGGAGGTGGGGACAGTAGTGGAGATACTCCCGGACTGCTTACCGGAGACGGTGGTGGAGCAACCTGTGTGGGTGAGGGTGAACGTACGACAGAAGGACATGACTGACTGCGCGGAGTACGTCTCGCTCGTCGCAACCTCCTACCACGCACCGGGCTTGGTGATGGAGATACAGATTCCTCAATCTGCGGTGAAGAAAAAACAAATTCATCTGAATCGCCTCTCCTCTGACGTCTTCCTACAATTGGAACCACAGGGTCAGGCGGACCCTGCGACCTAGTGCGTATGCATATTCATTGCAGGCCGTTCATCACGCATCGTGGTCGCCAGATGTAATGGCTATTGCCCACACAGGTGCAATAGGCATTACGGGAATGATTACCCGCAACTACATTATATGAACATCAACGCACAGAATGACAAGAGAAGAAAGTACAAAGTACACAGACACAGAACAAACCTTGCTTCATTCATCTGTAATCCAGACACAGAGTACAATAGATGATGCCATGAATATCATAGAGATTGGTTAAGTTACATCAAAAGACAGGTATGCCCCTCCATATACAACCGCTGCTCCAGCGCAGATCGGGAACGGTGCACACACTCCTGTCCCATGATATCCTATGAAGAATTGCCGCTCCGGCCGCCGCATACCGCATGACTCCTGACTCCTGATCCGCAGTGTCCAGAGGACCGCAGGACCGCATGTGCGGCTAATGCCGTAACAACACTAAGAGTTTCTATATGAGTACAGTTTTGGGGGTAAGACCCAGCTCGTGGTTACTAAATAAAATATTTTTTTTGTTAAATGCATGCACATTAGGTGTTACGATCCTAGTGTTTAGCAAAGGCTGATTTGAAGCGGCATGCATATTTATCACATTAGTGCTATGAAGCACTTTGCATTCTATATGCAGTATCTCTATGGGATTATGTTTGGATATACCAATCACCAATAGAGGTCATGGCTCGGTTTGGGTGCTTGTGGATCTTTCAAGTTAACCAAGATGGTTAGGCATGTCATTGTTGATTCCTCATCAATATTGTACGACATTGTGATCCCCGTTTACCAGTCATTTTGGAATATTGTCTGTAAACCATGGGGAAACACACCTCAGTATTGTCAGTTATCCAAAGAGTATAGGCAGATTACAATTGTAATCTTGTGCTAAAGGATATGCAAAGAGTGTACATTAGCACCAAGCAATCCAATTAGCAAGAATGTATCGTTGTAGTTTGAGTTTTCTTACAATAAGGTAAGCATGTTTGTGACTTAGTTTAGTCCCTTCATGTTTAAGTCGGGTTCTCAACCTTGAACACTAGTTATGGTGGGGTTGTCTACTGATGAATATTGAGAACAATTCAAAGACTTATATTTTGCTGATAAGTTACGTCACACAGTTACTTTTATGAAAAGTGAAAAGAGGTACTCTTTTGGGTACATCTTTGTTGTGATAACTCGTTTAGCATGCTTGTGTACGTTCTAAATGGAGTCTACACACTGCGTTGGATAGGAGCCGGTAACACATGACGGTTGCAAATGGACAACAATGTGAAAAATCAAGATGTTAATCTTGGTTTCATTGAACCTCCTACTAAACCATGTTATGGTCAAGTAAACAGCTGGATCCATGAAGGATGTCACTGTGGAAAACATTAGTGTATCACCACTCTTGTTTTAGAGGACAAAAACGCTTCTCCAAGGGGGAGAGTAATGTCATGCCAAGGGTAGGACTGGGCAGGACCAAGGGCCAGGATGGACATGCAGTCAAGGGGGTCCCTAAGTTTAGCATGCCAAGGACCTATATAGGGCATGGATAGGTGGTGATGAGCATGCTCCAGTCCCCTCTGTCTCACAAAAAAGGCCATTGGTACAAAGTGGGTTTACAAGTTGAAACACAAGCGGGATGGTGAGATTGATCGCTATAAGGCTCGACTTGTTGCAAAGGGTTATGCAAAACAAAAAGGAATAAATTATGAAGAGACTTTTGCTCCCACTTGTTGTATGACTACTGTGCGTTTTCTATGTGCATTGGCAGCTCATTTTAGTTGGGATGTACATCAATCAGAAATTGTTACTGCTTTCTTGAATGGTGACATATTTGTGGAAGTTTATGTAACACAGCCTCGCGATTTTGTCAAGAAAGGACAAAAGGATAAGGTGTGCAAATGTAACAAAGCTTTGTATGGGTTGAAGCAATCTCCTCGTGCTTGGTATAAGAAGACTGACACTCATTTGGTCCAATGAGGCTTTCGTAATATTAAGAGTCTAGCAGAAAGCACATTATGTAAAGCGTGAGGGTGATGTACTTCTCATTGTGGTTCTTTATGTAGATGATTTGCTGATCACTGGACCAAATGAAAGACATATTGCTGAATTTAAGGCTGATTTGAATGCTACTTTCAAGATGAAAGATTTGGGGTTGTTGCAACATTACTTGGGTATACAATTTAAACAGTGTGATTGTGGTATTGCCTTGTGTCAGAAAAGTTACATAGAGACATTGCTATGTAAGTTTGGACTTGAGGATTGCAAACCTCTTTCCACTCCCATGGAAACAGATTTGAAATTGAGTATTCATGATGCTAGTGATCTTGCAGATGTCACTCTTTACCAAACTGCTGTTGGATGTCTCATTTATGTATGCAGTCTCACAGGTCATCAGAATTATGCATAACCTAGGGTCTAAGCATTGGCAGGCTGTCAAGAGGTTTTGCTGCTACTTGAATGGCACTTTACATCTTGGGTTGTTTTATCCCAAGAGGGGATCATTCCTGCCAAACTTACATGCTTTTTCAAACTCAGATTGGGCTACTTGTTTTGACACGCGAGTGTCCACAAGTGGTTTTTGTTTCATGCTTGGTAGTTCATGTATATCATGGTTGAGCAAGAAGTAACCTATTGTGGCCACTTCTAGTTGTGAGGCTAAACATGGAAATCTTCAAAGCTACGATTGAATGTGTATGGCTTACATGCCTTATGGCTGATTTGGGTGTTGGACAGGACACTACCAACATTATCTACACCGACAGCCAGAGCGCATTGGCAATTGCAAGGAACCCAATTTTTCATGCGCGCACAAAGCACATTGAGATGCATTACCACGATGTCAAGGAGAGTCTCTCAGCAGGAGAGATCAGCTTGGCTTATGTGGCAACACAAGACAACCTTGTAGATTTTTTCACAAATGCATTTTCTCGTGAGAAGTTCGAAGCTTTCTGCAAAGGTTTGGGCTTACTCCCCTTTGTGGATTGATCATGTCCTCAGGGCATGGCTCTTCCCTTTACTCATGTGCCAACTCTCGTTCACCGCATCACTCCAGGGGGCATTTGTTACCATATACATGTGATAGTGATGTGTGTGAACACACTTAGGACAACCGGGGCTTTTTTTCCCTTACTAGGAGTCTTTTCCTCCCGTGCATTGTATATACGTGCATCATTCTAGGAATGTCCATCTTTCCACTGCACACTAAGCAATACACTCGTTGTTGTGTGTCTTGAGCTTCCTTTGTCTTATCCACACTGTGTGTGTCTTCCTACAACCCTAATTCCAACAAAGTAGTGGGTAAAGAACCAAAGAAAAGGTATAGAAGTGATTGAAATGCCAAAAGAAGACCTAGCTAGATTGTTTTCAAAATATCTCATGATTGAGAGCTAATCTCTAAAATTGTCTCTACATGTAAACCAAAAACGATGGGATCTACAATTTTTGTGTTGAACACTTTTTGAATAGAGAAGTGGAAGTGGGTGAAAAATGTGAATTACTATTGCAAAGGAAGCTAATCGCAGCTTGTGGAGCAAGGGTTCTCCTATGCATCTATGGCATGCCGATATGGTGGAAATAATTCCATTGAATAACATCAGCTACTCTATTAGGAACAAGGTAAGATCTTGTTTGTTTCTAGTTTTTTTCTTGATGTTTCTTCTATTGAAGTTATTGTAAAGGTTGTCACCTTCTACTCAGTACCAGTTGAGGCTAGTATATTTGCTTGTGTTCGTTGCATATGATTGCAGCGACGACCAACACTTCATATCACGGGTTACATGCACAAGGTGCATGCACAACAAATGATACTTTTCGTGGATAGCATGTAGGTATCAAGCAAGTAATTCATGGAGAGTCTCAAAGCAGATAATCTCTTGTTTTAAACACCAAAGAAAATCTAGTATGACTACCTTCTTTTGGGTGTTGGGAACCTTTCTCTTCCTTTAATGGGGAGATACAATTGTTTTAAGATCCAATTGTGAATAAATTCCAACTTGAGAGGATCTCATCCACTCCTATAGCCACTGACTGTGGCTAAAGGAGTGGTTTTTCCAAGAGTATGACCCAGGTAATTCCAAATCACTTTATGAGTGTTGATGGTCATTGATTGACCTCTTCACACTTATACTTTAATGGAAATTAGTTTTCATCTGTAAAGGGTAAGTGGATAAGTTAAACGTTCCAAGTTTATTACATCAGCTATTGGTGACCCGATTGACTATGCTCGTCCTAGTAAGCCTATGATTGGGTTTAGTTTCATTTTTAGATATGATTTGATTGAGTTTTCCAAATGGAATGCATATGCTAGAATGATTTATCCATTTTTCTCTTCAAACACATGACAAGGTCATGTAGGAGAAAATAATTTTGAGACAGTAGTGTACCCTATACATGTTTGCATCCTACAATTATAAACCTACATGATGATAGGGTTTTGTTTGGCACATGTTGATAGTCAGAAGGTGTGCAACATGGTCTAGGAACTCAAGGAGTTTAGTTTAGCTAGTGTAGAGCAAGGTTTATGAGGGTACCTCTCACTCATGTCGTTGAATGTTTACAATTACCTCCACATACAAGTACATCTTGTACTTGATAAGTGTCATATTTTAAGACATCAATATATAAGACATATTCCACATGTGGAGAATATGAGTCTTTGGGGACTAGCACTAGTGCCTGTTATTCCAAGTATGTGTCATGATAGAGTCCCTAGGTGCTAATCAATTCCGTTTATCAGGCCATTTCAAGCACGTTGTATCAGGAATAAATTTTGTGGCCAAAAACTATCGGACACCCAGTAAGACTCGTTAAGGTTACAAGTAATATTAAACAACATTAATGGATGGTTGTTTATGCATATAGCATGCTATGTATTGTTGATGAAAATATTTCATTGTTGGTACCTGAATGTGATTAATTTTCACATTCTATTATGGTCCAAATATGTAAGCAAGGTTTTCACGTGATTAATATGAAAAATATTTAGTTCTCTCTATGTGTGCTATAAGCATAACATTCGCCATAAGCATTGGCAATTATAGTCATGAAAATGCAGGTATGGATCAGTTTTTGCTAAATGCATGCACACTAGGTGTTATGGGCCCTAGTGTTTGCCAAAGATAGATTTGGAGCGGCATGCAAATTCATGAAATTGATAGCTTATGAAGCATTTCACACCAAGCAACGTAAGAGATCATGGCTTGGTTTGGGTGCTTGTAGATAAGTTGACTAAACTTTGTAAAGTTTATTTAGTTCACTATTCAATCTCTTCAGATAACCAAGTTAGTTGTTTATGATTGTTATGGATTATATAGATTAATAAAAAATATTGGGAGTAATTGTCAACCACAATTAGCAATCATTTTTAGAGAATTGTCTGTAAATAGTTGAAGAGAAACAACTCAATATCTCGATTGCCAATTATCTAGAGAGGGTTAGGTGGTTTATAAAAGTTTTAATCTTGTGCTAAAGCTAGAGGATATGCTAAGACCGTACATTAGCACAAAGCAATCCAATTGGAAAGGTTATCTCTCTAGTTGGAGTTTGCTTATCATGAGGCAATGCATGTTGTGACTAGGTTTAGTTCTTCATGTTTAGGTCAGGTTGTCAACCTCGATTACCACTTATGGTGGGGTTGCCTATTGAGAAAGGATATCAAGTCAAGGACTTAATGTTTGTTGATGAGTTATGGCAGCATGCCACTTTAATGGAATTTATTCTTGCATGTTTTAGTACCTTCAAAAATTCTGAAACTTGGTCATTCATTTGGACACCTCTCAACTGTGGTAACTCATTTAAAATACTCAAGTGAGTTATAAATAAAGTCTACATACTATTTTGGATATAGACCAATCAATTAAATGATTGCAAAGGGATAACAATGTGAAAAATCTAGATACTTTGGTTTCATTGAACCTCCTCCTATTGAACCATGTAGTGGTAAATATGGATAGCTGAATCCATGTGAGATGCCACTATGGAAAACATTAGTGTCCTTTTGAATATATCACCACTTGTGTTTTCAAGGACAAAAGCAATTCTCTAATGGGGGAGTAATGTCAGGCCAAGATCCAGGATTTCATGCAATTAAGGGGGCTGTATGTATGTGAGTTGGTGAAGTGTGAAGTGGTGGTGAGTGTGAAGCAAGACGGGAGTTCCATTAAGGGTATAATCCCTTTATAACCTACTTCTAGTTTGAAGTGAAAAAGCCTTTGAGTGGTTGCTTTTCCTGTGGGGACGTGACCACATTGGTGAACCATGTATATCATGTGTTCTCTCTCTCTCTCTATTATCTCTCTTGTGTGTGAAAATTCTCTCTCTCTATTAAGTAAACCACTCCAATCTCTACTTAGCTACGCCTTTATTCCTAACATATAGAACTACTTCATACCTAGGGTAGAGGAGACGATATAGAGACACTCAAATTGTATGCATCGATTTAAGGAAATTCAAATCTTTTTAATTCAATCTATGATGATACTCCATGATTTTGAGTCAAAATTATGTCAAAAGATAGCTTATGTGAAACGCTTTAGGTATAAAATGTCTCCCTCATCAAGTATTCAAATAATGGTGGATTTATTCAACCACTGTTCTAGTTTTGGGACCTATACTTTTATTGGCTCCTCTACCCTAATGAGGGATTTTTAAAAGAGTTTTGAGCCTTCTTAAAAAAGGATTTTATCTACCTTTGCGAGATTTCTGTAAAAATTTGACAAACTAGTTCTTGAAAATGAACATGAACTTTCAAACATTGTTCTAGTTTTGGGACCTATACTTTATTGGCTCCTCTACCCTAATGAGGGATTTTTAAAAGAAGTTTTGAGCCTTCTTATGAAAGGATTTTATCTACCTTTGAGAGATTTCAGTAAAATCTTGACAAATTAATTGTTGAAAATGAACATGAACTGTTAAGTATGGAGCTTGATTTACCCTTGTAATTTTCTGTGGTAAAAGCGCACATTTGTAAGACCTCCATTATGAGGAGAAGCCATCGTGCGTGACGGCGGCCGGAAAGTTGTCGGAAAACAACCGGTCGGTTGGCCGGTGGCCGGTAGTCAATGGCCGATGGCCGGTGGTCGGAAGTCAATGGCCGGTGGTCGGTGGTCGGAAGTCAATGGCCGGTGGCCGATGGCCGAATTCAATGGTCGGTGGCCGAATTCAAAAGCGGACTTGTTTTCTCAAGGGTGGCCACACATGGGCGAATTGGAGGGTCCGATTTGGACTTATTCGCATAAGGGCGGCTACACATGGCTGTCTCTCATAAGAGAGGGCAGCCCTTTTGGCCTATAAAAGGAGGCCATTTCTACACACATTTCATAGTGTGAAGTTGATGCAACAAGGTGAGTGTGAGGTGGTGAGAGTGAAGCAAGGCGGGAGCTCTATCAAGGGTTTAATCCCTTTGTAAACTACTTCTTCTTCTGAAGTACTAAAGCCATTGAGTGGCTGCTTTCCCGTGGACGTAGCCCACATTGGGTGAACCACGTATATCGTGTGTACTCTCTCTCTCTCTCTCTCTACTCTATAATCTCGTGTATATAAATCTGTCTCTCTCCATTAAGTAATCTACTCAATTATCTATTTAGCTACGTCTTATTTCCTAACAACTGGTATCAGAGCAAGGTTTGCTCGTAGCTAAATTATCTCAAGGAAAGGATTCCTTGAATTGAGTGGGAGTTATGGTGGAGGAAGGGAAGCTCAAGATTGAGAAGTTCAACGGCAAAAACTACCAACATTGGAAGATGCAAATTGAAGACTATCTCTACTAGAAGGACCTCTATTTGCCACTAGGCGGTCTTGCGAAGAAGCCCGCAACAATGGCAGATGAAGCATGGATTGTCCTTGATCGAAAGGCACTGGGAACAATCCGGTTAAGCTTGGCATCAATGGTGGCCTTCAATGTTTCGGAGATGAAGACCACGGAGGACTTGATGAAGTCACTTGACGACTTCTACGAGAAACCATCGGCATCCAATAAGGTATTTCTTATGAAGCGCTTGTTCAATCTAAAGATGGCAAAGAATGGTTCAGTTGAAGAACAACTAAATGACTTTAACACAAACATAAGTCAACTTCGATCAGTGAAAATCAATTTCGATGACGAAGTGCGAGCTCTCCTTATACTATCATCTCTACCAGATAGTTGGGACAGCCTTGTGATGGCTGTAAGTAATTCTATCTCTGGCACAAATACTCTTAAGTTTGATGATGTTGTGGGTGTTCTCCTAAGCGAGGAAATACGAAGGAGAAGCACAGGAGAATCATCAAGTGCTCCACTATCAGTGGAAACAAGAGGAAGGCTTAAGGAGAGGTTCAAAAACCAAAAGGGTCGTGATCGCTCAAGGCGGAGCAAGTCACGCACAAAGTCAGTTCTTGAATGTTGGAACTGCGGCAAGAAGGGCCACGTCAAGAAGGATTGCTGGTCCAAGAAGAAGAAGGAGACAGAGTCTCAAGACAACAAGCCAACATCGGAGGCCAATGTGGCAGGTAAAGTAGAGCAAGATGCTCTAATTCTCTCATTAGACAATGTGTCTAATTCCTGGATAGTAGATTCCGGGGCTTCATTCCATGCGACACCACACAAGCAACATTTCCAAGACTACACCAAAGGTAATTTTGGGTATGTATACTTGGGAGATAATGAAGCTTGTGAGATTGTCGGCAAAGGTACAGTTTCTGTCAAAACTGCTAACGGAAATGAATGGAAGCTTAAAGATGTTAGGCATGTTCCTTCTCTTCGCAAAAAATTGATCTCTACAGGACAATTGGACGATGAAGGTCACAACATTGCATTCGGAAACAAACGGTGGAAGATCTCAAAGGGATCTTTGGTGGTTGCCAAGGGTGAAAAAGTCGGTACACTTTACTTGTGTACTGTTAGCACGCAACCTTCAGCTTGTGCAGCAACTACAGAAGTTGACAGTGCAGTGTGGCACTACCGACTTGGGCATATGAGTGCCAAAGGAATGCAAATCCTTCAAACAAAGAAGCTTCTACCAGGTTTGAAAGAAGTGGACTTAGAGTTCTGTGAAGATTGTGTTTATGGTAAACAAAAGAGGGTAAAATTTCAAAAATCAGGAAATGAAAGAAAAAATAAAAAACTTGAGTTGGTTCATTCTGATGTTTGGGGTCCTGCAAGTACACCATCACTTGGTGGCTCATTGTACTATGTAACATTCATAGACGATGCGACTAGAAAAACATGGGTTTATGTCATGAAGAATAAATCCGATGTATTTTCCATATTTCAAAGGTGGAAAGCCTTTGTGGAGAATGAAACAGGTACCAAGGTTAAATGCCTCAGATCCGACAATGGAGGCGAATATTGCAGCCAAGCTTTTGAAAGCTTTTGTGCTAGCAATGGCATTCGTAGGCAAAGGACAACCCCAAGGACACCTCAACAAACTGGGATTTCAGAAAGGATGAACAGGACAATCATGGAACGAGCACGAAGCATGCGGCTACATGCAGGCCTACCGCTTGAGCTTTGGGCGGAAGCTGTAAATACGTCTGTGTACTTAATCAATCGGTCACCCTCAACGGCATTGGATGGGGGAGTTCCAGAAGAGGCATGGACATGTAAACCGGTGAATTATGCATTTCTCAAAGTGTTTGGGTGTGAAGCTTTCATGCACATAGATAGAAGCCTAAGATCAAAGTTAGATGCAAAGTCCAAAAAGTGTTTCTTCATTGGCTATGGAGAAGGAGACTTTGGGTATCACCTATGGAATCCTGAAGATGGTAAAATCTTAAGGAGTAGGGATGTAATTTTTAAAGAACAAAATATGTACAAAGATTACTTGGAAAGAAAACAAACAAAAGAAACAGGTGATGAGTACATGGAGCTTGAGGACGGTGAAGACTCAAGGACTGCAAACGGTGACAATGTGCAACAACGTCAACCAAATGAGGAGCCTCAACCTATTCTCCGAAGATCTACAAGAGCAAGTAGACCTCCAGAAAGGTTTGTTCCTTCCTTCAACCATCTCTTGATCTCAGATTATGGAGAGCCGGAATCATATGAAGAAGCTATGCAACATGAATCCAAAGAAGAATGGACGAAGAGCATGCAAGTGGAGTTGGACTCACTACATCGCAACCAAACATGGGAGTTGGTTGAGTTGCCTAAAGGTAAGCGGGCACTTCAAAACAAATGGGTGTACAAGCTAAAGGAAGAAGAAGGTGGGAAGAAAAGGTACAAGTCTAGGCTTGTGGTAAAAGGTTTTTCTCAAAAGAAAGGTATTGACTTCAATGAAATATTTTCCCTGTTGTAAAAATGAACTCAATTAGGCTTGTCTTAAGCCTTGTGGCTGCTCATGATCTAAATCTCGAGCAAATGGATGTAAATACGGCATTCCCTCACGGTGACTTAGAGGAGGAAATCTACATGCTTCAACCAAAGGGGTATGAAGTAAAAGGTAAGGAGAAAATGGTTTGCAGATTAAAGAAGAGCTTGTATGGTTTAAAGCAAGCATCAAGACAATGGTACTTGAAGTTTGATCGATGGATGTTGGATCATGGATTCACAAGATGCAACTCGGATCACTGCGTCTACACGGAGAATTTGGGAGATGGGAAATTCATCATCCTAATGTTGTATGTTGATGACATGTTGATTGCAAGTGCTAACATGCAGGACATCAAAGACCTAAAAGAGGAACTGTCCAAATCTTTTTCAATGAAAGATTTAGGTGCTGCAAAGAGGATACTTGGTATGAAAATATCAAGGGACAGGACGAAGAAGACAATAAAGCTATCTCAAGAAGATTACATCAAGAAGGTACTAGAAAGGTTTGCAATGCAAAATGCAAAACCAGTTTCTACACCTTTGGCTGGTCATTTTAAACTAACGAAGGATATGTGTCCAAAGACACAAGAGGAGATAGTCTATATGTCTAAAGTTCCATATGCTGCAGCGGTAGGTTCTCTAATGTATGCTATGGTCTGGACAAGGCCAGCCATTGCACATGCAGTGGGAGTTGTGAGTAGGTTCATGGACAACCCAGGTAAAGAGCATTGGCAAGCTGTGAAGTGGATACTTAGGTATCTAAAAGGGACAACAACAAATGCTTTGTATTTTGGAGGAACTGATATTTTTCTAGAAGGGTATGCTGATGCAGATATGGCAGGTGACAAAGATACTCGAAGGAGCACTACTGGCTATGTGTTCACGGTTGGAGGCACAGCAGTAAGCTGGGCTTCAAAGCTGCAGAAAGTGGTTTCACTTTCTACCACGGAAGCAGAGTATGTAGCAATGACGGAGGCAAGCAAAGAAATTCTGTGGCTTCACAGATTCTTAGAAGAGCTTGGATTCAAACAAGACAATTGTGTCTTGTACAGTGATAGCCAAAGCGCTATCCATCTTACGAAGAACTCAGCCTTTCATTCAAGGACAAAGCACATTGAGGTGAGATATCACTTCATACGCACTCTTTTGGAAGAGGGACAACTAAAGCTAGGAAAGGTGCATACAAGTGAAAATCCTGCAGACATGTTTACAAAGGTGGTCAACAAGGAGAAGTTGAGCTTTTGCTCATCTTCAATCGGCATTCAAGGATAAGAAGCCAGAATGGAAAGCAGTCACAGGTTTGGTTTGGAGATCAGTCTCCAAGTGGGAGATTGTTAAGTATGGAGCTTGATTTACCCTTGTAATTTTCTGTGATAAAAGCGCACATTTGTAAGGCCCCCATTATGAGGAGAAGCCATCGTGCGTGACGGCGGCCGGAAAGTGGTCAGAAAACAACCGGTCGGTTGGCCGGTGGCCGGTAGTCAATGGCCGATGGCCGGTGGTCGGAAGTCAATGGCCGGTGGCCGGTGGCCGAATTCAATGGTTGGTGGCCGAATTCAAAAGCGGACTTGTCTTCTCAAGGGTGGCCACACATGGGCGGATTGGAGGGTCCGAGTTGGACTTATTCGCACAAGGGAGGCTACACATGGCTGTCTCTCATAAGAGAGGGCAGCCTTTTTGGCCTATAAAAGGAGGCCATTTCTACACACATTTCATAGTGTGAAGTTGATGCAACAAGGTGAGTGTGAGGTGGTGAGAGTGAAGCAAGGCGGGAGCTCTATCAAGGGTTTAATCCCTTTGTAAACTACTTCTTCTTCTGAAGTACTAAAGCCATTGAGTGGTTGCTTTCCCGTGGACGTAGCCCACATTGGGTGAACCACGTATATCGTGTGTACTCTCTCTCTCTCTCTCTACTCTATAATCTCGTGTATATAAATTTGTCTCTCTCCATTAAGTAATCTACTCAATTATCTATTTAGCTACGTTTTATTTCCTAACATGAACTTTACTTTTTTATTTTTTTTATCACCTCGATACTATGTGTTAGGCAAATTTCCGTGTAAGGGTTCTTGTTTAGAAATCTTTAGAATCATTGATTGCTTGGTAAGCCTAATGTGCTCCTATGATTTCTTGAGCCCACAAGTAGTTGATTGGCATGATCAAAGCCATTGCCCTTAACCTTAATCGAACGGCTTCAAATAAATAAGGTATCCTTTTATATTATCTAATGTAAAATCAAAGTGTCGACCTCACCTGAACATGCTTTTTGACACACAGAAGGGCGATGATGGCTTTAGAGTGCTTGCCCCCCATTTCAAAGCTGGTCAAGTCTATAGTACAAAGCTAGAAGTCAACATTGTATGTTCTGACAAAGTGTTCGACCTCACCTTGAACAGTGAGAAGCAAGAAAGGTTTTCTGGAAGCATGGCACTGAGCTTTGTGTGTACATTGTATGCGTTGATTGTTGCCATTAGTCTTATGCCACAACTGAGTGTTTTCTGATCTCCTGCATGGATTGTCAAGCTCTTGTTGGATACACTTTATAAACATCATTGTAGGTACTAACACAAGTGATTTCATTCACGGTTTCAACTTTTGAGGCATTCAACATGATCACCAATCTTAGCAAAGACGTTGATACCCCTTGTGTTGCCCAAGTCTTTCTCTACTTCACCAATTTTCAATAGGTATTTATGGCCCTTCAAGCATATGGAATTATACAAGTATCAAAGCGAGTCAGCAAGTTGCACAGGGGATTGTAGCCACCACAGGGATAGTGATCAGCTTGCATGAAGATGAAGGCGTTGGAGAGAAGCTTGAATTTGAGCTCCATCTGGATGAACCAATCTTCTTATAAGGACGAACGAGGTACTGCATTGTCGTATCACTTGTGAAAATCATATGAAAATGGTACTCCATTGCCGTAGTGGCATGCACCCAGCACCTCCTCTCACTGGCCAAAAGCCAAACTGTTCAGACACTAGAGAGGAAATCAATCGTTGAGACTAAGTGCTCATGTAAGATGCAGACCGAGGGCAAACCAAGGCATAATAACATTGCTTCCAATAGAAGCAACTTATATCATATTTTGCATACAATTGTGAGAAAAGCGACTTTTAATTCTTGCGATGTGTACCTTAGGAAGCATATTTATTCACAACAGTGGACATTTTGAATGTACAAGGACGACTCCACCTCGAAAAAAACAGCAAGGTTCGTAATTTGCATCCAATTTCCCATGCCTATGTGTTTCCTTGGACAACACATAAAAACTACGGGGCATGGCATGACTTTTGTTCCTTATAATTTTTGGGGAGACCACATTGGTGACTCTCCACCATACATTTGTATGGCACTTTTGCCTAGTGGTAAAGTTGAGGGGTTCTAAGCACACCAACTATGGTTCAACCCCTTAGACATGCAGGTGTGGACGAGTGGACGCAATCGCGTAAAACTAGTCGAAGCTAAGCTTCAAACAACTTTTTTTTAATAAAAAAAAGATGTTTTGAAAGGCGAAACCTATTCACAATTCATTATGAATAAACACTAGTATTGTTAGGTGCAACCTTCGGTCGCCTCTCTCTCTCTCTCTCTCTCTCTCTCTCTCTCTCTTCGTGCAACCTATTTCTCTCTGTGAGCGCATTGAGCGTTGTGGGCTGCAGGCTAGACTGCCCGAGGTTGGCAGGAGCGAAGAGGAAGCAACACGTGTCCGGGGAGGGCCCGGGAATCCCTTCACCTATTTATAAGGAGTACAACCGACCGCCGAAGGCGACCTCTCTCTCTCTCTCTTTCACTCCCCCTCTTTATTGCGTGCACATGAACTTCCTTCATCTCGTAGCTTGTGCGACGTGTAAAGGGCACTCCCCTCCATCATATTATGTTAAAAGTACGACCGACCGTCTCTCTCTCTCTCTCTCTCTCTCTCTCTCTCTTTTTATCGCGTGTTTCTCTCACTTTTGGCATTTAGCCTTCATTTCACAAATATAGACACGTGTAAAGGGTTACTACCTCCGCCATATTATCTACTATGTTAGTAAAGATAGTAGAAATAGAGTATAGTATAGATACAGCAACATTCTATAAAGCAAGACTAGTTTTTTTTTTTCGGCGTCGGTAATGGCGAACTCAGCATGGCTCTCTGCAAAGATAGCCTTTTGGAGCTTTTGTTTGGGGGTTCTGGTGGGCTTGAAACTCCACAAGTCCATCAGAAGGATCGCCGCCAGGCTTCTCGAGAAAATCAAGGACGAAGGATAAAGGACCATTTCTGATCGTCGCTCCTCCCTCTCCGTATGATTTTTGCAGGAGCACGCGGTGGGCTATCTTTACAGGGATCGATTGGAGTAGATACACTGCTTAAGGCTCTCCTCCCTCCCTTCCTCCGAGGTATGCGCTTTGTTTTGTAAGTTCCATGTTTTGTTTTCTTGCACGCAGCAGATATGGCCTGCGTCAAAAGAGGATGTTTCCATGGCAAGTGACCGTGGGTTCCTCTCACAAACTACCGCTGCAAGCGAAGCACCCACATCTCCAGAATTGCCCTTCAGAAAGACACCCACACCCTGTATATTTGTACATTTGATTGATGTGAGTCGCAGATTTAATTCTTAATCTTTGTTTTGTATATTTACTCAGACCCTTTGCGCTCTCTGTGATGGATTTTTACACTTCTAGGTTCTTCTCTACACTCAGTTGGTTGTATTTAGCTGTAAAGCACTACAATTTGAAGCTCATTTTGCATTTTTCTAGAGTCATGAATCACAAACAGAAAAAGGAATGAATTTCTGTCATAATTAAATAGATTGTTTATGGTCGATGTATTTGGAGTGGCAACTTGCAAGTGTCCCTTTGTTTCTTTCACAGATTACCGTTGCACGAGAAGCACCCACACGCTTGTGCATGTGATAAAGATACAAGCTTAGTCCTATCTACATTCGATGTAACTACAAGCATAGTCCCTAATTTTATGCTTCCTTTTGTCGCATCTTTCTTTAGTTTCTTTTGGCGGCCTTTGTCTATGTAATTTACATAGACCTGTTACGATTTCTCGATTGGACTTTTCACTCTTAGGATTCTGCTTTGCACCTGATTTAATATGGAACCTATTGTGCATTTGTTGAGTCATTTATTAAGAGCTACATGCACTTATAACGGAGAATGGCACTTAAAGAGTTCTTGTTTTTGAGAGTGAACACCTCAAAAAGGTGCTCGATATGCAAACGACATGCTTGACGCAACTTGAGGCGTGAGCAGGGTGCTTAGGATGCCTCTCACTCTGTACACAATGGAGAATTCTACCTTTTCTGCGTTTATTACGTCGAAGAGTGATTAGTTGAGTGGTCACGACAGCCGGGACCTCCTTGTGTAGCTTGGTTATAACTGGTCATCTAAGCATTCAAGACTCCTGTTCAAGGTAAGGCAGTTTTATCAAAGAACAGGCCGAAGCTTTTTTATGAAAGTGGTTTTGCTATTTGCACTTATGGGTTTCTTGTTTTGTGAGTGGATTGTCTTTGAATCTGCATCATGGATTTACATGTAGCTACTCATCTATGTTTGTTTGGTTACTCGTCATTTGAGGTTTCAAAGTATATGTGTCATAGCAAGACTAAAGCGGACGTGGTTTAGTTAACTGACCATGCACATGTATTTGCAAGTTAAGAGCCATGTTGGGCATACTTACTTAAGAGAAAGCGTTGCGACCTCTTCGGAAGGAAATCGCCAGCACATTTATCCATCATGAGATGCACAGAGAGAGAGACTCTATTTCATGGTCAGGTTTTAAGTTTTAACTGATTGATATCTTACATCACTATTCCACACTATCAAGTGACTTGCTTTGAATTTTGAGATTTTGATGGAAAAGATCAAACAAGTTTTAAAAGTTTCAGAAAGCCTTGAAAATTGGCATATTTTTTGTATTGGAAAGAGAGTTGGCTCTCATTCAAAGTTTGGAGATTCTAGAGTTTCTATGTCACTGTGAGATTGGGTTTTGAGGCAAAGGTTTCTCTTAACTTTCACCCACTATTCCGAACTGATTGGAATAGTCGGGTACTTTATTAGTAGGTTCGCTCTGCGCACAAATTTTATATATTGAATGGTACAATGAATGCCTGTTAACCAGCTGAATGCCTCATGGATGTATATATGTAGCAATCGTTTTAGCCCAAGTTTCTTTGTGGGTTTAGATGGATTCATCTACTCTAGTGTCAGCAGTGTTTGGAAAATAATAATTCCTAACAAATCCAGAACCCCTCTTGTAGATTTTCTAAGAGGAAATCATGAAAATTGGAGCTAGTCTTACTTATTTTACACTGTTTTCCCCAGAATCCAGGCAGGATCATTCCTTTTCCTCTTGGTCTCCTTTTCCTCTTGGTCTCAACCGGTGTTTTTGAATTTCAAAGGGGCTAATCACAGTTTCCGAACACCGAGTGTCCGCTTGGAACACACAGCCCCCCTTGGAATGCCAGGTCCTTGTACCTGGTTGGTGTTTGTGGCTTGTCTAGATGATAAATGGTTTGTCCGTAGGTCAGTGTCGCAGCCTCAGACTTATTGACTATGTTGCCCAGTCCATACAATTGGTTGTTGATCTGTTGGCATAACTCATAGCGTCCCTTGTACAGGCTTGGTATGTGGCAATTTTGGGTGCAAGCTTAATGATGCCAATGCATAAATTTTGTGGAACGATTTGTAGGAGTGGGATGCTTTAGAGCCAGTCTCTAGCAAAAGCCTATTGACACCTCAATTTCTTTTCAGAGGAATGTGCATTCGGGCAGTATGTTTGATGTTCTGTTACAGTTGTGCTTTCTGAAGGCTCAGCATGGAATTTGAACGCTCTTTTCAGCATGGAATTCAGACGCTCTTTTCAGCCCGATGTCTCGTTAGAACTAGCGATTCTGGCTAGAGTGCTCTGAGTTTCTTAGATTTTCAAGCTGTCTTCTTTTTTTATGGGAAGATCCTGATTTTTTGAGAAATATTTACAAGTGGAATTGTGTGTGAAGAAAAATAATTAAACAACACAAATTTTCTAGTAAATACCACCAAGAGTTTTATTTTGCAATTCTCTCTCTCTCTCTCTCTCTCTCTCTCTCTCTCTCTCTCTCTCTCTATCTATATATATATATATATATATATATATAGTTTTGTATCTGTAATAGCCATAGAATCCACAAGTGTGTTTGCAGAATTTTGCCAACACTTTTCATACAAAGGGAGCTTATACAGCCCACGGCATAAAATGTCAGATGCAACAATTTCATCACCAAAACTGAAATTACCGTACATGTGTCATCCGCAAATTTGATTAGAAGTCCAAGTCTAGCAAGTGCACATAAGATTTTTCTTGATCCCAGGTATATACAATGCATCAACAAGTGTGAAAGAACTACCATTTGCAACAATAAGCACAATCTTTCCTACTCCCTTGACCGGATAAGAGGCATTGTTGGCACAAGTGACTCCCATGAGGGACATCGTCGAGAGAGGTAAATAAGTCACGATGAGAGGTAATATGCTTTGTAGCATCACTGTCAAAGTACCACACTTCAGTATCTACAACAATTGACAAACATGCATCATGGACAGAAAGATCATAAGCCCATTTTACATCAACATCAGCATCACAATCTCCTTTCACATTAAAAAACAATATGTGCATTTGTAGTGGAACCAGCTTTCAACTTGGGACACTGCTTGATCAAGTGATCATTAGCTTTACAATAATGGCAACACATCTTCTTTTTGCCTTTATCACTAGAATTCTCAAACGAATTACTGTCAGCAAAAGCATTAGGAACACGTGGTACTTCAAACACACACATCTCATACGGTACTTCAAATGCCATCACATGAGTGATCCAAGATGTTTGCATCTCTTTCAAGTGAATAAGAATAGTTATTGCCAAGAATGTATAAATAGACATATCACTACTTGTATTCATATGCTTGTGTTGTTACCATATACATGTGTTGTTACCATATAAATGTAGTAGTGATGTGTTTGAACACACTTAGGACCGTCAAGGGCATTTTTTCCGTAATATGTTACCAAGAAAGATTGACAACATTATCCATGAAGTTGGTGCCAAGTGCCCTAGAATATCCTCGTTTATAAGTGACACGGAGTGTCACTCGAGGGATCAATGGCAGGGAACGAGATCGGTAGGGCGGGGGGGCTTTAGGCCGTTGGACTATGCGCCCAAAGTGGGCAGGTTTTTAAAGGCTTAAAGTCGCAAAGCTTGCATGGACGCGTGATAGGCGGGGTGGATACCAAAGTCGAGCAATAATTTGGCATGCAAGAGTGTGGCCTTGCTTGGGTATGGGAGACACTACTTTCTCAACTTGGTGATTAGAAGAGTAGGAAGTTGCATTTAGTTTTGGTTTCTTCCATAATCTTCATTTTTCAAATAGTCTTTGCATTTAGTGTATTTTTGCATAATTTTCGTCCTCAATTATTTTCTCTAATTGGACTCCACTCGAGCAATTAATTGGTCGATCAATTTGCATTATTGGTGCATCATTATTCTTTGTAATTTTTGCTGCTGAGAAGAATTGTGTGTGTGTGTGTGTGTGTGGTTCTTTGCATCATTTAATGCTCATCACCCTATTTCCACTCACCACCATTTCTTTTTGTGAGACCCACTTGGTGGGAACCTCCTAATCTTAGGCGGGTCAACCCTGAAAAGGGCACCCACACACACTAAAGCCCGATGGATCTAAAAAAAGGTTGCTCAAGCAAGTTCATACGAGCTATCAAGTCCGCCATTATTTATAGTTGACCACGTTCCAGCTAAGCAACGCTCACAGCCCTTTGCTATCTCGCACAAGCTTTGACTATTTTGTCTTAGCATCATGAGCATCTATTTGCAAATTCTTGCTCTCAAGAGATGACTTGGATATATCTTTGTTTGTTGCTAGTTGCACATTATACACATGTGCGCCAATTGTTGCCCGGTGCCCACACGCTCAGGCTCCAGGTTTGTGCAATGCATCCTCTTCTTAACCGGATCGATGTTCTACTTGTTTGTTTTCGTTGTTGACTAGCTATCGATTACCAGTTTTAGCAAAGCCAGGCTTCCCATGGATATGAGAGCCCAAGGGCTTTAGGCTCAACTGGCCATTCGCACGGTTTTGCCTGTCCCAGAGGCGGTCGTGAGCTTTAGCTTAAGGCCTTGTTCTTGCGCTGCCTTTGCTTAATACCTTAGGCCTTTTGCCCCAAATCTCTGCAAAGTATTCCCACATCACTTCAAAAGGCCTTGTACTCTCACCCTCTTCCCAAGAGGTGTTTTCTACGAGCTTCATGGAAACTTTTTCTCGGCCTATACACAAGGGATTGCACTAGTCCAAGCCAAAAGGTAATGTATGAAAAAATCCAATTCCAAGATTATCCCAATGACTTACACCATGCATTTGCACACACATATCCTCGCATTTGCATAAACCTTATGCATTCACAGTTTGCACAGATACAAAGCACAATTACTTGGCTGCATGAAGATGATCAAACTTGTACAAGGATCAGACAATGCCTGACAGCAGGTAAGACCATCCTCACTTGCACGTATTTCTACAAAAATTTTGATTTTGACAACACATTTGGAGGAGAAGCATCGACACAACAAATATCAACGACACTTTTTAGCTGACATCGGCAACACAAAATGACAAAAACATTTGAAATATTCGAATTAGACTTCATTTTGGCATGTCCAACATTGGGGGCGTACAAATCACCAATTGTATTTGGGCGACCACCTTGACTGGCATACATTCTCTCAAGGGGAGGCACTTTGGTCTAATCCTACTATCAAATTTGCTAGGATAGATGTTTTGACTCCTTCTCCCTAGTTGACAATCTCTAGAGGAGGACACATTTTGTAATTGGTGCTACTTTGGCATACACGGGGAGGCTTGTTGGTGTGTGTGACACAACCCCACCATCACGAGTGATAACTCTCTCTATATTGGAAGTCTACACTTTGACATCACTTCTTACATCATTAAAAGACTCTCTCCCAATTCTATAAAAGAAGCTTATGCTACACACTTTAAATTCAATTCATATCAGACTTTACATTCTATCACTACCCCATCACTCTAGCCCACTTTGTACTCATTTGCATATATCAATCTACTTATGATTTTCCACTTGAATCTCTCTCTCTCTCTCTCTCTCTCTCTCTCTCTCTCTCTCGTTAGGAAATATGACGTAGCTAAGTACATAATTGAGTAGATCATTTAATGGAGAGAGACAATTTACACACACAAGAGATTATAGAGAAGAGAGAGAGAGAGAGAGAGAGTACACACAATATACGTGGTTCACCCAATATGGGCTACGTCCACGGGAAAGCAGCCACTCAATGGCTTTAGTACTTCAAAACGAGAAGTAGGTTACAAAAGGATTATACCCTTTTGGAGCTCTCGCCTTGCTTCACTCTCACCACCTCACACCCACCTTGTTGCATCAACTTCACACTATAAAATGTGTGTAGAAATGCCCTCCTTTTATAGGCCAAAAGGGCTGCCCTCTCTCATGAGAGGCAGTCATGTGTAACCGCCCTTGTGTAGATAAGTCCAAATCGGACCCTCCAATCCGCCCATGTGTGGCTGCCCTTGAGAAGACAAGTCCGCTTTTGAATTCGGCCACCGGCCACCGGTCATTGACTTCCGACCACCCACCGGCCATTGACTATCGACTACCGGCCAACCGATCGATCGTTTTCCAACCGCCGTCCGGCCATAATATTCCGACGAAAAGGAATATTTCGGCGATGGGCGTTAAATTTTTTGTTTCCAGCGAGTTATTTTATTTTCCAACGAGTTATTTTTCTTTAGACACGATCGCTTCTCTTCATAATGGGGGCCTTACAAATGTGCGTTTTTAACGCAGAAAATTACAAGGGGTAAATCAAGCTCCATACTTAACAATCTCCCACTTGGAAACTGATCTCCAAACCAAACCTGTGACTGGCTTCTTATTTTTGAATGCTGATTGAAGATGAGCAAAAGCTCAACTTCTCCTTGTTGACCACCTGTGTGACTGCTTTTCATCTTGGCTTCTTATTTTTGAATGCTGATTGAAGATGAGCAAAAGCTCAACTTCTCCTTGTTGACCACCCTTGTAAACATGTTTGTTTGATTTTCACTTGTATGCACCTTTCCTAGCTTTAGTTGTCCCTCTTCCAAAAGAGTGCGTATGAAGTGATATCTCACCTCAATGTGCTTTGTTCTTGAATGAAAGACTGAGTTCTTTGCAAGATGGATAGCGCTTTGGCTATCACTGTACAAAACACAATTGTCTTGTTTGAATCCAAGCTCTTCTACGAATCTGTGAAGCCATAGAATTTCTTTGCTTGCCTCTGTCATTGGTACATACTCTGCTTCTATGGTAGAAAGTGAGACCACTTTCTGCAGCTTTGAAGCCCAACTTACTGATGTGCCTCGAACTGTGAAGACATAGCCAGTAGTGCTCCTTCGAGTATCTTTGTCACCTGCCATATCTGCATCAGCATATCCTTCTAGAAAAATATCAGTTCCTCCAAAATACCAAGCATTTGTTGTTGTCCCTTTTAGATACCTAAGTATCCACTTCACAGCTTACATGTGCTCTTTACCTGGGTTGTCCATGAACCTACTTACAACTCCCACTGCATGTGCAATGTCTGGTCTTGTCCAAACCATAGCATACATAAGAGAACCTACCGCTACAGCATATGGAACTTTAGACATATAGGCTATCTTCTCTTATGTCTTTGGACACATATCCTTGGTTAGTGTTAAGTGACCAGCCAAAGGTGTAGAAACCGTTTTTACATTTTGCATTGCTAACCTTTCTACTACCTTCTTAATGTAATCCTCTTGAGGTAGCTTTATTGTCTTCTTCGTCCTTTCCCCTGATATCTTCATACCAAGTATCCTCTTTGCAGCACCTAAATCTTTCATTGAAAAAGATTTAGATAGCTCCTCTTTTAGGTATTTGATATCCTGCATGTTAGCACTTGCAATCAGTATGTCATCAACATACAACATTAGGATGATGAACTTTCCATCTCCCAAATTCCTCGTGTAGACGCAATGATCTGAGTTGCATCTTCTGAATCCATGATCTAACATCCATCGATTGAACTTCAAGTACCATTGTCTTGATGCTTTCTTTAAACCATACAAGCTTTTCTTTAATCTGCAAACCATTTTCTCCTTAACTTTTACTTCATACCCCTTTGGTTGAAGCATGTAGATTTTCTCCTCTAAGTCATCGTGAGGGAATGTTGTATTTACATCCATTTGCTCAAGATTTAAATCATGAGCAGCCGCAAGGCTTAAGACAAGCTTAATTGAGTTCATTTTTACAATAGGAGAAAATATTTCATTGAAGTCAATACCTTTCTTTTGAGAAAACCCTTTTACAACAAGCCTAGACTTGTATCTTTTCTTCTCACCTTCTTCTTCCTTCAGCTTGTACACCCATTTGTTTTGAAGTGCCCACTTACCTTTAGGCAACTCAACAAACTCCCATGTTTGGTTGCGATGTAGTGAGTCCATCTCCACTTGCATGCTCTTCGTCCATTCTTCTTTGGATTCGTGTTGCATAGCTTCTTCGTACGATGTCGGCTCTCCAAAATCTGAGATCCAAAGATGGTTGAAGGAAGGAACAAACCTTTCTGGAGGTCTACTTGCTCTTGTAGATCTTCAAGGAATAGGTTGAGGCTCCTCATTTGGTTGACGTTGTTGCACATTGTCACCGTTTGCAGTCCTTGAGTCTTTACCATCCTCAAGCTCCATGTATTCATCACCTGTTTCTTTTGTTTTTTTTCTTTCCAAGTAATCTTTGTACATATTTTATTCAATAAAAATTACATCCCTACTCCTTAAGATTTTACCATCTTCAGGATTCCATAGGAGATACCCAAAGTCACCTTCTCCATAGCCAATGAAGAAACACCTTTTGGACTTTGCATCTAGCTTTAATCTTAGGCTTCTATCTATGTGCATGAAAGCCTCACATCCAAACACTTTGAGAAATGCATAATTCACGGGTTTACCTGTGCATGCCTCTTCTGGAACTCCCCCATCCAATGCCGTTGAGAGTGATCGATTGATTAAGTACACAGACGTACTTACAGCTTCCGCCCAAAGCTCAAGCGGTAGACCTACATGTAGCCGCATGCTTCATGCTCGCTCCATGATTGTCATGTTCATCCTTTCCGAAATCCCATTTTGTTGAGGTGTTCTTGGGGTTGTCCTTTGCCTCCGAATATCATTGCTAGCACAAAAGCTTGGCTGCAATATTCGCCTCCATTGTCGGATCTGAGGCATTTAACCTTGGTACTTGTTTCATTCTCCACAAAGGCTTTCCACCTTTGAAATATGGAAAATACCTCGGATTTATTCTTCATGACATAAACCCATGTTTTTCTAATCGCATCGTCTATGAATGTTACATAGTACAATGAGCCAACAAGTGATGGTGTACTTGCAAGACCCCAAATATCAGAATGAACCAACTCAAGTTTTTTATTTTTTCTTTCATTTCCTGATTTTTGAAATTTTACCCTCTTTTGTTTACCATAAACACAATCTTCACAGAACTCTAAGTCCACTTCTTTCAAGCCTGATAGAAGCTTCTTTGTTTGAAGGATTTGCATTCCTTTGGCACTCATATGCCCAAGCCAGTAGTGCCACACCGCACTGTCAACTTCTATAGTTGCTGCACAAGGTAAAGGTTGCGTGCTAATAGTACACAAGTAAAGTGTACCGACCTTTTCTGCCTTGGCAACCACCAAGATCCCTTTGAGATCTTCCACCGTTTGTTTTCAAATGCAATGTTGTGACCTCATCGACCAATTGTCCTGTAGAGATCAAATTTTTCCGAAGAGAAGGAACATGCCTAACGTCTTTAAGCTTCCATTCATTTCCGTTAGCAGTTTTGACAGAAATTGTACCTTTGCCGACAATCTCACAAGCTTCATCATCTCCCAAGTATACATACCCAAAATTACGTTTGGTGTAGAAAATGTTGCTTGCATGGAATGAAGCCCGGGAATCTACTATCCAAGAATTAGACACATTGTCTAATGAGAGAATTAGAGCATCTTGCTCTACTTTACCTGCCACATTGGCCTCCGATGTTAGCTTGTTTTCTTAAGACTCAGACTCCTTCTTCTTCTTCGACCAACCATCCTTCTTGACGTGGCTCTTCTTGCTGAAGTTCCAACATTCAAGAACTGAATTTGTGCGTGACTTGCTCCGTCTTGAGCGATCACGACTCTTTTGGTTTTTGAACCTCTCCTTAGGCATTCCTCTTGTTTCCACTAATAGTGCAACACTTGATGATTCTCCTGTGCTTCTCCTTCATATTTCCTCGCTTAGGAGAACACCCACAACATCATCAAAATTATGAGTATTTGTGCCAGAAATAGAATTACTTACAGCCATCACAAGGCTATCCCAACTATCCGGTAGAGATGATAGTATAAGGAGAGCTCGCACTTCATCATCGAAATTGATTTTCACCAATCGAAATTGACTTATGTTTGTGTTAAAGTCATTTAAGTGTTCTTCAAGATTGAACCATTCTCTACCATCTTTAGATAATTTGAACAAGCGCTTCATAAGAAATACCTCATTAGATGCCGATGGTTTCTCGTAGAAGTCGTCAAGTGACTTCATCAAGTCCTCCGTGGTCTTCATCTCCGAAACATTGAAGGCCACCGTTGACACTAAGCTTAACCGGATTGTTCCCAGTGCCTTTTGATCAAGGACAATCCACGCTTCATCTGCCATTGTTGCGGGCTTCTTCGCAAGACCACCTAGTGGCAAATAGAGATCCTTCTGGTAGAGATAGTCTTCAATCTGCATCTTCCAATGTTGGTAGTTTTTTGCCATTGAACTTCTCAATCTTGAGCTTCTTTTCCTCCGCCATAACTCCCACTCAATTCAAGCAATCCTTTCCTTGAGATACTTTAGCTACGAGCAAACCTTGCTCTCATACCAGTTGTTAGGAAATATGACGTAGCTAAGTAGATAATTGAGTAGATCACTTAATGGAGAGAGATAGTTTACACACACAAGAGATTATAGAGTAGAGAGAGAGAGAGAGAGAGAGAGAGAGAGAGAGAGAGAGAGAGTACACACAATATACGTGGTTCACCCAATGTGAACTACGTCCACGGGAAAGCCGCCACTCAATGGCTTTAGTACTTCAAAACAAGAAGTAGGTTACAAAAGGATTATACCCTTTTGGAGCTCCCGCTTTGCTTTATTCTCACCACCTCACACTTACCTTGTTGCATCAACTTCACACTATAAAATGTGTGTAGAAATGCTCTCCTTTTTTAGGCCAAAAGGGCTACCTTCTCTCATGAGAGGCAGCCATGTGTAGCCGCCCTTGTGTAGATAAGTCTAAATCAGACCCTCCAATCCGCCCATGTGTAGCCGCCCTTGAGAAGACAAGTCCGCTTTTGAATTCGGCCATTGGCCATTGACTTCCGACCACCGGCCACCGGCCATTGACTACCGGCTACCAGCCAATTGGCCAACCGACCGATCGTTTTCCGACCACTTTCCGGCCACCGTTCGACCATAATATTCCGACGAAAAGCAATATTCCAGTGATGGGCGTTAAAATTTTGGTTTCCGGCGAGTTATTTTTCTTCACCCACGATGGCTTCTCCTCATAATGGGGGCCTTACAAATATGTGTTTTTAACACAGAAAATTACAAGGGGTAAATTAGGCTCCATACTTAACATCTCTCTCTCTCTCTCTCTCTCTCTCTCTCTCTCTCTCTAATCTCAAGTAATTAACACATTAACATAACCATGAACGAATCGCTCTCATTTTTGCCATAATTGCAAGATCCCAATACAAGAGTTGCTCTCAACCAAGCCGCAGCCAGAGGGTTGAGATGCATGCAGAGAGTAGGTGTGGACACAAATGCCTTGCCTCATCACTAAGGAGATGCGACAGATGCTTGAGATCCCTCTCCTGCTAGATGAGCTTTAGGAGGTTCTCAGAGCACTCCCTCGTGGTAGTTGCCCAGGAGAGGATGGTTTGACTCCCAACTTTTTCTTGGAGTACTAGGAGGTGGATGGACAGGACCTATGTAGTGCATACCAACACATTTTTTGCACTAGGGTGATGCTTGATAGCATGAGTGGGGTTTGATATACCTCATCCCCAAGGAGGGGGATCTCCATGTGAGATTTGGAAATGGCAACCCATCACCATTCTCAACTTACCAGGTACAAAATTCTTGCAAAGGCTTTGAGTTTGAGAATCCAATCACTACTTGAGAGCGTCATACATGAGAATCAGACAAGCTTTGCCAAGAAGCATAGTATCCTTGACAAGATTTTCACCTTTTGGGAGACGAATGCCCTTGTCCACTTGCGAGGAGAGGATCTTGTGGTGCTCCTTCTCGACTTTGAGAAGTCCTATAATACAATTGATTGGGGATTCCTAGAGGGCACTTTGCACACGATGGGGTTTTCATATGCATGGATAAAAGAGGTGTCTACTCTGTACATGTGTGTTTATAGTGAGGTGTTGCTAGTAGGAGGTCGAGGAAATGCTTCATGCTTACATGCTCAGTATGGCAGGGTTTTCCTCTTGCCCCCTTCCTGTTTCTTTTCTAGCAGAGGTAATGAGCAGATTCATGGCCTCACAAGAGGTTGCTTTGTGTTGCCTATAGTTACCCATTCGGGGAAAGGAGCTGTTGGATGCTGAGTTTGCTGATGATTCAGCCATGTTTTTGGAGGGTTGTGAGACCAATTTGCATAGGTATGAGTAGGCCCTAGAGGTTTTTTGTTGTGCATTGGGATCATTGATCAATTGGTGAAAGACAATGCCTTTTTGGATTAGTGACGCTCCCACACCTGACTGGATGCCTAGAGAGGGCTTTTGTTGGATCCCTCCAGGATGCCTATTTTCTACTTGGGCTGTCGGGGCTTGGACTTGTCCCCTCCTCCTATCCATCAAGAGGAAGCTACTGCATTGGAGCTCAATGCGGACTTCTCTTGCTTGCAGGGTTGTTGTGGCCAATTAGGTGCTCTTCGCCACCATGTGCTACATCACATCTTGCTGGATTTTCTCGAGTTCTTGCATTAGCCAACTAGAGAGGATGATTAGGAATTTTCTGCAGATAGGGAGAGACAAGCATTCAACTTGGGCCAAAGTCTCCCGACAGGTCATCATCTACCTTGCTCTGATGGGGAATTGGGTATCATCGATCTAGCATGGCAGAGTAGAGATCTCCTTGGGAAGCTCATTGTCCTAGGTCTTCTTCTAGGGGAGGAGCCCTGGAAAGAGATTTTGTTACACCAGATCAGAGGCCTAGTTTCACAGATGGGTGGCCCTTGGAGCCCCTCCACTCATTGGATTTTCACAATGATGTGCAGAGTGGGCTTGAGCAAGAGATGGGAGGACTGTTTCACATTGAGCTTACTTCGGTCTTGGAAGCAACTGAGGGGGGGACTTGAGCAGCATCCGCCCACATGCATTGACAAGTGCTTGGAACCATTTGATCAGTATACAGTGTGGTCACATGGTTGGCAGTAGACCTGAGAGTCAGAGAATCTAGATGCATGGCATGAGGGGGGTACAAAGCAATGTCGGGACATCATCGAGGCTATAGCAACAGAGTGGCACATGCCTCTCAACCCAGCGGCTCCCAGCTAGATGGGAACCTTTACTTGTCTTGAGGTCCTCATCCCATATCACGCTTGCTCATACTCAGGCATTTGCATGTTCTTTGAGGTTCAACAAGAGGGTTTCCTACACATGGTTGCTATTGCGACACGAGAGGTAGTAGAGTGTTGTTTCAATGGATTCGAGTTGTGGGCATTTGGGGAGGATATGTGTGCTTGATCCTGACCCTACATATCTTGAGACTGGATAATGGCATCTTTGGGCTTGGAAGAGTCACCTTGTGGTGCAAGTGCAGTGGGACCCTGGGGAGTGATTTTGGCGGAACCCTTTTGCTTTAGTTGATCACCCAATACCCATTCCTCCACCCTATCATACATTCTCTGAAGCTCTTCACCCCGGCCATTCATTTACCCTATCCCCTTCCTCCCAACAGTGTCCCCCACCTTCCAAATCTCCTTTTTTTCCATCCATCACCTTCCCATCTCCCTCCTATCCTTTCCTCCCCGGAGCCAGAGTAGAAGGATGAGTCTGATACTTGAAGGTGAAGAGGAGATTCTGGAAGAGAGCCCAAATGAAAAGCTATTGATTGCTATTATGAAGGATAGTGGTGACATGGAAGTGTACATGCATTTGAAATAATCGTGGAGCAGACAACCAATTTCATCATGTTCCTGATGCACTTACTCTATGCATGAAAAGAATGGAAGAGGAGAAACCTACTCCTAAAAAGATGAGGATTTTGAGAAGAACCTTTTTGAGCTTGGTATACAGTCTTTTGGTAGAGATTTTAAGTTGAAGGAGGTAGAAAAGGATGTTGACAAAAGAGAGATCGTTGAATCATGCAACCTCCTTCACGAAATAGTCATTGTCGAGGATGAGTTGCAAAAGGGAAGTTCACTCTGATCTCCCCTACCACAATCTTCATTTTTTCTCAAGTTTTTGTTAAACATACATTGCTTCTTGTTTTGTGGATTGAACTCCTTGACAAGGATAATTTTCTTGGGAGAGCTAAAGGCTCTAGAGAGAAAGCAACAGAGGCCACTTCTAGAAGGAATGTCTCATCACTTGCCTACATTGGACAATGCCACCTTTTACCTTTCACATGCAGTATCCTGAAGATCCTCAATTGCCAATATTTTCCTTGAAGATTTGTCACGGTTTATGGGGTACCCTCCCCTTCAAATCAATGCAAACAAGGTCCTGCTTCTTGAGAGAGTTGCTGCACTTAGTATATTTGGGTATGTTGTAGTATTCAATGCATCAAGAGCGGAAAACTTTCTCTGCTAATCTAGCTATGCAACTGCAACTGAGGAGACAAATGTCAACATCCTCAGGGATTATGATACAGAGGTGACATACCAAGTGATATTAAAAGAATCAAAATTTGATGTAAAATCGAACATATTCTGCACAAAGATATGTTTTTTAAATTTGGATCTTCATAGAAAGAGGTACAAAGTTTTCAAGTGAATCATGAGTCTCCATCTTAAGATCTTTGTGTGGTTGAGCAACATGGTTGTTGGTTGTTTGATCTCATCCTTTGTAATTGCCTCCTATAGAACCAATTGAATAATTCTTTTAGTGCATCGCTTCTTGTTAACCCTCACGAACATTCCTATCACCTACGACGGATGCTGTATTATTTATTTGGTAGAGTCAGGTACCGGGCTTGTCGGTCCAATAGGAAAAGGGTAAGAGTGATTGCCGATGAGAGGTGCACTCTAACTGGAACATTCAAGAGATTAGTTGGCTAAGCATGGGCGTCCAAGTGTGGATGGGGCGAGCTCATATAAAAGTCAACTAAATTCACTCATTCTCTCATTTGTGCAATTGAAGAGTGCTCTTGCTCCATCTCCATCTTCTTCTTGTTCATCTCCTTGTGTGTGTGTGTGTGTGTGTGTGTGTGTGTGTGTATGCGTGAGAGAGAGAGAGAGAGAGAGTGCGATCGAGCATTGCGGCAGCACAACGGCCGGCGAGGCGGTTGAGCGCGGTGTAGTGGCGTCTCCCTCTTCTTCGCGGCGAGAAATCCTCCACGACAGCAAGCGTAGAGCGGTGAGTGACACACCATCTCCATCTTTGAGCTCACTAGTTTAGGCTTATTATGTGCTTGAAGCCATTTGTGGCTCTCACACAGTGTATCAGCAAGTTCCTTGCATTGACAAGTGCGACAGATGCGCACATTTTTGGCACCGTTGCCGGGGAATGCCATACACTAAGCTTGAATGGAACTCTGTGCTTCTTTTGTGGTGCAATTTCAATTGTAGGAAAGGTAGAGAAGAAAGGTGTGTGTGTTGAGAAGAAGGATTTTGTGTTGCTACTGTGTATTTCTTTGTTAATGAAGTTTTGAAAGGTTATTATGTTTTCTCTTTGATAAGGTCTTAGTATTAAGGTTGTTAGTTCTGTGTAATACAAAGTACAGTAAGTAGGAAGTAGATATGTTAGAGCTAATGAAGTGTGTTAGTGTGTAATAGTAGGTGTATTAGTTGTAAGTAGGTAGGTAGAGTGTGTGTGTGCTTCCGTGCAGGCCGCGGTGATCTTATCCCCCAAAAAAATTATTTAAAAAATATATATATATTTTTAAAGGTAGGACCGGGATCGGGAATATCTTCCAGACCCAAAGCCCAGATCCAAGCCCAAGCCCAAGCTCACGCTTAGACTCAGTCCTCAGTCGCCCTTTAAAATTACGTATTTTAGTTTCACACGTAGCCAAAAAACAACTTTTTTGAGGACCAACGGACCTTCAGGTGACCGAACGTTGTGCCGTAAAGCACACCACGACCCTCCGAGTGATACGCTCATTTTGAGCTATCACACACTTTAATAAAAAAAACCGATCATCAAAAAAAAAAAGAACAAACAAGTGAAAACAGACGCCTATAAAAGTAAGCGGTTAACCTTCGAGGTTATTCGCCGACACTTGTAGGGTGCCAAAGGCACATGCATCTGTACTTTGGTCGTGTGCTAAAGACAAAGAAACTAGAGAGAATTTTGACTTACGCGAGTTCTCAATATCCACCTACCTTAGGTTCTGGGCCCTTGGTGGAGACCCAAGGTAGTACAAACCAAGACCCGAACATAGCGGTTAGTGACTCTTCCTCTGACTATGACGTCATGGAGGGTTTCCCAATGCCTAATCCCGATAGCTCAAGGCAAGACATGCATGCCATGGGCCCGCGGTCCGGGCCGAGCGTGCTTAGCCGCTTGAAGGAAACCTTTAGTAGAGCCACTCGCTCCGAACATGGAGCTAATGATGTAAATGAGGGGGTAGGGAAGTAAATTCTCCATTCATGACCAACGTAGATCCTATGCCCTTAGAGAATGTGCACATGAATACTTTATTCACTGCACCTCGTGAATCTTCAGAATTATTCCCCTCCGAGTTCATATTACCCGAGGCAGAAGCCTTGTCGAAGTGCAAGAGGTTGAGCGATATATCATTGCGGATAGGGAAAAGGAAGTCAAGAGCTTACGCAAGGCGGAGCAATGAAGAGAGTTAAAAGCGAAAGCCCCTATGTCAATATCCTTGCTAAGAGAGCAATCGAGTGCTCCTGACTTAGCAACCGCTAAGGGCCAACCCCTAGAAAGCAACATTGCATCTAGCTCAAAGGACACCCCTAGCACCTCAATCCTAGATGGAGCGTTCTTAAATGAGAACTGGGAGTACGAACTATAAACAAAAACTCTAACCGACCTATACACAGGTCACGCCTATCACGTGGGTTAGTTAGATGTCCTACAATCCACAATGGGTGCTACTAGTGTGGAGGATCAACAACAAAGAGTTTGTGAGGTCATCCATAGGGTCCTTGAGTTAGAGAGACAGAACAAGGGGATCAATATGCCTTCAACGGGTCTCATGAAATTCTTGGATACAGGAAAGGCTAAAAAACCGACCTTATCGCAAATGGAGACTCCCTCGGTAAGTCCAATGGATCCCCCATATGTTGTTTTGCCAGTGGTCTCAGTGCAATCTGAGCCCACAAGTGATAGCTTTACCTTTCCAAGTCTAGCTCATCTTTCCCTTGATGACACCACGGCTACCATGCCTAGCCCAATGATGGGCATGCCAAGAAACACGCCATGGACCTCATTTGTTAGTAAAGCACCGCTACATGGTAGCTCAATGCCTGCAACAGTACCTACAAGTGTGTACCAATTGTATACACCCATCGGTCCTCGTACTCATGTAGCCCCTACTCCTCCCATTGTTTCAACTACCTATTCTCCACAACCACAACACCCAAGTTTTTATTTCCATGGGACTATACGGGCTACCATTAGCATGTCACATACGACGTCTGCTATGCCTAGGGCCACACATATGAACTTTGGGCCGCCATATGGCACAACATGGTACCAAACGTGGAACCCAAGGGCTTCCTATGCACCAAGCCCAATGCTAATACCTACTCCACATGTAGTCTCTGGAGCGCCTTCACCCACGGTGCCTGCTCACTTAGGTGACTTTGCAACATTTGCTCAAGCTATTGGTCGATCTATTGCTGAGAATATTTGTAACACGCCTGATAGAGAGCCTAGAAGTAAGGCAGTACAAATAGCCAAGCTCACACAAAAATTTAGTGGAGGCGGGGATGTGAGAAAGCATATCAAAGTGTTTGAACAAATATGCGATTCTCTAGGAGAACACAATGACCTGCATAAGAGTAATGCTTTAAGCCTAACCTTAAGTGGAAAGGCTCGGGATTGGTATAGAACTCTAAGGATGGAAGAAAAAACGATTTATCCTACTCTTAGGAGAATGTTCTTGAAAGAATACATACGAGAGGGAGTGCTTTGGGGTGTAGTCTCTCAGCTCCAGAAAGCCCAATGAGAGGAAGGAGAGTCGGTGAGAGACTTTATTAGTCGCTTGAAGCATTTGAATTCTCGTTGTAATCCAAATGAGCGCTTCAATGATAATCAATTGCTTGATAGATTCATTAGGGGATTACGACATGAGGATATCTACAATGGCCTAGTCATTAGAGGTATCACCACTTGGGAAGCAGTCACCACCAATGCGACCCAATTGGAGGATAATTTAAAGATTCAAGGAGAAAGAGTGTCTGTTGAGCATAAATCTATTAGCTCGCAAGCATCAGGACATCAGCCAATGACCCTAAAGCCTATTGCTAAGGAGACAAATATATCTGAGATGACTTTAGCAGATCTCACCAAGGCTATTCAAGAGAGTCTTAGAGACAATCGTGCTCCTCAACACAATCATATGTATCCAAGAAGGGAGCAACAATGGTGCTCAATATGCTATGGACCGCATAGTACCAGTGAATGCCCTACTTTTAGAGTAAAATTCAATGGGAACTGCAATGCATGTGGGACGTATGGTCATCAAGCTAAGGATTGCATAGTATTTAAGCGCACGATGGCCAATAGACCACAACCTTGGCATGGACGCACACACCTCGAGTGCCTGCATTGATGCTGGCCCCACCTCTTGAACAAACAGCACAACACATGGTCCCTAGGGCCCAAAATGTTGTTCAAACAACACCCTTACCACCTCCAGTGCTAGGACCGCAACCACCACATGTGAGAATCACTTTTGTGAATCAAGTGGGTTGTGAGTCATCTATTGCTTGTTTGGAAGGCTGTGAGGAAGATATAGATCCTAATATTGCCTATGGGATGGATGTGCTTGAAGAAAGTCCACAATACTACATGGAGGACTATTGAGGACAAGTCAAACCTGTCTATCAACTAGCTGCTCTTGCTGCAAGAGGCCAAAATATCAATTACACTACTCAGAGACCACCTCTTCAATGCTATGAGTGTGGAGGTCCACATCATGTAGCCGAGTGTCCTATTAGGCTACAAAAGAACGCGACATTAATGCAAATCAATCAAGCGAGCACGTCTACAATGCCGATACTCATGTGTAATCGATGTGGCATAGATCATTTGATTTTCCAATTTCCAAATAATCCAAATGCACCAAAGATCACGCCATTAAAGTTGATTGACGTTACCGAGGAGCCATCACAAAGTACACATGTGGTACCAATAAACGTACTCACACGATCGATGCTCCAAAAACAAAACTATATCCTTGAGGAAAGAGACACGGCATCAATTTCCCAATCTTAGAAAAAGAAGAAAACATGAAGGAAGAGATCGCAAAAAGGAGCGAAGTCAGACTGCAGTTCAAAGACGACCATAGGGACTGGTGACGACCCCATATATATGAACGACGCTGAAGAGGATTCTGATTTAGGTGAAACCATGGAGACCAAAACAACCACTAAGATAGAAACCAACAAGGAAGATCTGCATGAGCCACAATGGCCAGGATCCAAGAAAAAGATAGGAACTTATCCAAACCCTACAGAGGAGATCGAGCGAGTCAAGCAATTGAGTTTGGTAGAAGATACCCAAAGGGATTTAGAACCAGCACCTAGGCAGATCCAGATTATAGACACCGTGTTCCCTATGCAACAACAACCTCACCAAGTCCATAGACCCTTAGCCATACCTAGTGTCATCCAAGAAGAAGGTGACTTAAAATCATGGGAAACTAGGCATACTCACTTCTTCATGGAAAGAATGTTTACAGAGGGACTACTTGATCCTATCAAAGAAATGGAGATACTATCTTCCCCACGTCAAGGGACTGAAGCCCAAAAGGTGTCGTTAAACATTTCCAAATTGATGGATTTCATGTCTTCAGAGGTCAGAACCACCATCATGTCCAAACTATATAAAGACCCTGAGCTAGTCTCAGCTCTCCGAGCCTTCCTCAATGGAGAAATGAAGTTTGGGCTACCACAATTTGCACAGATGGATGGAGCTGGGGAGATGCCAATAGAGGAGGAACCCTTACATCCACAACCCAACCTAAATGAGAACCTTGTTATAGAAATACCTTTTAACAAGTTGGGACAATACTTTGAGGGTGATGAATCCAATGAGACCATACCAATCACTACTAAGGGATTAATTGTGAAGGGAATCCTTGATGGTGGCACGGGGGTTAGCATTGTGACTAAAAATTGCTGGGAAACTATGGGAAGACCTCACCTTGCGACCACAACCATAGTAGTGAAGATGGCCAATGGGTCTATTGTTAAACCTATTGGGATGCTAGAAGATCTCAAGATCAAGGTCTTTGGACATAAAATAAGGATTACCTTCATTGTTATGGATTTCTCCAAGTATATTGTGGCATCGGAGATGATCTTAGGACGCCCTTTCATGAGGGAACCAAAAATGGTGCATGATTGGTCTAAAAACCATGTCTACTTGTAGTTCCAAGATTCTGTCATTCGAGTGGATCTTGTGACTGATCGAACACATCTTCTAGGAAACAAGTTTATAATTGATCATAGATCTGACACCACAGTTCACTCGGCCCCATTGCAGTATTGTTACACATGTAAAGCGGACACTGATGTTGGGGAAGATTCTCCTTATATGGATGTACTACTTGGGATGACTGAGTCGGACAATGTGGATTGGGTGGGTCCACCTAGCAGCAACCATAGACACTTGGAGAAATAGAGGGACGACCTGGGTAACACCTAAGGGGGATGAAATTCCACCACTTGTACCCTTAAATATGCTAGAAGCAATGCATATAGCTTCTTATGACCTACAAGATGAAAGTTTGATTGGCATTGGAACCAGTAGCGCCTCACAAGACTATAGTCCACACGATTTGGGGTCAGAATCATCAATTGAAATTGACTCTGCAGACGAAGAATCTGAGTTAAATCTTAGTGCAAATGTGGGGACAAACCATTCAGGGCCTAGTGGTACCCTAGATGACAATCTATCCAAGGGAGCAGAAGACACAAGTAGTAATACATCTAGTGACTCTTCACTAGAGATCAATCGTAAACGAAAATTAAACAAGAAGAGTAAGAGATATAAGAGGCGATGATATCGAGCAAATGTGCGTGCTAGAATAAATGAAAAGAAATCTACCGCAAAATGGCTTAATTACATAGGGGCATGTGATGCTCATCGAAAGTTGGTAGATAACTGGGGTGAATACCTTCAAATCGTTATGTGGTGTAGTCCACAACCCATTGACATCGCACAACTAGAGGCTACAGAGAAGCCAAATTTGAGCCATACCGTAAGGAGACGACCAAATCGAGAGTTAGCTCAACAACAAAAGGAATTGGAAGTGAAATCACAATCCATAGAACAACAGGACCCCACAAACTTACACCCTGCACCTGAATATTTCAAATCCTATACCATAGAGGAACATAAGGTTGTGTATACAAAGGCTCAAAGAAAACCTATCGATGGGACCAATGGAGTCTATGAAGGTCCAGCGATAGTTAAGGAAATAGAGTTAGCAGACCCAGGAGAAGAGTCCAAACCTGTTTTCATTGCCCAAGATTTGACAGAGACTGAGGAGTGTGTACTTAAAGAACTCTCAAGGAATTCAGGGATATATGTGCCTGGACATATCATGATACGAAAGGTGTTCCACCTTTCGTGGTGCAACACACAATCCCCATGAATAGCATGGCTAAACTAGTTTAGCAACGACCCTACCCCATGAATCCTAAATATGCAAAAATCGTTCAAGAAAAGATTGAAAAGCCTGTGGAATGCGGATTCATATACCCTATTGAGAACTCAGCATGGGTGTCTCCAATAGTGATTGTGCCAAAAAAGAATGGGAAACTCAGAGTGTGCGTGGATCTCAAGAAGGTCAATGCCGCCACTAGGAGGGACCATTACCCCTTGCCATATTCAGAACATGTGCTTGAAAGAGTTGCAGGGAAGGAAGCTTATAGCTTTTTAGATGGGTACTCTCGCTACAATCAAACCACAATTGCACTGGAGGACCAAGCTAAAATAACCTTTATAACTGAATTTGGAGTGTTCGCATTTCGTGTTATGGCTTTTGGCTTAACCAATGCCCCTGCTACCTTTCAAAGATTAATAAACACTGCTTTTAGAGAATATTTGAGGGAGTTTTGTGAAGCTTTCTTAGATGACCTTTGTGTTTATTCCTCTTGGAAAGAACATCTATCATGCTTACGAAAAGTGTTTGAGAAGTGTAGATTGTATTGCATCTCCTTAAACCCTTTCAAATGTCAATTTTGGATTAAACAAGGAGTCGTTTTATGGCATATAGTGTCCAAAAATGGGATTTCCGTAGATGAGAGCAAAATTAAAGCCATTGTTGAATTGCCACCACCTACAAACTATAAAGGAGTTCAAAGGTTCATGGGCCATGTTGGTTATCACCGGCGGTTTATTTTAAACTTTGCCGAGATAGCTCGTCCTTTGTACAAGCTTCTTATTGAGTTCCAATGAACTGCGGAGTGTGACAATGCTTATGAGTCATTGAAAAAGACCTTGACTAGTGCTCCTATTCTACGAGTGCCCGATTGGAATGTAATTTTTTATGTGCATATTGATGCATCGACCTTTACTATCGGGTGTGTTCTAGCTCAACCATGAGAACATAAACTGGACTAAACACATATTTATGAATTTTGGGAAAAATGCACAGTTTTGGGACCATTTTTGTGAGCCAAGCTCTTCATTGTTTATTGCATTGTGCTAGGTTGCGCTATTGTGAACCATTGGTATTAAGGTCTAGAGGAGAGATAGCATTGTGGTGGTAAGTTGCACTATTGTCAACCATTGGTATCAAGTTGTAGAGGAGAGATGGCATAGTGCTAGGTTGCGTTGTAAGATTGTGAGAAGAATCACACATTTGAGAAGAGGGGATTTTCCACCCCTGCACACACAGACACCATAAAGCCCAAAGAATTAGAGAAGAATTTGGAAGCTTAGAAACATTTCATGCAAACTTATCTCCAACTAGACCTTCAAGGAAAATGGAGAGTTTTTCTTAAGGATGAATGCATGCATAGATAGTAACGGGCCCTCCTTTTGTTTGTTAAGTTGGAAAACCCAAGACACAAGAAATAGAGCTACAAAAAAGTAGTTCTACTAGGAATTCCTAAAACATTTTTGAAATGGAAAGAAAGTAAGAAAGAAAGCTCTTCCAACACAATGGTGTCAAAAGAGGTTTGGCTAAAAGGAAGCTTTTAAAACAAAACTATAGAAGAGATGGTTCTTGGTTTATTTGGAAGACCCACAACACAAGAAATAGTGCTAGGACAATGCAGTTCATACAGAAACTTCCATATTTATTTTCAAATGAAAAGAGAGCTAAAAAGTAAGCTCTTACAATACATTTGTGAAAGTTTTTGTTAACGGCTACTTAGATTTTTGTGATGTTCCTAGTCACACATAGCTAAACCACTTTATATCATTGTGGTCCATGAAGAAGGGAAGCACTATGTCACATGTTGACATTAGATCCCAAGGACATTCTTGAGCTAGAAACATTTTTGGTGTGGCCAGCTCTTGCATGAAGAGTGATGAAACCAACAGATGACTCAAAGGCCCAAATTTTACCTTGATCTTCAACCTCACTCGTCTATATGTCAATTTTGAACTTTGCTAATTTTGGCCTCGACACTCTAAGGCTCAAGCTCTAGCTTGCACTCCAACCCCAAGAGTTGAAGCCTAAGGAAGCATTCAGACTGCACATGGGATGCTGATGTGGAGCAACGAGCCGCTGTGATCACACTTTTGCAATTCACACTATGCATGGCCATGGTGGTAATACTTGCATGGTGTGCCGACTTGAGCCCAAGTTCTTGTAGCCTCCTTCTAGCCTGGTCCAATTGCCCATGAAAGGGACAACCTGCTATAGCCAATCAACATCTAATGTACGTACGAGTTGGTGGCTAAACTTCCATTGCATGGCTTCTGCAATGTGAATTGCTCCATGGAACTTCCTGCACTGGTGAAAGTAAGAAGGTGGAAAAGTGCAATCAGGGGCGTGTGTAGTCTGAACATCCCTGAAATTGAGCTACAACCTCCTCACTTGATGGTGTTCACTCTTCAATTTAGTCTCCAATCTCCTCCAATGGCTCAATGTTTAATGCTAGCTCCAAGTTTTTGGCTTGCTAGGTCGAACTTTGGATCAAGCCTTGAAGGCAAAATGCGGCTTTCTTTTGAAGCAGGTCGGAGTAAGCAATTCTTTTTAAAAAAAACTCTATGCTTTCAATGCCAGCTGCAATTTTTTGACTTGTTGGGTCAAACTTTGGATCGAGTGTTGAAGAAAAATGTGAAGCAAAATGTGGCTTTGGATCGAACTTTGGATCGAGCCTTGAAGGCAAATTGCGGCTTCTTCTGATACAGGTGGGAGTAAGCAATTCTTTATGCAAACTACTCTTAGTTAAAAAGATAAATCAGGAAATTAGGTGCATCATGCATCCTTTGATGCAAATATTCTTCATCTCTTGAATTCGAGCTGAGATTGTGTGACTGAAAGAAGTCCCAGAAAATATAGAGCGAGACTAATATGGGGTACACATAAATAAATCAATAAAATAATACTACTGCAACAAGTTCGTCAATTTCAAAATTTGAACTTGATGGAGAATGAGAAAGAACCTTATATGGTGTCGTTAGTTGTGACGTCCGCAGCTAGCTATTGCAACTATGTCGTCAATACCTTCTTGAGCTTGCTTTGGATCATGCTACTCTTGTGTGGTTCTTTTCTACTTGCTGCGGCATCATCACCATGATGATGAGAATGTGTAGAGGTGGATGCGGTGCAGAGAGCTGGTATGTTTGAGGCAAGATTGTGTCCAGGGACACGACCAGTGTGGCTTCGAGTGCTTATGGAGGAGGTGCAATTGGGTTTCCCGAGGTCCTGTGCCAATCTCGAGGACCTGTAGTGGTCCACGATGTCAAGAAGCTACTGGGCGGTGGCGCTAGGAAATGTGCAGTTGGTTGGCTAGGGACACGATATAAAAGCTTGAGGCGTTGCTGCTGTAGTTGATGGGCTCCGTTGAAGTGGAGCTTGAGGCGCTGCTGCAATTGATGGGCTCTGTTGAAGTGGAGCTTCGTGACTAGGCCACAATTTTCGGCGTTGATATTTATGCCACGTTTTTCATCATGGAGCCAAACACCCACCCCAACCAACTATACATCATCATCACATGTGGACGGTTGAGCATGGTTGGGCCAACAAAAGTGATCCGACAGTATGATAAAGTCCCTATACTAGA
Source organism: Adiantum capillus-veneris (assembly GCF_014529385.1). NCBI lineage: Eukaryota > Viridiplantae > Streptophyta > Polypodiopsida > Polypodiales > Pteridaceae > Adiantum > Adiantum capillus-veneris. Next base: position 46,018,842 of record NC_140943.1, on the reverse strand, counting down.
TGGTGGTCAAGGGGCCACTATAAGGTTGAGGAGTAGCGGTTAGTGTGATAATAGAAGCAAGAATTAGGATTACATTGCTTGAGGCGACAGTGGAAGTTTCAACATCTATTGAAGAAGGTTTCATGCTCTCTTGCCACTTTTGCTCAGTGCCACACTTCCTCCAGACCCGATGCACCTTTTAGCCAATTAGATTATGCCATGTCATGTGCACCCATGTTCGGGTGAACCTTTTATCCTAAGTGGGAATGCCCTCTATATGGGCTCTCTCTCCTCTAAACAGGATAGAGGCTCGAACTTAAGTTCGAGCATCCACCCAATCTATAGGGCTAGGCACCTTCTTGATAAACCCTATCAATGTGTTGTCTCTCCGCTAAATCAAGTGAAGGCTCGAACTTACGTTCAAGCCTTCACCCAACCTAGAGGGTGAAACACCCTCTTGACGCACCCTATAAATGGGTTTTCTCTTGTTTGGATGGGTGAGGTCTGAACTTAAGTTTGATCCTCTACCCAACCTAGAGGGTGAAACACCCTCTTGGTGCATCCTATAAATGGGATTTCTCCCGTTCAAATGGGGTGAGGTTCGAACTTAAGTTCGAGCCTCCACCCAATCTAGAGGGTGAAACTGCGTCAACATACACCTTATCAATGGGTTTTTTTCTCTTTAGGTGGGGTGAGCTTAAACTTATGTTCCAATATGCATCCTTTCTAAAGGGTAAAACATCCTCTTGAGTAAAGGGGGAAATAAGTGGATGGGCCCTTATACCAAGCTGCATCCCTATGAATAGAAAAGCTGATTTTGAACTAGTATTGTAACTTCCTCGTGCGCATAGTGGTTAGTATGATAGGTTACGTGTATGACATTGATTGGCGAGTAGATAGGATCAAACCTTGCAGGCGCTTTTGTCCTTGTTATCTCGGAGGATATGGCTTCTTAAAGGTACCTCTTTTAAACACACACAAGACGATTTTCCTGCACATCTCTTTCACGCTACATCATTGGCGCTACTACTTTCATTTCAAGTGGTCTAGCACAAGACTTGTCATATACGCCCATAAAAACTCAAATTGGATAATCATAGCCAACATATGGGCTCCTCTCTCTTAGCTAGCTCAGTATTGGCCCTTCACCCTAGATACAATACCAGGTTAGATTGTTTCTTGTGAGGATATGGTTTGAACCTTCACCCAATCTAGATACAATGCCAAGTTTGATTGTTTCTTGTAAGGATGGGGTTTGAGCCTTCACCGAATCTAGACTGTGAAACACTTCGAGATGCACTCTCTAAATGAGTTGTTTCCCTTTGGATGCGATAGAAACTCAACCTCCATCTATTCTAGAAGGTGAAACACTCCCACTATCTACATTGCCAAGATGGATTTTTCATGTCTAGTTAGGGTGGATGTAAAGTCAATATAGACCCTCTACATATACCCACCAAATGTTTTTCTTTCTCTATGTTTGAGCCTCCATTAAATCTAGAGGAGGAAATAACTTCAAAATGTTCCCTCTTGATAAGTTCAAGGCTCCACTAAATCTAGAGGAGGAAATGAATTCAAGATATGCCCTCTTAATGGGGAGTTTTTCCTTTGGCCAGGTTGGAGACGCTTTGAAGCAAAGTTTGCACTTTGTTATCGACCCCAAGATTGGAGAAATGATCGATAAAATACAAGGAAGTCTATTACAATATGAAAAAGTTAACCTTTTAGAAGTGCATACTAAAGAATAGGTGGTTTTGGGTAAATATATAGTTAGATATATTCAATATAGTTTGAGTTCAAATCTATTTCAAACATAAAAACACAAGCATTTACAACTTGTCTTCAAACATTGTCATGTGAATTATGAAAACTCTCAAATATGTATAATAGTTCTATAGAAATGATTAACTTTCTGGCTACAAAAGAGATTACTTAAAAACTTGAATCTTGGTAAAATCAAGCACTTCATAGCCTATTTCTATATACAAGTGTGAAAATTGCTCAATGAAATAGCTTCTTCTTCTTTACTTATTTTAAACATGGGACTTGAATAAATCCCAAAATTCCTAAATATGTCTTAAGTCTACCCCATTAGCTTTACAAGTCGTCAGTTGAATGATGCCGAGAGAAACTACACCACTACAGAGCGAGAAGGTTTATGTATGATTTATGGAGTGAAGAAATTTCGCTACTACCTTCTGGCCAACAGGTTTGTGTTCTATGTTGATCATCAAGCCTTGTTGTATCTAGTAAATAAACCTTGTTCCACGGGAAGAATTACACGATGGTTGTTAATTCTCCTTGAGTTTGATTTTACCGTTGTGGTGAGACCTGGTAAAAGACATGTCATGGCGGATCATTTGTCTCGCATACCCAATGGTGAAGCCCCTACTGGAGTCGATGATGAGTTGCCCGATACTTCTCTATTCCTAGTCGAAACCATACCTGAATGGAGTGAGAAGATTGTGAACTTTCTAGTTAATGGTTTTCCACCAAAGAGCTTCGTAAAGACATAGCTCAAAAACTGTTAAAAGAATGTGAACCTTACTCTCTCATTGCAGGAACTCTCTACAGGCTAGGGAAGGATGATATTCTTAGACGTTATGCCCGTGAGGATGAGTATTTATACATACTGCAAGAAGCCCACATGAGTATAGCCGGAGGACATTTCTCAAGGGAACTAATAGCTAGAAAGGTGTTGCAATCAGACTATTGGTGGCTTACCTTATTCAAGGATGCATCACTTTTTGCAAAAGGATGTGATGAATGTCAACGTTACAAGATCACACAACGAAAGGATAATATGCCCTTACATCCTGTTAAAGTGACCTAATCATTTGAAAAATGGGGTTTGGACTTTGTAGGTCCAATTAGTCCGGCAGCTTGTAGCACTCAATCTCGATATATTATTGTTGCCACTGACTATGTGACAAAGTGGACGGAAGTCAAGGAGACACATAAGGTCAATGCGACGTCAACTGCCAAGTTTCTCTTTGAGAACATTATTACAATATTTGGTTGTCCCTTTAAGATTGTGAGTGACAATGGTACTCATTTTATAAATGGAGTAATAAAATAACTCACTACCAACTTTATGATAGCTCACCATAAGTCCACACCTTATTATCCACAAGCAAATGATCAAGCTGAGAGCACCAACAAGACCTTAATCTCTATCTTGAACAAAACGGTGGAAGCTCATCGCACAGATTGGGATTTAAAGCTTACATAAGCTCTATGGGCTTATCGTACTGTGTACAAAGTTGCCATTAACTGCACACCATTCAAGATGGTGTATGGCCAAGAAGCGGTTATGCCATGGGAGTTTGTCGTTCCTAGTCTTCGAGTAGCTTCTCAAGAAGGTTGGGATGGTAACCCCTTAGTTGAGCGATTATATATCCTTGAAAGGCTAGATGAAGAGAGGCAATTAGCTGTGCAAAATGCACTTGTGGAAAAAGATAGGAGGAAGAAATGGTTTGACCGTCATCTAAAGAACAAAGATATCAATGTTGGTGATAAAGTCCTTATGTATGTAGTGCGTAACGAAAAGAAAAGGTTGAAATACGCGGGAAAAGGACCATATGATTATGTGAGATCAGCCCACAAGGAACCATTCGTGTGGAGACTCTTGATGGAAATGAAACCATTGGATTCCTCAATGGGAGCAAATTTAAAAGATACTAAGATCCTTTAAGCCAAGAGCAACTACATGCCATCCATACAAAAAAGGTAGCCAAGGCACAAATAGAATTGAAGAAGATACAAGCTCAAGTTGAGGCTAAGGAGCGACATCAACGCATAAGACGAAAACGAGAGGCTAACCTTGGAGTCACACATGCATTCCACGTTGAAATCGATGAGGATTGGTTGGAATCTGACACACCTCTACGATACCCTATTGATCTAAACAACACCTATGGAAAAGTGCTATATAATGCCTTATTGGATACGGGTGCTAAATATAATCTGCTATCATATGGGGTGTGGTGTCAGTTAGGGAAGCCACCTCTATCTGAGAGTATTATCCAAGTCAAGGGTGTCAACAAGAAAAAAACTTCGGTTTTTCGAATCTGGCACACTTCTATCAGTTATGACAATGGGGTTGTAGCTCAAGACTTTTTGGTCATGCATGTTGGAACTATGGAGAGTAATATAAACCTAGGACGCACGTGGATGATAGCGACCAAATGCACTATTGGTTGGGGGACAGGGGGTGTCACAACACAGAAACCAACTCTTAGCCCTGCCACTCAATCCATAGTCCCTGAGATATTGCCTCTTAAGGAAATAAAACCCAAAACATTGCATGTCCAAGAGGTTGAACCATATGTCCCCATAGCCCAACTCTCTAGAGCTTCAATTGATGTAGCTGAAATAAAGCTTGAGACACACAAGACCCATCCCAATATAACAAAGAAAACATACAAGTGGGTCCCTAAAGCTTCTTTAGCAACCATAGTCAGTGCTAAAAGACACGAGTCTGGTAAGAGACGTCCCATTCGCTCCAAGAAATGTGAAGAAACGTTGCATTGGATCCTAAAAAACTATTGGAAGCCCAAGGCTACTATGAAGAAAATGATCAAATCTGGGTGCCAAAACGTAAATTGTGCTCTTACTTGTCACCGGGCCCATGTGAGCTCAATCGTGTGGCTCCACGGAATGCTACATACCTGCTCCAGAGCTAGTTTGGGTACCAAAGAAAGAACGATTTGTTCCACCTAACTCAGAAACAGCAAAATCAAATGAAGCTTCTTACTCTTCGTGTAGTTCCTATACAGAAATAGAAGCTTCAACACAACCTGCACCTACCATTGTACATATCCACACAAGCAAGAAAGAGTTTGCACCTCCCGTTGTAAGTTCACCACCTACAACAATGTTGCAAATAAAATCATGGGAGAGTACCTTACCACCCTTGCAACTAGATGAAACGCATAGGGCGGTCGAAAACTATTGGTTAAAGCCTTCACCTATAACAACTTGGAACAACTGGTTTCAAAGGGTGACGACATCATTCCAAAAGGTGTAATCTACCCAAGGAAGGGGGGAGTGTTTACTGACATCCATCATTCACTTGCTTCCCCTCAACCTTCTTCCCTAACCTGTTAATCTCCAATTCTAGGGAATGTATATATAAAGCCTTATACTCAGAAAAACAAGATAAAAAAGTAAAAGAGCAAGAGCCATAACACAAAATCATAAAAACACATTATGCACAAGAACACGATCCTTGTAATATTTGCACTCTAACCATCATCTATTTGCGTGTACAGATATGGCTAGTACGCTAGAGTCATCCACTCCTGCCTTGGGTGAGAGGTACCCTCGTTACTTTTCACAAATGTTTCACATGGCCTTTCCGGTGCTTGCCTGTGGAATGGGATTTGGTAGGTACGCTAGCATGTGAGAGGAATTTCGAGGAGTTAGAATGGCTGATACGTCTCTTGACCATGACTAATCCATACTTAGTAGAGAGTGTATCTCCCATTGCATAAGCGTATCCTTTTGACGAAGATGACTATAGCGTCTAGTGACCTTCTTAGTAAACATTGGTCCCTCTGATGATGATGAAGATTTACATGATTATACAGATGGCACATATGGTCTCACGGATGATGACTTTGTTTTTCTCGACGATGAGGTAGGGATTTAGCCTTAGGGTTTTTCCCTAATCTCTACAATATCCTATTCCCTTGACTCTCTACGGGGAGTGCAAATAATTGGGTTAGGGTTCCTTATATTTTTTAATTATGTTCAATAAGTGTTGGTACCTTTTCCCACTCAGTGTGCTTCCTAGAGGTATTCTTTGTGTTTCTTTGTGTGTACAGGAACGTGTTGCTATTGTTAGGATGTGGACCTTCATGGAATCTTTCTCTCGTTCACACTTCAAATCAAGCACGACCATTAACACAAACAGGTGTTTCTTGTCCATTAGCATTGCCCCTTATCTTTTTGCATCTATATTTTCCTGCTTTAATTGTGATTGGTAGCATAATATTCAATGCATTTTCTTAGTATCAAACATTAAATTCAATGTAATTTTGTGTCATAATCACTTATGTAGGTTTAAAAATCAAGCAGTCCGACTAAGCTAGTTTGACCAAGCTAAACGTTAGAGATCTTCTCTTAATATCATGGGGAATGCCTTCCTAATAATCAATGGCTAGTTAGGTTCTTAATCCGATTTAGGCAGCATTGTGTGAAATGTACCACAGATTTTTAGTGGGCTTAGTCCCTATCGACCTTTAGCTTAAGTATTATAAAGGGAGTTTACTAGTGTGATGAGCTTGAGGAGGGTAATAGTGTTATATGACCCCCCAAAGTTACAAAATTAAAATGCTGAAAACGAACAAACAAAAAAATCAAAATGCCACAATGTAAAATCTTAAGCTGAAAGAGAAACCTCAGCTTGATCTGGTACTCCACTCACATGTATTGCCTATGGTACTAGAGCCCTAGAGGTTCCCAGTGTGGACACTTTTCCTTGAAAAGCAAAAAACCCAAGGCATACAAAATAAGCACACACATCATAATTGAAACAATGTGAAAAGACTTTGGGGGGTCAAAGAAAAGGTAATCAGTCAGGCGATGATTTCATAAGAAATTCCTTTTATTATAGTTTAACTATAAGGTCTTCTAGGTATAGCCTCTAGTCAGCACTCGAACATGAAATATTTGGCTAGAGAAAATTAAGAAGCTTATCCATGGTATTAATAGTCGATCTTTAGTGCCTTTCGATCGTTGAATTAGCGACCTCAAACTTGTTTAATTTTTTACCTTTACAACTATTTATGCATTTGATTATATTGCAATTTAATGTTTATTACTGACAAATGGTTTAAAATTCTGTTACCAATCAAATTGTCCACCTACAACTGCATATGCTTTTTAATTGTATATGAGAATGCAATTACTGTGCCAATGTTGTTTGATTTTGTAGTGACTGAAGAAGGCTAAGGACATTCATCTCAAATGCTCTTCCACCTCGATGAACGAGCTTCAACTCAATAGCTTCCGAAGACGGAATTCACATCAGGAAGGAGGGCATGTTAACCATCACGCACATTCCTATCACCTACGACAGACGTTGTATTATTTATTTGGTAGAGTCAGGTACCGGGCTTGTCGATCCAATAGGAAAAAGGTTAAGAGTGATCGCCGATGAGAGGCGCACTCTAACTGGAACATTCAAGGGATTAGTTGGCTAAGCATGGGCGTCCAAGTGTGAATGGAGTGAGCTCATATAGAAGTCAACTAAACCTAAAATTCACTCATTCTCTCATTTGTGCAATTGAAGAGTGCTCTTGCTCCATCTCCATCTTCTTCTTCTTCATCTCCTTGTGTGTGTGTGTGTGTGTATACGTGAGAGAGAGAGAGAGAGAGAGAGAGTGTGCGATCGAGCATTGCGGCGGCACGACGGCGGCGAGGCGATTGAGCGCGACGTAGCGGCGTCTCCCTCTTCTTTGCGGCGAGGAATCCTCCACGACAGCGAGCATAGAACAGTGAGTGACACACCATCGTCATCTTTGAGCTTATTAGTTTAGGATTGTTGTGTGCTTGGAGCCATTTGTGGCTCGCACACAGTGTATCAGCAAGTTCATTGCATTGACAAGTGCGACAAACGCGCACACTTCTTTGCACCCCTCCCTTTCTCATACATCTGAAAAATGAAGTCATCGCTTGATAGTTTAAAAAATTCATTCCTTGTGTATTCCATGTTGCAAGGGATCCTTGTTTTGCAAAATATGTCCACACAAGTAGAGAATATGCTACAAAACAAAAAAAATTGTTAATCGAACTCATGAGATGCAACGTGAAACTTTAGAAACTATTTTGCCCACTTTATGAAGTAATTGAACACTCACCAAGTTATATGTGATTTCTTTTTCTCCCCAAGTATCTGTGATAGCACTTATTAAAAGCTTTATTGCCTTCTTGAACTCATTTGCATAAGTAGTTGAGCTAACTTTTTGTCTCAATATCTTCAAAAAATTATCAAACTTCTTACACACTTTCATGCGTTTATTGGCTACATCTTGTCTACTTTTGACGTTTGTAGTTATGACATAGAGATCCTTCCAACGAATCCACATAGCATCAACTTGTTTATATTCATGGTTGCTCAAAAATATTCTGGCTTTTGCTCCTCCCATTGAAACATCGTACAAAACATCACCCGTCCCTTTAGAAAGAGTAGGATCTTTTTTTAGATGTACTTGACTACCATGGAAACCCATTCGAAAGGGAAAAGCTTCACATTTTTCTATGCACTTGTTTGCAAGTGTACTCGGCTTAATAGAGTATGCATAATCAAGATACAGTCGAAGTAATTTGTCCAAGATTCTAATCTCTGTTGGGGTGAACAAATATGTAAATTCTTTAAATCTATTGCTAGAATTGGATTCCAAATCATAAGAGACGATGGGTAGTTAACGACATTCACATTATTACTCGATTGTGGTTTCCCAACCTTATGTTTTGCAAGCCATCCTCTTGTTCCAGTGCTTGCCATGCAATACAGACATGGATACTTGGTATCGACACTTCCACATACATCAAATATGCACTTCAATGGCTTAAGATCGGCACTCAAGTGTCATTCTACAATAAAGTCACCCATGCCATCTATATGGAGATGTTCACTTGCATTTCGGCTCTGTATAACAGAAGAGATATCCGTATGCAAAAAGAGACATTTTAACATATCATGGTTCTCTACTGATATTTGAGCTACTCCAATGCACCATAGCTACATTTATGATTTTGCGATATGAAAAATCTAGCTTACCTTGGCTCTAGTCCAATGCTCTATTCAGTATAAATATAGATAGCTCTTTTCATTTTTTGACATTTCTGAATTTGAGCATCATCCAATTTTATAAGAAATACAATTTTTTCTTCACAATCCATTTCTCACATTTCATAGTATCTCACCGTAGCAAATTGGACCTTTTAATATTCATCCAAATGTTATTAACAACATTATACTCAAAGGAGGATTTTTTCTTTTGTTGTTTGTATAACATCATTCCCTCTATATGATAGTATTCTCCAAAATGTTAAGTGTTTCTTCATTTAACAAAGTCCTCATTTTTCCAACATAATATGATGCTTAGGTAACTCAAAAACTTTAATCTTGTAATACTTAAAAGACCTAAAACCAGGTTTTAGAGATTGCTCTTTACCCCCTTCTACTTACTTCCATTATGTCATAAACTTTTTACATTCGGAAAGGTAGAACCAATAAGTCCATATCTTTCAGTAAAATTTTAAATACCAATTTATATTGAATTCAATTTTCAAGAAGTTTTAAAAGTTTCAAAATGTCACTCTTGTTAATTACTTAAACATCTCTCGCTTTCCTAAGCATTAGATATATCAAATCCTAAGAGGTTATCCATATGTTTTCTATCAATTTTCAACCTTTTTTTCCTATGTATAGATCCTTCCATCAAGTTTACCACGTTTTCCTCGTGCTCTTAATCTTACTGGGATTTCTTTTAAGATCTGCAATTAATGAGTCACTCGTCTCATAGAGGCTATTTGGTTTTCAAGTTCTAAAATTTTTGTTGCATTCGAAGACAAAGAAGTTTGAAAATAATGAATGTAATGTGCATGGATAATGTGTAACTTAGATAACGTAGAACTATATCCTAGTAAGCCATCAACCCCGTCTCTAACAAATCTCATCAAATCATAGGGTGTGTAAAAACATGAAAACTTTTCAGTTCTCGGATTCAATGAATACAAACTCCCTCCTATCCATAGGTCAATGTGCTTCTTCCCCGCGTTGCAAAGCTGTTGAGCTTCATTTGTATTTGTAACTGATCTTTGATAGACACTCCACACAGTTGCATATTCTTGGTTGAGCTTAATGTTTAAGTGAAACTTGCGATTACCACTAATGGAAGATGTATCACTCATTGCATGTAATGAAGAGCACACAATAGAAGGTATAATGGAGATAATGATAGTAGCAGAGTTGTTAGCATTAGAAGAGGAGAGAAAATCGTGAAAATGATTAGGAAACTCAAGAAGGTCATGAGAGAGTAAGAGAGAAAAAGGAGGGATTGAATCGTCAAGAAACAACAATTTGCCGTCCCCAAGTCAATAGAATGAGAACAAAATTTGAGGTGAACCGCAAAAGAATTTTTGATATTTAAAGATATGTACTTGATACTCTTTAAATCGCATAGATATGCTTTAAATACCCAAAACGACCAAATTTGCAATCGTTTGACCGTCACAGCTTTGCTAATTAGCAAGTCAATAAATTTCTTACACGGACCTTTTTTAGTCGTTTTTGGCCCTAATGCGCAGATTCCCTATATCACTGCCCTAGTTGAAGCAAAACGGTAAGGACGGTTAGGTTTAGAACTCCTGCAGCCCGTGTGAAAGATTTGTGTGTTGCACTAGCCAGCTAGCACAGGAGCCGATCATGCATGCGAATACACGTCAATCTCGAATTAAAAAAATCAATTGTTCGAACTTTCGCATGGGCTGCCAGCCACCTGCTTCGCACCTCCTCGCCCACTTCGTTCCTCTCTCTGCTCCTTTACTAGGCCTTGCCCTGTGTCGCTCTGTTGACCTTGCCCTCATGCAAGCTACATGACACGCCTTCTCCGCTTCTGACAGGCCTTGCTTATGCTTCTCAAGCCATTACCAACAAGCCCTACGTTGATTGAGAGAGAGAGAGAGAGAGAGAGAGAGAGAGAGAGAAGCAACAGCACGGCACCAATCGGATTGCCATGCACCATCTCCTTGACAACCAATAAGGGCTTAACATGACATGTCTGCATAGTTTGATGTTAATCAGGACCAAGCCACTCGAATAATTTTTGCCTCAGCAGTCACCTCAACTAATTTACATCATAGCCGTTGTCAATATATTGGTTAGTTATGACCAAATGGTCTGGTTAGGAAAAAGGGGCAAACTTCAATCGGTGGTTTTCTTAGCTCGTCCATTGCTAAAAGAACCCAGAACTGGACCTGAAAAATACCCCACGATGGTCGGTAAACGGCCTCAAGAACAGAAAAAAGTTCCTCCCAACCCTCCAAGGCAACAAGAAGAAAGAACTTTGAGAACAAAAAATCACGCCCCGTCATGGGGTTCGACGCAAGCTTCCCCGGTGTACAAAGTGAATGAGATGTATCCACACAAAATTTGTCGGTGCTGTCCAAAGAACCTCTATTGTGACAGGCTATGTTCAATCACAGGCCGGGCATGCAACGTAAGCCTACTTTTTTGAAAACCTTTGCTTTCGGTCACCCCTTTGCCCTACTGTTCCTCTCTTCCTCTTGACCAATTTTTTCTTGGGCAAACTTGCATTGGCTTTCTTTCCATTTTGGTTTGGCACCTTTTGCTTGCCTCTCTTCACCTTAGGTTGTGTGATTTTCTCTTCATCACTTGAAGGTTCCACTTCATCATCAACGACATCATCATCATCTGAGAGATCTAAATCCTCAACAACATCTTCGGCATCCGAATCCTCCCCAATATCTTCAGCAGCCGGTGCTTTTGAGCTGGTTGTCTTGGCTTCGCCTTCAGCAACCAACCTACAAGTTTGAACAACATACACCATCAGCAGAACCATGACATCCATTCCAATCGTCCCAAATGAGAATGTAAGCGCACGGTTATGTTAAGGCGAAAAAACTTCAAACTAGAGGCTGCAACAGTAAAATTGTGTACATTGATAAGCACCAAGTCACCAATAGCCTCACAAACATGAACCCAGCGAATATTTTCTTTGAAGTTTATCGAACACTTCCCAAACGAAAGCTCTCTAGCACGTGATACAGACATGAAAACCACCTCTATGCTGGCACGACACTCAAATGTGTCTTTCAAGGGAAGTCTTCTCACCTTGGTGCTTTCTTTGGGGGAAGCCAATCAGAGCTAAACGCAGTGGCTCCTTCAATCTCCTCATCCTGCTCGTCATCAGAACTGCTATCCTTCTCATGACGATCTCTTTGAAAGCCTTCTTTTACCAGGACACTGCCAGAAACAGCAATGTTATCCAGAAGTTGTAAACTCTCATGCGCTTAATGCATTATGGAATCAGTGCCAATACCTAGAAGCGTGCAGATTCGATCGTCGTTGTTCAGCACTCTGCCTCAAACTAGCAGAAAATTTTGATAAAGGGCTACAACCTGCAAGCTTCTCTTCCTGCACAAATCTAGGGATGATTACTACTCAAACAAACACAAGCAACTAGCAGAACAATGATTGTAAGCTCACCTGTAAGAAAGATGCCACTAGCTGAGAGTCCTTCGGGGAGAAGTTAACACCATCTCGCTTCCTTCCAACGTACTCTATATTCTGTTCTATCTGCAAAACACACAAAAGTTTCCAAGTCAATACAACAACACCCACTAGCTTTGTCATACTTCCAATTCAACTCATGCTCTTAGCCAATATATGAAGATGTTAAAATACTTGATCAACAAGTTGCTTCACTTGACGTTTGAAGCGGTCAACTTTTGTTGCCTTCGCAAAGCGTCTAAGCCCCAACAGTGGAACTACAGCTAGTTCAGGAAAAGCAACTGAGTAGCTCCACTGCCGCAAATGCTCTGATAACTGCTCAATTGTAGCTGCAATGCACTCATCCTGGAATGCCCGTGTCTTTAAATTCGGCTTAGAAATCTACAACGCACCATTTTAAACCCTTCAGAGAGAGAGAGAGAGAGTTTAAGTGGACAGTCACCCATACAACGCTGCCCATTTATTTCTCAATATATATTACCTTCAAAACGCAACCAAAGTCGACTGATTTCCCTACTCCAGTTGGTGTTTTACTCAATTCTTTGAACTCCAGCATATCCAAAAGCAGAGCCGACACTGGGATGTACATACCCGTTGCCGCTGCAAGCCTGTTTAGCAGTTGTATGCAATGCATTCTCAAAGGAAAAAATCTTGTTGTTGGCACCAAATGAGCTACGCCACTTATTATTTGAGTCAAGGGATAAACAAGAGGCTGAAGATCCTTTTTGTCGGCATATGTACAAAGTACTTGCACCCACAGTTCCAGGCAATTGATGAACTGCCAGCTGTAGACATGCTTGTACGACTCCTGAAAAGACACAAACACTCTCTCTCTCTCTCTCTCTCTCTCTCTCTCCCCCACCCACCACATTGTAACTTGAATAACAGGTCTTGAGTTCAACTCTCCCCATCGGATAGATCTTTAAGGTCTCTTGGGATAGTTTCCTACGACGTTAAAATACTCTTCTTCTTCTTCTTCTTCTCTCTCTCTCTCTCTCTCTCTCTCTCTCTCTCTCTCTCTCTCCAGGCGGCAGCAACGCAAGTTTCATTCAATAGTTCAAGGCAGTGCGTAGAGAGTTGGGCAAGGCAGCCTTACAGCAATGCAGTGGGGGTTTTGCACGCTGTCTAAGACAGCACACAGCAGCAGGTCATCAATCTGTCTCTCTTCACAGGCCCAGGCGATCCCATCGCAAGGAATTGTTCGGGTGCTTGGGGATGTGGACCAACCAGTCGACAGCATTTATGAAACCCTGCCTAAATTGAAAGCGACATTTAGGCGGAGGTTTTGAGAGAGCACATATCGCCAGGTTCTGTGAGAGCATAGAAACTGTCAAAGATGACTTAATGTATGAGAAGGTACAGGTGATGATTAAGGCGGAGCAGAGCCTCTTGAGGGGTAACATTGAAAAAGAGATGTATGCAAATGCGGAAACTTACCAAAAGGCTATGTATGCAAATATGAGGAAAGAATTGGACAAAGAGATGCTTAGTAAGCGTGACGACATGTACACATCATTGAAGGCCAAAATGCAAACGATTGTGAGGGTAGAAGTGAATATAATGGAATGTGTGGTGCAAAAAAGATTAGAGGATGCACTCGCTATGTTTGAATCCTGGAAATCAAAAATGGAAGAACGCATGAATGAAAAGGATACAATGTCGAAGCACTTAACAGCTTGCAAAAATACCCCCACAAAGGAGGCAGAAAATCAACCCTCAAAGATCAAGGAGCTCGAAAGCATTAAGGAGCAGGTGAAAACTCTACGAGAAGAGGAAGAGAAAAAGGCACAAACAACCTCTTCGTGGACGGTGCACCTATTCAAGACACAAGAGAAGGTTGATAAAGCTGAAAAGTGGATCGAGGACGCAAAGAAAGGAAAAGATGAGATGCTTGAAGCCACAACACCAACATCAATCATCAATACGACAATTGAGGAAGAGCAAAGGAGAGATACTAGAGGCCTTCATGTGTGTGTTACAGGTCTCAAAGACACGGAAAAAGTAGAAGAAGTGCAACAGCTCTTGAAGCGCATGGGTATTTCTACACCCACACACACAAGTGCTTGGAGAGTTGGCAAGAAGAGAAGTGATGAAAAAGGAAGGCCCAAGGAAAGAGCACTCATTATACTTTTCCCTACATTGGAAGCTAGGAAGGAATTCCTGAAGAAGAGACCAACACTGAAGCAAATTGGGATATTTTTGGGTGATGACCTCACTCTAACACAGGTAGCATACATGCAAGAGTTGATGCCAAAGATCAAGGTGGCGAGGGAGAAAGAGAAAATTGCTTTCTACAAGGGAGGGAGAGTAGTGGTGTTGGAAAAGCGCACCGCATGACAGTACGAGACCTATGGGACCAGCCTTAAAATGGCAACATGGAATTGTAACGGATCAATGAAGCTAGATGTAGGCGCATTTGAGGATAGCTTTCAGGGAAGAGGCATTATTTTTTACTCGGAAACGCATCGGAACTCTTGACGGCGCATTACCTAGAGTGACGGGATACCATTAAGAGACTACTTGTAGGCAAGAAGTAAATTCAACGCATAGAGGACGGGGGTCAGGAGGTGTGGCAATCCTATTCAAGGAGGAGCTACAACCCCTCATTCGTATTGTTCGGAGGGATGAAGAGCTGATCCTTGAGCTGGAGAGCTCTAATGAGTAGAGCACGCTCACAATGGGGGGGTAGGTTCACTGCCAACCTCCCAAAGGGGGAAGGGGCTGCTCTTAAATAGACTGCATGAAGAGGGGGCATCGGGGAGGGGGGGGGGGGGGGGAGAGAGAGAGAGAGAGAGAGAGAGAGAGAGAGAGAGACTTTGCATGGGTAAGTGTGCCAAGTGGCACACTTACTTTATAACTTAAAAACCATTCAACTTTCGACTTTAAAAGTTCACTAGGCCATTATTAAAAATGTGCAATTCACTCACAACTGAACACATGAATGGTACCTATGAAAACATCAAATGCTTCTGGGCACAATGCCGTGCCGGCACTACTCTTGCATCACCTCTTCACACTCGTCCAGCCATTTGGTCCGGGCACAAATAATTAACCTTAATTTAATTAGCTTACACTAAGGCCTTAGGATCACTGTTCTAAGGACCCAATCTCATCTCATTCCTATGCTCGCATTGACGCACGTAATTTTTTGAGCCTAAGATCTAAGGCTAAATGCAATATTTTTAGCTAAGGGACAGATAAATGAAAATGATTTTTGTGCACACAGAATGAATTTATGGACTTATACATTTGGTACCAATTAATTATTTAAAAATAGTACGGGTAAATTTTTCCAATGTACCCTGGGAATTTATTCGTGTCTCAATAGTATGATAAGTAGAGCAATAGCCGGACACATTGCAAAACTGATAAGAACAAGCGTATGAATAAAATGGTGTTCCTAGTGGGTTCAAAAAAATATTATAATGAAATATTTGCACTGTGGCCGCCCACGCAAGTGACCAGCCGGACACAGTGTAAATACGTCTTGGCAGGAGCGAGCAAGCCAAGTCAGTAGAGGCAAGAAGATGGCGCAGTTATTTATGATCCAGTTCAGTCAAAAAACCGGGTTTTCATGTGTGTTTTTAAGTGAAAGGTTAAAAACCTTTTAAAATAAGTGACCGGCCAGTTTGAACCGGCCAAAACCATTAACGATTAAAACAATTCAGTTGTACGGCCAGGAGACCGTGGAGTATACGGATGCTTACACTTACCTTGGAGTGGTTTTTAGCAAACCAGCATTTTCATTGAGGAGAGCAGCAGAGACCAGATTGACTAGAGCATATGCAGCATTGGGTAGATTGGAGAGGATATGTTCACAGGTTTAGTTTCAGGAGCCTCGGACGAAGCTCTGGCTCTTTGACACTTTGGTGGCCTCTGCATTGCTCTATGGAGCTGAGATATGGGGACCTTCATTGGATCATCACGGGAGGTCGGGTCGCATTGATGGGTGGGGGGGACATGGAGAAACCTCTGGTCTCTATGATCTCGCGACTCTGATCTCATTAGAGCCAAGGCTTCAGTACCACGTGCCATTATCCAAGCAGAGCTAGCTGCCCCCCCACTAGTGGTTAAGGCGCTCACCAGATCGATCTCCTTTATACAATGCATGTGGGAACTTTCCAGAGACAGATATTCCCGCCTTGCACTTGAGTCCTCTCGACAGTTAGCCATGCAAGGAGATACATCATGCTGGTATGGGGAGATGATATCATGGTTTCAGGCGCATGGGTTCAGCATAGACAGGTTGCCACCCTTCAAGTACTCACTAGATGCACCATCTCTCACTCTTACACAGTTCAAGATCACCAGGCTCATCCGCCGGGACTCGAATCAACTAGACACCAGGAGGACATGGATACAACCAGCACAGGAGCTGGGCACAAAGATGGCTTTCTACAAAGAGCATCTTCTCCAGCTTACAGAGGACGGTTTTGTGACGAGACCCAGATACATGGATACCCACCTGTCTCATGGGATAGGATGTGCTATTGGCCAGATATGCACATCTTCCCACCAGCTGCGGATTGAGACTGGGAGATACAGCAGAGTACCAATAGAGGCCAAGACATGCCCCTTGTGTGACATGGAGCCTGAGCAGAGTTGCACTGCACGTCGTTGCCCCGTCTACTACGAGATACGAGGCCGCTTTCATTACTTGTTTAGAGAGGGTTTTGAACCACTCTCTAGAGTCATGGGGTGCGAGGATCAGAGATACTTGGGTTTGTTCCTGCTCAAGCTGCGCAGACACAGAGATAGTCTGATGAGAGGAAAGGCTAGCCAGTCTCAGAGACGGATCACATATTTCTTTAGAGCAGACACTGGACAGTCGGAGGAGCTACTGCCACAGCACAGCTCACATTCGTCTCCCACTAGAGGCACACTGATCGACCGAGCGATTGAGCTGGGTAGATCCAGACACCCACAACTGCGGAGGACTACACACCATCGACGCAGGCTGCATCAGAAGATTCGGATCACTTTGGCCAGGCATGCACGACGCTCGGTCAGACTACTAACCATGGATGAGATTGATGAGATCCGCCAACGCGACCGATGTTGGATCTCCTGTGATTTAGATATTTAGCTATCCCAGCCAGCTGCTTACTTTCTTTTTTAAGTCACTTCGAGCAACTTAGGATTCCATAGTATTTTTGTTTTGTTCTGTTGTTATTTTGTTACTCTGACCTTTGTATCAGATCCACCACATTGTAACTTTCTGGTCTCATAGGTTACTTTGGCCTTTTGAAGACGTTAATATAACATTTCATTTCATTTCACTTCTCTCTCTCTCTCTCTCTCTCTCTCTCTCTCTCTCTCTCTCTCTCTCTCTCTCTCTCTCTCTCTCTCTCTCTCTCTCTCTCTTTCCCCCCCCCCCCCCCCACAAACGATTTGCTACTCCAATTCCAAGAAGAGTGTGTAGAAGCCTTGAAACGCGCAGGAACGGTGTAAGTGCCATCCGCAGAGCTTGTGTGCGTCCTTCGGGGAAAGACGCACTCAAACAAGCGCAACACGAGCTAGCCACACGAATTTCAACACTCCGATTACGTTCGGGAAAAGAATTCAGCCAGGAAGAACTCGTGTGAGTATTTCCTATGCGAGCAGACAACAGCATAGGAATTTCCAGCTTGGGAAAATCTTAGTATGAATCAAAATTAGCGATTCACAGCTACAGGTATGAAATTCCAGCCAACAGGCTCATGAGTTTATGCACCCTTATGCAATAGAATAGTACCCAGGATACGAGCACTTTATGTTGTTTTGTTTCAAATTCATATGCTTGTAAATGTTCAAAAATCATAAAAAATCTCCTTCAAGGGGGGCACCAGCCCATCTTCTGGTCCCTAGTGCTGTGTCCGTCTTCTATATCATTATTCTTTATCTTTACGTGTGTAATCTCATGTGAAAAAAAATAGCTTGGTCAATTTTAAACTATTAAGTGTACGCTTCAGTTTTTGTGACAGTGGTATCACAACGAGGTTCTCTCGTTTCCTTTCTTAAGGAGAGACGGTCCTTGGCAGAAATACCAGTCATGGTAGGACAAATAGAGGAGCTTGAGTAGCTCAAGCAACAGATGGCAAAATTGCAAGCTGCTCTTGCTCGGCCAGAAGTGCAGAAAGTGCTTAAGACCCTTGAAAAAGAAAAAGCAAAGATGGTGGAAGAGCCACCTCAGACTCCCCCGGTACTGACTCAGGGAATATCTAAAATTGGGGCCCTAGAGGGACCCTACAGTAAACCTCCCGACAGCATGAAGAAGAAGAAATCCCTTCCGCGACTTACTCGACAAACTACTCTTTCATGAAGAACCTGGACAATATCAATCCTTATGAGGAACTTGAGCTGCCCCCAGACGAGGTTGTCAATCAACTTACACACACAGGAAAGCAAGACAAGGAACATAAGAAGAGTCGACACAAAATTCCGGTGGACAAGGATTCCAAAGCTATCATCGAGAAGCGGTCCCAACACCACAAAAAGAAGAAGACGTTCAAAGCTGGAGATAAGGTTGTTAAGTTCGAATGTTATAATGGAAAGAGGATCGATACGAAGGCTCTTGCTTTTATTCGACAATTCGAAGTGGCCTTTGCCGAAGGTAATTTTTCAAAACGCTCAAAACTTCGCCATGTTAGCACGTATTTGAAAGATACAGCTAGCAATTGGTGGCTTACCACAATTCTGGAGAGAGGCAAACCCAAAGACTGGGAGGAGTTTAGAAAGGAGTTTTATGTTCGGTTCCTTCCTCCCGACTTTTTTGATGATGTGATGAAAGAATGGGATTGGCTCTCCCAAAGAGAGCATGAAGTTGTGTCTGACTACGTCGACAAATTTTGGGAAGTCCTCCTTAAAGTTACTCCCTTTACGAAAATTTCTGATGCAGAGAAGATGCGCAAGTTTGAAGAGGCACTTCAACCAGGACTTCAGAAAGGTGTGAAACTCTATCCCAGAAACACTCTTCAAATTATGATGCAGTCCACCTTGGTAGCTGGTAACTTGCATTCGAAAGAAACTCCTCGTAAACAGGAGTTTAGTACCTTTCATGCAAAACAAAAGACTCTCTCTACTGAAGCAAAAAACTCCACTCGAAAGCGGCCTTCAAATCAGCCCAAAGGCCAAGAAAAGAAGCCAGAGGTGGGGGGGGGGGGGGGGGGGGGGGGGGGAAGTAAATTCCTCACTCCCTCTCAGTTGAAGGCGTACATGGAAGAGGGAAAATGTTTCTATTGTGGCGACAAAGGCCACAGAAAATCAGATTACACACAACTTAAGAAAGATTCACCTCCCCCTGCATCAGATTCAGTACCCGACGTCCAAGCCAACACCAAGAAGGAGAAGGGAACAAGACAGCTACTCAAAGGGTGGGGTAGTGTAAGGTGCAGCGGAAGTGAATGTTGAACTTTGCTCAAGATGAGTGCTCCGAACTGTAGTCAAGGTTCCTTGTTCTTAGGGAAGGGAGAGCCTTCTGTGCTTTAATGAGAGAGTGCAAGTGATCACAAACAAAGTGAATAGACACCATGCGTGAAGGTGTTGAGACTCAGAGATAGATAGAGAAGAGAATACGACACCGGAGATGTTGTCAAACCCTCCTCCAAGGGCCCCACTCTCGATGGCGAGAGTGGTCTACTATTGATTGCACAATCTGGTACAAGATGCTGATGCAAATCTAATGGGGCTATGTCGAGGCCGACGGTGGTGACGATGAGGACGAGACTATGGCTGAAAACTGAATGCTTCGAACATGACAGTGACGATGGCGACTTCTATCTGCTGCTATGGCTTATGCAGCTGATTGGAAATGCTCGTTCATGCTGCTACAAAAACGCTGCCCTGCTGCCTGTAAAACGCTGATATGCTGCCTTCTTTATCGCTGAAGTTGCTGGTTCAAAAACGCTAGCTGAGGCTGTAAATTGCTGATGCAGAATCGCCCATGGCAGGGCTGAAAAACGCTAAGTCTAAATGCTAAAATCGCCGACTTGCTGGCTGAATCTCTTGCTGAAAAATGCTAGAAGTCGTGCTGAAAAACGCTGGCAAAATCGCTCCTCGAAGCGCCTATTGCAGGGCTGAATTCGTTGATGCAAAACGCTATGCTGCTGGCTGAACCACCAAGTCTCCAAGGCTGAAAAACACTGAACTGTTGGGGCTGAAAACGCCAGGCTATGAGGGAAGTTTTGCTTGAGAAGGTGCCTATTGAGCAAAGCTCCTGCTGCCTCTTCTGCCAGAAAGTGCTAACTCTCGTTTGCTTTTATATTATCTTAGCAAAATTGCCCTACCTAGTTCCCAACAAAAGTCACTTAATAAATAAGTGAAAAATGTCAAAAATAGGGAAAATAGGTTTAATGCACTGGAATATTCCCCTGATGGATTCTGATGGGAATGCTGATGATCATGCTGTGTGCAACTGCAGGATATGCATCTACTCTTTGTGACTGGTCATGCAAGGTCTGTGAACAGACTCACAAAAGTGCCAGATCACTTCCTATTCTAGATTGACTTGACTGAACTGAACCCTGGTCATGTTGTAGCTTGTCCACGGACACATAGGGTTGGATGTGTCACGTGACATCCCCTCCTTTTCAAAGTGAGGTACTGATAGCGAACTGTATGGCGTCGAGGGAGATCGCCAACAGGGTCTAGAATCCTGGGAAGGACTCTTCGCCGGCCCACTCTGATGCGTTGGTCGCGCGATACTTGAACTTCATAAAGGTCTACAACGCTTGCTTCTTTGGGCCGCGCCGAAAGCAACACAAAGTCTTCTATGGCTCTTTCGATGCTTCAACTTCGTCTAGAGTCATGCTTCTTTCTTCTTCAAGAATCTCCACGTCTGAAAATTCTTGAAACCACTTCCAACCCAAAAACATGAACATACCCAATCCATGTAAAGTGAGTGGAGAAAATCTCATCTTCTCTAAAGACTCTGCATGCAATGTAGATGAACAAATAGACGGAGTACCAACCCGTTCACCATACACACGCAAACAATGAGATCGAATCTTGTGTTTCTGATCTAAATCAATCAACTGTGGCAAAACACAATGGAAATGCCGATGCTTGATGCTCAATCTTTCTTGTGCTCTTTCGGAAAATGTGTCAAGCCAAGGAAGAGACATGGAATGTGACTCCCTTGAATGCATACTTTTCAGCTTTTCATGAGAAATCCGCATACATCGTGCTCATTCATGAGTGAATTGTGCTCAACATACAATATGGCATGCCTATGAAAAGGGATCACATAAAGACGCTGACTAAAATACAAGAAACGATCATGAATGAAACACTCGAACAATGCGTGTTAACTAATCATTCGAACACATAGTACTTCCTGTGGGGGTTCTTTGGACCTAGGCTTGAGAGCCAAGATCGGTTCGTCGTGTTTGATTGAATCTGCCTTGGGGGGTATTGTGGACCTCGACTCGAAAGCCAAGATCGATTCTTCGTGATCGATTGAATCTACAACGAGGTTAGCTTCGCTAGAAAAAGCATCAACACATCATCCTTGTGAATAATCACATCATCTTCATGCAAATCATCATGCTTGTGAGAAATCACATCTTGATCATGCAACTCATCATGCTCGTGAGAAATCACATCTTGATCATCATGCAAATCATCATGCTTGTCATTGTCATCCAAATCATCATGCTTATCATTATCATTCAAATCATCATGCAAATCATTGCCATTCAAATCATCATGCAAATCTTGTGTGTCATGCTTTGGAAAAGAAGAGACGGAGAGACTCTCCTTCTCCTAATTCTGTTCAAACGGCGCCTGCACAATTGACAAGAGTCGCAAGAACTCTTTCATGTGTTGGTCGCTCTTGTCTTTTCTTGCTTTGTTCTCGCAATCAAATTCTGTTTGTCTTTCTTTGGCTTCCAATCGTGCTTCACGCTCTATGG
Source organism: Adiantum capillus-veneris (assembly GCF_014529385.1). Classification (NCBI taxonomy): domain Eukaryota; kingdom Viridiplantae; phylum Streptophyta; class Polypodiopsida; order Polypodiales; family Pteridaceae; genus Adiantum; species Adiantum capillus-veneris. Next base: position 45,996,708 of record NC_140943.1, on the reverse strand, counting down.
CTGCCTCTCTATCTTCGTATTCACGATCGATAACTGCCCTTCGTTCTTCGTAGGCCTTTCTTTCTGCTTCTCTTTCTGCTTTTCTTTCTTCGCGTTCTAACTTTCTGTCCATAAACAACTGCTTCAACTCCTCCATAGGAGTTAGTGCAATCCTTGGCGTAGATGGAAAAGGGGGAGGGTTGGAAAAACCTCCTGCTGGGGAAAATTCTTCTTCGCCTCTCTCATGCTCATCGCCTCCAAGCGAAGTATCCATTCCGCTTCGAGTGATGACCATCCACTGAAGTCTTGGAAGTTGGGTTCTTAAGTTCACGAGGAACTTGGGTTCTTGCGGGTCTTGGGTTCTTGGGGGTCTTGAAGTTCTTGGATTCTTGAGGTCTTCTTTAGCTTGCAATCTGTGTTAAAGAAGGATCTTCTCTCCACCCAAGGTCTGCTCTTTTCCGCGGGCGCACCCCTTGACGGCCTTGCGCTTACACCAAGGTTGCTTTTTCCCACCTCACGTCGATTGGCCGGCCGCTAAGTGCACGGTCCGCTCTCAATGAGTAAAAAGAGGCACAAGGGGAGACTGAACAAGCCCTTCTTTCTTGGGATTCCTATCACTCTTGAAAAACACGATTAGGAATCGACACGCCCAAGAGGACTTGGGTTACGTGCGACCGCAACAAGCAAAAATAATGCTTGTGATTCTTGTGGTTCTTTCCTTGAGTGACACAGAACACTGTCAAAGCTCTGATACCAATGTAAGGTGCAGCGGAAGTGAATGTTGAACTTTGCTCAAGATGAGTGCTCCGAACTGTGCTCAAGGTTCCTTGTTCTTAGGGAAGGGAGAGCCTTCCGTGCTTTAATGAGAGAGTGCAAGTGATCACAAACAAAGTGAATAGACACCGTGCGTGAAGGTGTTAAGACTCAGAGATAGATAGAGAAGAGAATACGACACCGAAGATGTTGTCAAACCCTCCTCCAAGGGCCCCACTCTCGATGGCGAGAGTGGTCTACTATTGATTGCACAATCTGGTACAAGATGTTGATGCAAATCTAATGGGGCTATGTCGAGGCCGACGGTGGTGACGACGAGGACGAGACTATGGCTGAAAATTGAATGCTTCGAAGATGACGGTGACGATGACGACTTCCATCTGCTGCTATGGCTTATGCGGCTGATTGGAAATGCTGGTTCATGCTGCTACAAAAACGCTAGACTTGCATGTGCAAAACGCTGCCCTGCTGCCTATAAAACGCTGATATGCTGCCTTCTTTATCACTGAAGTTGCTGATTCAAACGCTGAAGCTGCTGGTTCAAAAACGCTGGCGGAGGCTGTAAATTGTTGATGCAGAATCGCCTATTGCAGGGCTGAAAAACGCTAAGTCTAAATGCTGAAATCAACGACTTGCTGGCTGAATCTCCTGCTGAAAAATGCTAGAAGTGCTGCTGTAAAACGCTGGCAGAATTGCTCCTGGAAGCGCCTATTGCAGGGCTGAATTCGCTGATGCAAAACGCTATGCTGCTGGCTGAAATGCTGGTGCAAAAAGCTATGCTGCTGGCTGAAACCACCAAGTCTTCAAGCCTGCAAAACGCTGAACTGTTGGGGCTGAAAACGCCAGGCTATGAGGGAAGTCTTGCTTGAGAAGGTGCTTGTTGAGCAATGCTCCTGCTGCCCCTTCTGCCAGAAAGTGCTAACTCTGGTTTGCTTTTATATTATCTTAGCAAAATTGCCCTACCTAGTTCCCAACAAAAGTCACTTAATAAATAAGTGAAAAATGTCAAAAATAGGGAAAATAGGTTTAATGCACTGGAAAATTCCCTTGATGGATTCTGATGGATTCTTATGGGAATGTTGATGATCATGTTGTGTGCAACCAAAGGATATGCATCTACTCTATGTGACTGGTCATGCACGGTCTGCGAACAGACTCACAAAAGTGCCAGATCACTTCCTATTCTAGACTGACTTGACTGAACTGAACCCTGGTCGTGTTGTAGCTTGGTCACACACACATAGGGTTGAATGTGTCACGTGACAGGTAGTTTGAATGGACAAAGGGTATTGATCCTATTTAATCCAAGCTCCACCGACAACTTCATCTCTTTGGATACCTCAAAATCTCTTGGTCTCACTCTTGAGAGATTGGGAACTCCAATCAGTTCACGATCAGCCTTTGAAGGCTTGACTACAAACTCCACTCCTATCCAAGGTCAGTTGAATGTGAAGATCGGAAAGTACTCTGATCGAGAGTCTTTCCTAGTTGCCCCTATTTAAGGATGTGATGTCATCTTGGGAATGCCCTGGCATTACAAAATCCATCCCATACCAGACTATGTAAGCAAGAAAATGTCCTTTTCCTTTAAAGGGCAGCAATAGGATGTAGATGCAAGTACTAGTGATTGGCCTATTCCTATGGTCAGTCACATCACTATTAAAAGAGAAATAAAAAAGTGTCTTTCTGTTTACTTGATTTTTGTCAAAGATAGAGAGGTGAGTGTTGAAAATGTCACAAACTGATGACGTGGCAGTGCAACCCGGACACACACACGACAAAGTGATGATGTGGCTGACTACACGTAAACCCCTGATTTTGCGCTGACAGCTGACGTGGCAGTACTGTACGGAAATCCGTAATTTGCGCTAGCTGCTTTTTGCCCGTTTTTTAGGATCAGTTGCTTTTAAAACTTTTGCTCTTGTGTTTGACTGATTTTGGGGCTTTGCTTTTGGCATCCCTTGTAAGAATAAAAGAGCCCTAAGGGCCTCACTCTTCAGAGCATCTGGACGCGCACTCTGAGAGCGAAGGACCATGTGGGAGTTGTACTTTGCTCAGAGATTAAAGAAATACCGAAAGGGGCGCCAATCTTTGGGGCCCATACCTCTTGGCACGGAACTACGTCGGGCCGTGTCGACTCTCTTTTGAACTGTGATTTGAAGTGGTGAAGTATTTTTGAAGTGAATCTCTATTGTGTCACGGTAGAATCTTGACTTGGGGTATCCAAGTTTGTTACAGCGGTATCAGAGCACAGAAAGATTCTTGTTCTATGGAGGATCCGATCCTTTTTGCAGCACACGCAGACTTTTGTGAAAGAATCTGCGTCGACCCCGGACTTATTAGCCACTCCCACCCTCCATACATCGCGCATCGGGCGCGCTCCCGTCTTCATCGCTCTATCTTAGAAGGCATAAAGCCATAAAGAATCCCAGATTACACATGGGTTCTCGTGAAGAATCTGACAGAGATGACACCTCTCACTGGGAAGGCAAAGAAAAGTTGCAGATCCGCTGCGGGAACTAAAGAAAAGAAGGAAGATTTGGGCAAAAAAATTTCGGACAAGTTTGCAAGAACGGAATATAAACGTCAACTGCAGATTGGCATATGTGTGAATAGATTGATTAAGTACTCTAGGGACCCGAGATTGGCGAGACACCTGAAGAATCACCCAATTTACTCGAGATGGCATGTGGCCATTGCTTCTCCTCTCAGATAGGGAGGAAAGCCGAAAGGACAGAAAAGTGCAGAAAAGCGGAGCCTGTACTCGCAGAAAGAGATAGACAAG